>NC_090378.1:113896717-114223842 GCF_036365525.1 Heterodontus francisci
ATCATGTACTGGATGAGCTGAAATTTCCGACAATTCAATGTTGGGAAAACTGAAGCTGCTGTCTTCAGAGCCCATCGCAAACTCCGTTCTCTAGCAAATGACTGTATTCCTCTCCCTGACAACAGCCTGAGACTAAACCAGACTGTTTGCAACCTTGGCATCTTATCTGACCCTGAGCTGAGCTTCAGACCCCATACCCTCTCCCTCACCAAGCCTGCCCATTTTCACCTCCGTAGCATAGCCCATCTATGACCCTCCCTTAGCTCATCTGCTGCTGAAACCCTCTTCCATGTGTCATGCAGGCCCCAATCTGGCATGAACGAGGCATATTAAGTTTGCCATATGGACATTAAATTTCAAATTGTCGCTGAGAAGAAGAGAAGACCTGTTACAAGGACTGCCAGACCTTGGCTGGAAAAAAGATATTTGCATATTAACAGAGAGTGCTTGTAAAAGACCAAGGACCATTCCCTGACATACAATACACAGAGCCAAGACAATGTCAGACCAGTTAGTCACATGACTAACCTGCTTGGCAACCTGGGGCTTTTTGAATTGTACCGTTTGAACTGAGAGCCTGCAGAAAGCAGAATGCTCTTGGACTGAGAAGAACTCTCCTGGCTGGCTCACCACAGCCTCTCCTGCCTGACTGTCTGCCTGCTCCCATCTCTTTCTCACCAGCTTCTGAATCCACTGAAGACACGTGAACCCCACAAGAGAAAAGTCGGCCTACAGTGAACAAAATTTAAGAAGAATACTAGACCCCAACAAAAAGCAAGATCTACCTACAATCAACGACCCGAGAGTGAGCTCGAAGACCCGTAACAGAAAACCTCCTCAGATATTGCCTCAAACCCTTCCACTTTATTTCTTCTGTTTTCTGTCTGTCTTTATCTGCATGTGTATCGCGTATGCATGCTAGCGTGGGCGTGTCATGTATCCGTAAGCGTTAACCAAATTAAAGATTAAGTTTAACAAAATTTCAACTTTTCTTCTTTAAACCTAAGAAAGCCTGTTTGTGCTGGTTTCTTTGCCTTAAAAGTGGAAAGTGGTGAGCAAAGATTCACCAAGAGGGAGCTCAAAACATGGTGTGTTTAAAATTTAAACCCTGTTGCAGTAAGACCAGGTGAAGGCTGAAAGGGGCCCCTAGACATCTTTCTCACCTGGTCTTAACAGAAATCTGGGGGCTAGCGTCCAGAATTAACCCACAGACAAACAAGAGAAATTGGAATTGGGAAGCCAAATTGTTCCCAGGCAAAAAAAAGCAAGATTTCAATACAGGTTTTCTCCTGGTCGTGTGTGATTGAATACTAACATGTCTGCAACTGAAGCTGGTAGCTCTCCAAGCCAGGGTGAAGTAACTTGGGATAAGTTAAAAGCACTGTCTATGGAGGAATTGAGGAACACGGCTGAGCAGTGTGGGATCACTGTACGTGGCAAGGCTAGAAAGTCTGAACTCCTAAGGCTAGTGGCCAACATTTTTCCCTTGAATCCGAAGAAGCAGAAACAAGGTTAGAAGGAGACTCCAACATGGTATTGTTCGCAAAGATACAATTGGAACAGAGGAAACTTGAATTTGAGGAGGGAAGAGAAAGAATATTCTGGAAGGAATGCGAAGAGAGAGAGTTGAAGCGGCTTGAGTTAACTAGGGGGCGACTAGTGGGTAGCACTCTCACCTGAGTCAGAATGTTGTGGGTTCAAGTCCCACTCCAGTGATTAGAGCACATAATCCAGGCTGACACTCCAGTTCAGTGATGAGGGTGAAGGGTTTCCAGCTCCTGATCACTTTCCAGAGGAAAAACTGTGTGTAGATCTCGGCTGAGGACAGGGCCGAATCCAGTGGTGATGCTGCCCATGTCAAATAGCCCATTCCAAACTTACTATGTAGGTTCACACATGAAGAATGGCCATGTGAACGAGGGCTCTGGAGGGATCTTGACAGGAATCAGTGCTATTTGGAGCAGGGACGGGGGGAATGTTATCAGTTTCACTCAAATAGCACAAAGTGGCAGTAAATTCTCCGTAGCTATAAAAACCCTGTTTGTGTGAGTGTTTACATATTTCAGCTTGCAAGTGATATTTGTGTCACAAACATGCAATGTGTTTTGCATTGGTCAGCCTGTCTCTAGAGGTGGTTATCACATCACATTCCTCCCTACTGTGCAACTCCCTCTCAATTTCAGCCTTGAAGACACCCAAGATTTTGTGCGCTCTCTGAAAATGGACCATGCACAGCATCTGCTGCTCCTAGACTGGGAAGAGAGCCGCCCAGGAGCAGCTGTCAGAACCCCATCAACTCCAGGCCTGTAATACATCCTTGGGGTGACTGTAACCTCTGCTATCCCGACAGTACTGTCTTGTAGTTTCAAACTGCTAACCCACTTGTCTGCTGGTGTTTATTCACACATACAAGGGAGGAAGTGTTCCTGGACCAAGACCAGCAACTCACAATAACCGTGAACAATACTCTCTGCTTCTAGCCACTTCCTCGCTCAGTCTGTCAACAGCTAATCCACTCCAAATTGCACTTTCAATTTATTTAAAAATCCCACCAAATACCCCTCCAAACACTCCCAGGACAGGTACAGTACGGGTTAAATACAGAGTAAAGCTCCCTCTACACTGTCCCACCAAACACTCCCAGAGCAGGTACAGCACGGGTTAAATACAGAGTAAAGCTCCCTCTACACTGTCCCACCAAACACTCCCAGAGCAGGTACAGCACGGGTTAAATACAGAGTAAAGCTCCCTCTACACTGTCCCATCAAACACTCCCAGAGCAGGTACAGTACGGGTTAGATACAGAGTAAAGCTCCCTCTACACTGTCCCACCAAACACTCCCAGAGCAAGTACAACACGGGTTCCTTTCAGCCTTTCTCTCCCTTCCTCCACTCAGTCGCCTCAGTCACCTTTCCCCCCTTTTTCCCTTACCTTCCTACCCCTATCCTCCTCTACTCCCACTCCACTTTCTTTAAAGTTTGTTTGTTTTGTTTCAATTGTGTAAAATTGCTTTGCTTCTTGGGGGTGGACGTAGCTCTTAGACCCCATGGCAAGCCCTCTTTTGCCGGTGGCGGGGCCTTCCCGTACATATGCTGCTGCAGCTGCACCTGTTGCCCCGTCACCGTTTGCTTTATTAACATCGAAGCATGGGGTCAAGAGTTACGTCCACCCAAACATGACGATAGAGGCATGCGTGAAAGCAATGGCCGAGGTTGTCAGCCCTTCGGCCACTGTTGCAGCCTCTAAAATGTACGGGAAGGCAGTGTTTTTCCTGAAGACCGAGCGGGCGGTGTCCCTGGCTCTGAACAAGGGGCTCACTGTGGGCGGGACCTTTCTGCCAGTGGACCCCCTGGAGGCCACTGCGCAAAGGGTCATTTTATCCAACGTCCCGCCCTTCATTCCTGGTGAACTCCTCCTTCCCCACCTGCACCATCTGGGGGAGGTAAAGACGGTGCTCACCCCAGTCCCGCTCGGGCTTCGGGAGAACAGCCTCCGGCATGTGTACTCCTTCCGCCGCCAGCTATTCATACAGTTGGCGCGGGAGGAGGTTACAGAGGGCCAGTTCAATACAGAGTTCCAGGGGACGGCCTACCATGTCTTCTGGACCTTGGATGGGGTGCGGTGCCATGTCTGTAAGGGGGTGGGGCATGTTCGTAAGAACTGCCCCAACCTCCCGGCTGTCAACTCCAACTCGGCAGCCCAAGGTAGCGCCGCTGCACCTCCTCCCACCCCCCCTACACCTCTACCAGATACCATTCAGTCAGTATCGGAGGCTGTGGTTTTCACGGCCTCCGGCAGGGGGGAGGGTGCCCGTCCAAGTGGAATGAAGGCGCGTAAGAAACATAAACGTCGAGAGGCGCGTCCCTTGGACATATTGACACAACCCGAGTCTGAGCTCAGCACAAAGCCCGATTTCGGGGAGTCAACTTGCCCCAGGGCTGGGCTTAGGCCCAGGGTGAATAAGAAAAAAGAGAGTGCGGAGGCCTCTGATGACATGGAGGTCTCTGAGCCTCTGCACCCAACTGGGAAAAAGAGGAGAAGGCACCCCTCCACAGAGGTGACAAGGGGCCCTGAGGCGCAGGGCCCATCTGTTGGAGGGGAACTGTCTCCTGTTTCAGGTCCCCAGGTTTCCCCTACCACCACCACCAACATCAAGGCTGCAAAGTCCGGGCAGGAGCTCCCTATTCCTCAGGATGGAGTGGAGGGGGAGACACCTGTACGTGCGGCCCCTCCAGGGGAAGCCAGTGGAGCCCTGCTTGTTGTGGGGGAGCCTGGTGATGCCGCCCATTCTGCCACTGCCACTGGGTTGGGTGCCCTGAGTAGAGGGGAGGGCGGGGCCCCAAAGGGTCGGCCCTCCCAGCCGGAGTCCACCACCAACCAGGTGACACCCGACCCGGTTATAACCGAGAATGCTGCCCCATCTGCTGGGCCTGTGGGTGCTGGCGGAGCGGGAGGGGGCCTCCTCTCTCCGCCTCCAGTCTCGGCTCCGGCTGGATTTCAGGAGTCGGGAACTTCTATCTCCCCTAGACCACTCATAGGCCTGGGGATGGAGGTGGAGGGGGGTCCTGAACTGCTGGCACCCACAGGCTCCAGTTTCACAAGAGAACCCAGAGAGGACTCCTTCGCTATCGATCCTGGGGGTGGGATCGTGATGGAGGCGGGACCAGCTGGCGCGGCCGGGACGTCCGCCCCACAGTGTGTGGTGGATGTGTCGGCCGCTGGCGGTGATGACCCGGAGGAGGATGGGGATTTGGTGAGGGGCACGGAGGATGACCTTGATTCCATCGCCAGTGAGGTGGTGGAGTCCCTCGTGCCTCCCACCGAATCTCCTCTCATCCCCACGGCGGCACTCTGGGATTTCCTCGCGGTTTGCAGGGGCTGCCGCAATAAAGTTCAGCTGGCCCTCAACCGCTGGTCGAATCTGGCGCTGATCATCCAGTCCGTCCGTGCCGCCCTTAAGATAGCGGGCAAACGCGCGGGCGTGAAACTGGTTGAGAGGCGCCGTTTTAATGTGTTCCTCAATGGGTTGCTGGGGGAGTGGAGGGCCAGGTGCACTTCCACTCCCTCCTCACAGTGAGCTGTTGGTGACGGGTTTTAAGTACCTTTGACATGAAGATAACCATAGCCAGCCTCAACATCAACGGCAGCAGGGGGTCTCACCGCAGATTTCACAATCTCTCAGTCCTCAGGGAAGGGAGATATGCGGTGAGCTTTCTGCAGGAAACCCACACTGTTCCGGGAGACAAAGCCACCTGGCTCCTGGAGTGGCAGGGTGGGGTCTACATGAGTCACCTCACCCCTATTTCTAGTGGGGTGGCTATCTTGTTGGCCCCGACTTTTCAGCCGGAGATCTTGGGGGTCAAGGAGCTAGTGCCGGGCCGCTTGCTCCACCTCGCCGTTCGCCTGGGTAGCGTGCCGCTCCACTTTGTGAACGTGTACGCGCCCAGGCCCGGTGCGTTGCAAGCGCGCTTCTTTGAAGAAGTGTCCGCTCTCTTGAGCTCCATCGATAGCGGCGAGTGCATCATCCTCGGGGGGGATTTTAACTGCACCCTCGAGGTGGGGGATCGCTCCAGTCCCCAGCGCGGCCAAGCGTCGGTGGAGAAGTTGAGGGGACTGATCAGCTCCCTTAACTTGGTGGACGTCTGGCGGAATCTCCATCCCGACTCCAGCGCCTTCACGTGGAGGTCTGGAGGGGGAGGGTCGCGAATCGACCGCCTCTACATTTCGCAGGCGTACGTCTCCCGCGTCTCGGCGGCCTCCATGCGGCTGGTGCCGTGCTCGGACCACCGCCTGGTGTGGGCGGAGTTCACTCCGCTCCGCACGCGGGCGGGGTCCGCGTACTGGCACTTTAACAACCGGCTGCTGGAGGACGAGCGATTTCGGGACTCGTTCTGTCGATTCTGGGCCGACTGGAGAAGGAAGCAGGGGGGCTTCCCCTCATTGAGGCTATGGTGGGATGTGGGCAAGACTCACATCCGCGTCTTCTGTCAGGAGTACGCGAAGGGGTCGACCAAGAGGCGGGAAGCCGAGATCGGGCGCCTTGAGAGGGAGGTGCTCGACTTGGAGTCCCGCCTCGGTCATGCCGTCGTGGACCCAGCCCTGTGGCAGGCGTAGAAAGAGAAGAAGGGCGCGCTGAGGGACCTGCAGCTCATAGGGTCCCGAGGCGCGTACGTGAGGTCGCGGATCCAGATCCTGGAAGATTTGGACCGCGCCTCACCCTTTTTCTACTCGCTGGAAAAATGGCAGGGGGTCCGTAAGCAGCTCGTCGAGCTGCTGGCCGACGACGGATCCTCCATCACGGATCCGGAGGGAATGGGCCTCCTGGTCCGTACTTATTACAATGCGTTGTTCTCTCCGGATCCGTCCAGCGAGGATGCGCGCAGAGTTTTGTGGGAGGACCTGCAGCAGGTCAGCTCGGAGCGCGCCGAAGGATTGGAGGCTCCGCTCACGTTGGCGGAGCTGACTGGCGCCCTCCGCCAGCTCTCGAGGGGCAAATCCCTGGGGCTGGACGGGCTGACCGTGGAGTTCCTCAGGGCGTTCTGGGATGTCTTGGGGGACGATTATGTGCGGGTCCTGGGGGAAAGCCTGGTGACCGGGGAGATGCCCCTCTCGTGGCGCAGAGCGATCATCGTCCTGCTGCCGAAGAGGGGCGATCTCCGCCTGCTTAAAAACTGGTGTCCAGTCTCCCTCCTCAACACGGATTGTAAGATCTTTGCCCGGGCTATGTCTACTCGCCTGGGCTCAGTGCTGGCCCACATGATCCACCCCGACCAGTCCTACACGATCCCGGGCCGGTCCATCCAGGACAACATCCACCTGGTCCGGGACCTGATCCATCTTTCCCAGGGGACTGGTCCGTCGGTCGCCTTTCTCTCCCTCGATCAGGAGAAGACGTTCGACAGGGTGGATCACGAATATCTTTTCGGGACTCTGCACGCATTCGGACTCGGGCCACCTTTTGTGACCTGGGTCCAACTTTTATACGCCGCTGCAGAGTGTCTAGTCAAGGTTAACAGGTCCTTGACAGCGCCCCTTCGTTTTGGGACAGGAGTGCGTTAGGAATGCCCCATGTCCGTCCAATTGTTCACCATCTGCGTGGAGCTGTTCCTGTGCCTGCTTCACAGCAGGTTGACGTGTTTGGCTCTGCGCGACCTGGCCGTGCGGGTCGTCCTCTCGGTTTATGCCGATGACGTGCTCCTCGCGGTCACAGATCCCGTTGACTTGCAGAGGATGCGCGACTGCCAGATGTTTTCTGCCGCGTCCTCCGCAAGCATCAATTGGGAGAAATGTTCCAGACTCCTGGTGGGTCAGTGGCGGGTGGACTCCCTACCGGAGGAGTTGACACATTTTGCGTGGAGCACCTTGCACCTCCTCTATCTGGGAGTCCATCTTAGCCCCGCTGAGGAAGACTGGCCCGCAAACTGGCAGGAGTTGGAGGCGAAAGTCACCATTCGGCTGGGGCGCTGGACAGGACTGCTCCGAGTGCCTCCCCACAGGGGCCGAGTGCTGGTCATAAACCAACTGGTGGCCTCCACGCTCTGATCACTTTGTCACTTTGGCCCCGCCCCCTGCATTCGCCACCAAGATCCAGAAGAAGCTCGTTGATTTCATCTGAGGCAAGAGGAAACACTGGGTCTCTGCCGCGATCCTGAATCTCCCGATCGATGAGGGCAGCCAGTCGCTGGTGTGCGTCCGCACCCAGGCTGCGATTGTCCGCCTTTCAGACGCTGCAGAGATACCTGTACGTTGAGCATACTCCCAGATGGTGTGCGCTGGCGACGTATTTTTTCCGCCAATGTCACTGCCTTCAAGGCGACACGCAGCTCCCGGTGGGGAATGTTAGCCACGCCTCTCTGAGGGAGTTGCCTTTCTTTTACCGGCATTTATTCCGAGTCTAGAACATGGTCGCCTCCAGTTAGGGCGCTCCCCCGCCGGCGGAGGAGAGCGCCTTGGCTGTCCAGGCGGCCAGCTCCAGGGATGGACCAACAGGCGGAGGAGTAGCCGAAGACCCCGTGACGCTCCTCACTGTGGGTGATGAGGGGGCTCGGGAGTGTGGAGCCGCCTCTCGGAAATGCCCTCCATTCCATTCCAAACAGCGCGGAGCGGTTTCCTGCACGGGCTGCTTCTGCACACTCTCCACTTCCTCGCCCTCGTCAGCCAGCCAGACATGCCCTGGTGGTCCGTGTTGCCATCTGGCGGCGAGGGGAAACCCCGGTGGAGGTCTCTCTACGCGGGGATCCTCCCCCTTTACATCGGGGACCTGGGGTGGAGGGTGCTGCACAGGGCAGTCCCGTGCAATAGACATTTAAGCAGGTTCACGGAGTCCCAGGCTGCCTGTAATTTCTGCAGCCTGGACGAGTCCGTGTTCCACATCTATATCGAGTGTGAGAGATTGCAGCCCCTGTTTGCATATTTAAAGGGGCTACTACTCAAGTTCTGGCTGCACTTCAGCCCCACATTCCTGGTCTTTGGGCACCTGGTGTGGAGGGGCGTGGACTGGGAGGAGAATCTCCTCGTCGATCTGCTCCTGGGCCTAGCCAAGGTGGCAATTCACAGGTCCAGGCTGCGGGCTGTCAGGGGTTCCGCCCACCTTGATTGCCTGCACCTCTTCCCTGGTTATGTTCCCCCCTGGGTGTCCCTGGAGAAGGAGCATGCAGTGTCCGCCGATACGCTTGAGGACGTCCGCGACCGGTGGGCACTGCAGGGACTGGAGTGCATAATCGATGCAGACAATGCTGTTTCAATTTGAGTTTTTGGTTTATTTATATGTTTTTAATAAAGTTATTTTAAAATGTATATAAAGGGGGCCTGGGGTATAAAGGCCCCTCAACAAAAATATAAAAGGGGCCTGGGGTATAAAGGCCACCCTCAAAATAATTTTTTTTTTAAATGGGTTCAACACTCTGCATCTGAACTATTTTTTTTTTTCTGTACCTGCCCTGCAAGAGTTTGATGAGACTGCATGCAAATGCAGATTAAATGGGCGGGTGAGGATGCATCAATAGTCTAGTCCTTCCTTGATTGCTTTGTTTATATAGAACTTTCCTTCAGTAAGTTAAATGGTGGGTAGAGTCTATGATAGGGTAGCGTGTACATGGGGTGTGCTCAGGAATGGGTCACTGGTTGAAAAGTTCTTTGCACTTTAACCAGGTTATTTCTTCCACTCACTCACCATTTTATACTTGTTTCTAAAGCTTTTAAACTTTTGCTGGGGAGACCTACCACGATTACATTGATTTTACCGTGCTATACCGCTACCAACCGATTACGCCTCACTCTCCATCAATTGAAGATTCACGCTGAGGGAAGAAGCTTGCCTGAGAGGGAGATATTTCCTCGAGATGCAGCCCTGCCTGTGACCAGATTGAGGCGTGGGGAGGCCGCAATACTTCCATCGCGAGTTGTGCGCAGTTTAAAATAATGGGGCGTCTTGACAATGTGGTCAGCCCCATGTTACACTATTGGCTATGCATAATTCAGGGCTGGTGGTTAGGATGCGGTTTGTGCTCGTGGGGTTGTGAATAGAGTTTGGGCTTGGGGTTAGAGTTACTGATTTGGATTAATGGTTGTGGTTAGGAGTTGGAGTTTGAGGTTCATGTCAGGGTCCATTGTTGGGGTTCGGGTTAGAAACTATTTTTGTTACTATTATTGACTGTACCATTGCCATTTGATACATCCTTAAAAATAAATCGAATTAAAGGGGCATGTCCCCTAATTAAAGGGGTATATCCCCAGCTGAGGAACTTGCTCTCATTAATACAGGGACACATAGTAAACCACAGTCATTCTGAACAGTTGTTTTACTGAACTCACTGACTCAGGGTGTAAATGCACCGTGTGCCGCCCAGCCTGGTCGACCAGACAAAGGTGTCCTAAGTTCCAGCTGACCCCCTTGCCTACTCCTACCAATCAACGCAGAGCTTAGTTGCGGTGGCGATGGGACCGCCACAACATAGTGAGTCTCAGTACCCCCCAAGTGCGGGTGAAGAAAGTCAGGCAGGGTTCCCAATTACTGACTCCAATGCGTGATGCCTGAGTGAGGTTGGACCAGGTCTTTGGCTGTGATGACATTTTTCCCTCTGTAAACTTGTGTTCATCCAAAACTCTGTTGCCCATGTTTTAACTTGCACCAATCCCATTCACCCATCACCCCTGTGCTCGCTGACCTACATTGGCTCCCAGTCCATCAACACCTTGATTTTATAAACTCACATCTTTGTTTTCAAATCGCTCCTTGGCCTGGCATCTCCCTATCTCTGTAATCTCCTCCAACCCCAAAAATCTGAGCTCCTTTAATTCTGGCCTCTCGAGCATCCTTGATTTTAATCACTCCACCATTAGTGGCCATGCCTTCAGTTGCCTAGGCTCCAAGCTCTGGAATAACCTCCCAATGCCTCTCCGTCTGGCTTTCCTCCTTTAAGACACTTCTTAAAACCTACCTCTGACCAAGCTTTTGACCATCTGCCCTAATATCTCCTATTGTGACACATTTTATTTTATATTGCTCTAGTGAAGCACTTTGGGACTTTTTATTGTGCTATCTAAGCACAGGTTAATGTTGTTGCTGGTTGAAAGGCAGCACAGATTGGATTTGGGCAGCCAGTAGCATGGCCCACTCTCAGAGCAGTCAAGGAGGCTCAACCAATGAACCTGAAAGAATTTGGAATAAGGCTGTCAAAGAAAACAGGGTCTTGGGTTGTATTAACAGATCCATTCAATGGGGTAGGCAGGAATGTGGAGTCGAGGTTACAAGCAGATCAGCCATGATCTTATTGAATGGCAGACCAGGCTCGAGGGGACGAGTGGGGCCTACTCCTGCTCCTAATTCATACATCCATAAGTACAAGTCCAAGGATACCATTCTGTGCTTATAAAGATGCTTGATTCGACCACATATGGAGCAATGTACCCAGCAATGGCCCCTCACATGGTGGGTAATATAGTGACCTTGGAAAAGGTTCTGAGGAGAGCTCCAAGAATACTTCTTAGCTTAAAGGATGGCATCACTCAGAGAGGCTTAAGGACCTTGGTCTATTTACTAGAGAACAGTGTCGAGCCAGAGGCGACCTGACAGAGTTCTATAAAATAATGAAAGAGCTGGATTGCATCCCTATTGATCAATTTATTTCTGTTTAACAGATTGGGGAGGACCAGGAACCACAAGTTTAACCTATGTAAAAACAGACTGGATATCAGGCAGTTCTCTTACCCCAGAGACTTGGGAGCCTTTGCAACGTGTTGCTGGCTGATGCCTTTCTGCATGCCTTCAGGAGGAATCTGAACTGGTTCTGACTGGGAAAGAAATTTAATCCATAGAAGGCCCACGTGGTGTTCTGGATTGGTATCGATTGCCTGAGGGGGTTGGAGAAGGATTTAACTGATTTTGTTTTCCTCTTTTAATCTCTGCTTTTCTTGCCTCTCTCTGCAAGGAAATTATATGGATGTTGGGTGGGGAAGGGAGGGTGTGGTGGGAGGATGTGTCTTGTCCTGATGCTCCGGGCATCGTGAGTCTGGGCAGATTTGATGGACCAGCTGGTCTTTTCCTGCCTGTTGTTTCCATATGTTCATCTGAGTCGTGGCTCAGCCAAGGCTGCTACGATGACAGTGAGGTGAAGATTTCTGCTGAACCTAGCCTTACAAGCACCTCCCTGTTGCTTTGAATGCCAAACTGTTTCAAACAAAATGTACATCTTGCCTCACATATCCCTACGGTGCAAGACACCGGAGTCAATAACAACTTATATTCATTTAACATAATAAAACGTCACAAGGCACTTCACTGGCGTGTTATCAAACAGAATTTAAAACTTAATCACACAAGGCGATATTAAGTCAGGCAACCAAAAGTATGGCTAGAGGTAGGTTTTAAACAGCGTCTTAAAAGGAGGAAAGAGCATGGAGAGCCAGAGAGGTTCAGGAAGAGAATTCCGTAGCTTAGGACCGAGGCAGCTGAAGGCATGACCACCGATAGTGGAGTGATTAGAACTGGAGCTGCATGAGAGGCCAGCATAAGATTACAGAGGTAGTGAGAACTGAAACAATGGAGGGATTTGAAAACAAGGACAACGAATGGAATTGGTGCCGAAGGAACGATATGTGTGGCGGAGACCAAAGACAATGGTCTTCCCAATATTTCACTGGAAGAAATTTCTGCTCACCCAGGAATGGATGTTGGACAAGCAGCATGGAATCATGGCAGACAGAACAGCAACAATAGTTTCTTCACAATGAGCTCTGATGTCTGAATACTCAAACTTATTTACGCTTCAATGTTATACACAAGATTAGCAACAGCAGTCAGCTCCTCTGCTGCGAACAGACAGAAACAGGAGGAGGCTGTTGAGTCCCTCAAGTAGCAATTAGAATAATTTTTTAACAAATCCTTTCACCCCATGTATTGTGAAAACTAGGAACTGCAATGATACTCAAAAGAGGACAGGCCCCATAATAGCAGTACAGACACAAGGTCATCCTAAAATGGAGACTGGTTATCCAGTACTGATGAAAGAGATTGGATGAAAATGGGAGGGGGTAGGGGGGTGATGGGGAGGGATGGGGGTGAGGAGTAGGGTGGCGGGGGAGAGTGGAGGGGGAGCGGGAGAGCCGGAGGGGGGGGGAGGGGAGAGAGGGGGGGGGGGAGGAGGAGAGCATGAAGGGGGGGGAGGGGGAGAGCAGGAGGGGGGGGGGGGAGGGGGAGAGCAGGAGCGGGGGGAGGGGGAGAGCAGGAGCGGGGTGGATGGGGAGAGCAGGAGAGCAGGGGGGGGAGGGGGACAGCAGGAGAGGGGGGGAGGGGGACAGCAGGAGAGGGGGGGAGGGGGACAGCAGGAGAGCAAGGGGGGGAAGGGGAGAGGGAGAGCAGGAGCGGGGGGGGAGGGGGAGAGCAGGAGCGGGGGGGGAGGGGGAGAGCAGGAGGGGGGAGAGAGGGGGAGAGCAGGAGGGGGGAGGGGGAGAGCAGGAGCGGGGGGAGGGGACGAGCAGGAGGGGGGAGGGGGAGAGCAGGAGCGGGGGGAGGGGGAGAGCAGGAGCGGGGGGAGGGGGCGAGCAGGAGCGGGGGGAGGGGGCGAGCAGGAGCGGGGGGAGGGGGCGAGCAGGAGCGGGGGGAGGGGGCGAGCAGGAGCGGGGGGAGGGGGAGAGCAGGAGCGGGGGGAGGGGGAGAGCAGGAGCGGGGGGAGGGGGAGAGCAGGAGCGGGGGGAGGGGGAGAGCAGGAGCGGGGGGAGGGGGAGAGCAGGAGCGGGGGGAGGGGGAGAGCAGGAGCGGGGGGAGGGGGAGAGCAGGAGCGGGGGGAGGGGGAGAGCTGGAGCGGGGGGAGGGGGAGAGCGGGGGGGAGGGGGAGAGCGGGGGGGAGGGGGAGAGCGGGGGGGAGGGGGAGAGCGGGGGGGAGGGGGAGAGCGGGGGGGAGGGGGAGAGCGGGGGGGAGGGGGAGAGCGGGGGGGGAGGGGGAGAGCGGGGGGGGAGGGGGAGAGCGGGGGGGGAGGGGGAGAGCGGGGGGGGAGGGGGAGAGCGGGGGGGGAGGGGGAGAGCGGGGGGGAGGGGGAGAGCGGGGGGGGAGGGGGAGAGCGGGGGGGGAGGGGGAGAGCGGGGGGGGAGGGGGAGAGCGGGGGGGGAGGGGGAGAGCGGGGGGGGAGGGGGAGAGCGGGGGGGGAGGGGGAGAGCGGGGGGGGAGGGGGAGAGCGGGGGGGAGGGGGAGAGCGGGGGGGGAGGGGGAGAGCGGGGGGGGAGGGGGAGAGCGGGGGGGGAGGGGGAGAGCGGGGGGGAGGGGGAGAGCGGGGGGGAGGGGGAGAGCGGGGGGGAGGGGGAGAGCGGGGGGGAGGGGGAGAGCGGGGGGGAGGGGGAGAGCGGGGGGGAGGGGGAGAGCGGGGGGGAGGGGGAGAGCGGGGGGGGAGGGGGAGAGCGGGGGGGGGAGGGGGAGAGCGGGGGGGGGAGGGGGAGAGCGGGGGGGGGAGGGGGAGAGCGGGGGGGGGAGGGGGAGAGCGGGGGGGGAGGGGGAGAGCGGGGGGGGAGGGGGAGAGCGGGGGGGGAGGGGGAGAGCGGGGGGGGGAGGGGGAGAGCGGGGGGGGGAGGGGGGGAGCGGGGGGGGGAGGGGGAGAGCGGGGGGGGGAGGGGGAGAGCGGGGGGGGGAGGGGGAGAGCGGGGGGGGAGGGGGAGAGCGGGGGGGGGAGGGGGAGAGCGGGGGGGGAGGGGGAGAGCGGGGGGGGAGGGGGAGAGCGGGGGGGGAGGGGGAGAGCGGGGGGGGGAGGGGGAGAGCGGGGGGGGAGGGGGAGAGCGGGGGGGGAGGGGGAGAGCGGGGGGGGAGGGGGAGAGCGGGGGGGGGAGGGGGAGAGCGGGGGGGGGAGGGGGAGAGCGGGGGGGGGAGGGGGAGAGCGGGGGGGGGAGAGCGGGGGGGGGAGAGCGGGGGGGGGAGAGCGGGGGGGGGAGAGCGGGGGGGGGGAGAGCGGGGGGGGGAGAGCGGGGGGGGGAGAGCGGGGGGGGGGGAGAGCGGGGGGGAGAGCGGGGGGGGAGGGGGGAGGGGGATGGGGGGAGGGGGATGAGGGGAGGGGGAGGGGGGGAGGGGGAGAGGGGCAGGGGGAGGGGGGCAGGGGGAGGGGGGCAGGGGGAGGGGGGCAGGGGGAGGGGGGCAGGGGGAGGGGGGCAGGGGGAGGGGGGCAGGGGGAGGGGGGCAGGGGGAGGGGGGCAGGGGGATGGGGGCAGGGGGATGGGGGCAGGGGGATGGGGGCAGGGGGATGGGGGCAGGGGGTTGGGGGCAGGGGGATGGGGGCAGGGGGATGGGGGCAGGGGGATGGGGGCAGGGGGATGGGGGCAGGGGGATGGGGGCAGGGGGATGGGGGCAGGGGGCAGGGGGGCAGGGGGCAGGGGGCAGGGGGATGGGGGGAGAGGGTTAGGGGGAGAGGGTTAGGGGGAGAGGGTTAGGGGGAGAGGGTTAGGGGGAGAGGGTTAGGGGGAGAGGGTTAGGGGGAGAGGGTTAGGGGGAGAGGGTTAGGGGGAGAGGGTTAGGGGGAGAGGGTTAGGGGGAGAGGGTTAGGGGGAGAGGGTTAGGGGGAGAGGGTTAGGGGGAGAGGGTTAGGGGGAGAGGGTTAGGGGGAGAAGGGCAGAGGGAGAGGGGCAGAGGGAGAGGGGCAGAGGGAGAGGGGCAGAGGGAGAGGGGCAGAGGGAGAGGGGCAGAGGGAGAGGGGCAGAGGGAGAGGGGCAGAGGGTTAGGGGCAGAGGGTTAGGGGCAGAGGGTTAGGGGCAGAGGGTTAGGGGCAGAGGGTTAGGGGGATAGGGGCAGAGGGTTAGGGGCAGAGGGTTAGGGGGTAGGGGCAGAGGGTTAGGGGGATAGGGGCAGAGGGTTAGGGGGATAGGGGCAGAGGGTTAGGGGGATAGGGGCAGAGGGTTAGGGGGATAGGGGCAGAGGGTTAGGGGGATAGGGGCAGAGGGTTAGGGGGATAGGGGCAGAGGGTTAGGGGGATAGGGGCAGAGGGTTAGGGGGATAGGGGCAGAGGGTTAGGGGGATAGGGGCAGAGGGTTAGGGGGATAGGGGCAGAGGGTTAGGGGGATAGGGGCAGAGGGGAGGGGGATGGGGCAGAGGGGAGGGGGATAGGGGCAGAGGGGAGGGGGATAGGGGCAGAGGGGAGGGGGATAGGGGCAGAGGGGAGGGGGATAGGGGCAGAGGGGAGGGGGATAGGGGCAGAGGGGAGGGGGATAGGGGCAGAGGGGAGGGGGATAGGGGCAGAGGGGAGGGGGATAGGGGCAGAGGGGAGGGGGATAGGGGCAGAGGGGAGGGGGATAGGGGCAGAGGGGATGGGGATAGGGGCAGAGGGGAGGGGGATAGGGGAAGTGGGGAGGGGGATAGGGAGAGAGGGGGAGAAATAGGGGGAGAGGAATGGGGGATGGGATGGGGGATCGGGGGAGAGGGGAGAGGGGGAGGGGGAGAGGGGGAGGGGGAGAGGGGGAGGGGGAGAGGGAGAGGGGGAGAGGGGGAGAGGGGGAGGGGGAGAGGGGGAGGGGGAGAGGGGGAGGGGGAGAGGGGGAGGGGGGAGGGGGAGGGGGGAGAGGGGGAGAGGGGGAGAGGGGGAGAGGGGGAGAGGGGGAGAGGGGGAGAGGGGGAGAGAGGGAGAGGGGGAGAGGGAGAGGGAGAGGGGGAGAGGGAGAGGGGAGGGGGAGAGGGGGAGGGGGAGAGGGGGAGGGGGAGGGGGGGAGGGGGATGGGGGGAGGGGGATGGGGGGAGGGGGATGGGGGGAGGGGGATGGGGGGAGGGGGATGGGGGGAGGGGGATGGGGGGAGGGGGATGGGGGCAGGGGGATGGGGGCAGGGGGATGGGGGCAGGGGGATGGGGGCAGGGGGATGGGGGCAGGGGGATGGGGGCAGGGGGATGGGGGCAGGGGGATGGGGGCAGGGGGATGGGGGCAGGGGGATGGGGGCAGGGGGATGGGGGCAGGGGGATGGGGGCAGGGGGATGGGGGCAGGGGGATGGGGGCAGGGGGATGGGGGCAGGGGGATGGGGGCAGGGGGATGGGGGCAGGGGAAGGGGGATGGGGGGAGAGGAAGGGGGATGGGGGAGAGGAAGGGGGATGGGGGGAGAGGAAGGGGGATGGGGGGAGAGGAAGGGGGATGGGGGGAGAGGAAGGGGGATGGGGGGAGAGGAAGGGGGATGGGGGGAGAGGAAGGGGGATGGGGGGAGAGGAAGGGGGATGGGGGGAGAGGAAGGGGGATGGGGGGAGAGGAAGGGGGATGGGGGGAGAGGAAGGGGGATGGGGGGAGAGGAAGGGGGATGGGGGGAGAGGAAGGGGGATGGGGGGAGAGGAAGGGGGATGGGGGGAGAGGAAGGGGGATGGGGGGAGAGGAAGGGGGATGGGGGAGAGGAAGGGGGATGGGGGGAGAGGAAGGGGGATGGGGGGAGAGGAAGGGGGATGGGGGGAGAGGAAGGGGGATGGGGGGAGAGGAAGGGGGATGGGGGGAGAGGAAGGGGGATGGGGGGAGAGGAAGGGGGATGGGGGGAGAGGAAGGGGGATGGGGGGAGTGGAAGGGGGATGGGGGGAGTGGAAGGGGGATGGGGGGAGTGGAAGGGGGATGGGGGGAGAGGAAGCGGGATAGGGGGAGAGGAAGCGGGATAGGGGGAGAGGAAGCGGGATAGGGGGAGAGGAAGCGGGATAGGGGGAGAGGAAGCGGGATAGGGGGAGAGGAAGCGGGATAGGGGGAGAGGAAGGGGGATAGGGGGAGAGGAAGGGGGATAGGGGGAGAGGAAGCGGGATAGGGGGAGAGGAAGCGGGATAGGGGGAGAGGAAGCGGGATAGGGGGAGAGGAAGCGGGATAGGGGGAGAGGAAGCGGGATGGGGGAGAGGAAGCGGGATAGGGGGAGAGGAAGCGGGATAGGGGGAGAGGAAGCGGGATAGGGGGAGAGGAAGCGGGATAGGGGGAGAGGAAGCGGGATAGGGGGAGAGGAAGCGGGATAGGGGGAGAGGAAGCGGGATAGGGGGAGAGGAAGCGGGATAGGGGGAGAGGAAGCGGGATAGGGGGAGAGGAAGCGGGATAGGGGGAGAGGGGAGGGGGATAGGGGGAGAGGGGAGGGGGATAGGGGGAGAGGGGAGGGGGATAGGGGGAGAGGGGAGGGGGATAGGGGGAGAGGGGAGGGGGATAGGGGGAGAGGGGAGGGGGATAGGGGGAGAGGGGAGGGGGATAGGGGGAGAGGGGAGGGGGATAGGGGGAGAGGGGAGGGGGATAGGGGGAGAGGGGAGGGGGATAGGGGGAGAGGGGAAGGGGATAGGGGGAGAGGGGAGGGGGATAGGGGGAGAGGGGAGGGGGATAGGGGGAGAGGGGAGGGGGATAGGGGGAGAGGGGAGGGGGATAGGGGGAGAGGGGAGGGGGATAGGGGGAGAGGGGAGGGGGATAGGGGGAGAGGGGAGGGGGATAGGGGGAGAGGGGAGGGGGATAGGGGAATAGGGGGATAGGGGAGGGGGATGGGGAGAGGGGAGGGGGATGGGGGAGAGGGGAGGGGGATGGGGGAGAGGGGAGGGGGAGAGGGGAGGGGGATAGGGGGAGAGGGGAGGGGGAGAGGGGAGGGGGATAGGGGGAGAGGGGAGGGGGAGGGGGGAGAGGGGGATAGGGGGAGAGGGGAGGGGGAGAGGGGAGGTGGATAGGGGGAGAGGGGAGGGGGATGGGGGATGGGGGAGGGGGATGGGGGATGGGGGAGGGGGGTGGGGCTGGGGGAGAAGGGAGGGGGAGAGGGAGGAGGGAGAGAGGGCAGGGGAATAGGGAGGAGGGAGAGAGGGAGAGAGGGAGGAGGGAGAGAGGGAGGAGGGAGAGAGGGAGGAGGGAGAGAGGGAGAGAGGGAGAGAGGGAGAGAGGGAGAGAGGGAGAGAGGGAGGAGGGAGAGAGGGAGGAGGGAGAGAGGGAGGAGGGAGAGAGGGAGGAGGGAGAGAGGGAGAGAGGGAGGAGGGAGAGAGGGAGAGAGGGAGGAGGGAGAGAGGGAGGAGGGAGAGGGAGGAGGGAGAGAGGGAGGAGGGAGAGAGGGAGGAGGGAGAGAGGGAGGAGGGAGAGAGGGGGAGGGAGAGAGGGGCAGGGGTGAGCGGGAGAGGGGGGCAGGGGTGAGCGGGAGAGGGGGGCAGGGGTGAGCGGGAGAGGGGGGCAGGGGTGAGCGGGAGAGGGGGGCAGGGGTGAGCGGGAGAGGGGGGCAGGGGTGAGCGGGAGAGGGGGGCAGGGGTGAGCGGGAGAGGGGGCAGGGGTGAGCGGGAGAGGGGGGCAGGGGTGAGCGGGAGAGGGGGGCAGGGGTGAGCGGGAGAGGGGGGCAGGGGTGAGCGGGAGAGGGGGGCAGGGGTGAGCGGGAGAGGGGGGCAGGGGTGAGCGGGAGAGGGGGGCAGGGGTGAGCGGGAGAGGGGGGCAGGGGTGAGCGGGAGAGGGGGGCAGGGGTGAGCGGGAGAGGGGGGCAGGGGTGAGCGGGAGAGGGGGGCAGGGGTGAGCGGGAGAGGGGGGCAGGGGTGAGCGGGAGAGGGGGGCAGGGGTGAGCGGGAGAGGGGGGCAGGGGTGAGCGGGAGAGGGGGGCAGGGGTGAGCGGGAGAGGGGGGCAGGGGTGAGCGGGAGAGGGGGGCAGGGGTGAGCGGGAGAGGGGGGCAGGGGTGAGCGGGAGAGGGGGGCAGGGGTGAGCGGGAGAGGGGGGCAGGGGTGAGCGGGAGAGGGGGGCAGGGGTGAGCGGGAGAGGGGGGCAGGGGTGAGCGGGAGAGGGGGGCAGGGGTGAGCGGGAGAGGGGGGCAGGGGTGAGCGGGAGAGGGGGGCAGGGGTGAGCGGGAGAGGGGGGCAGGGGTGAGCGGGAGAGGGGGGCAGGGGTGAGCGGGAGAGGGGGGCAGGGGTGAGCGGGAGAGGGGGGCAGGGGTGAGCGGGAGAGGGGGGCAGGGGTGAGCGGGAGAGGGGGGCAGGGGTGAGCGGGAGAGGGGGGCAGGGGTGAGCGGGAGAGGGGGGCAGGGGTGAGCGGGAGAGGGGGGCAGGGGTGAGCGGGAGAGGGGGGCAGGGGTGAGCGGGAGAGGGGGGCAGGGGTGAGCGGGAGAGGGGGGCAGGGGTGAGCGGGAGAGGGGGGCAGGGGTGAGCGGGAGAGGGGGGCAGGGGTGAGCGGGAGAGGGGGGCAGGGGTGAGCGGGAGAGGGGGGCAGGGGTGAGCGGGAGAGGGGGGCAGGGGTGAGCGGGAGAGGGGGGCAGGGGTGAGCGGGAGAGGGGGGCAGGGGTGAGCGGGAGAGGGGGGCAGGGGTGAGCGGGAGAGGGGGGCAGGGGTGAGCGGGAGAGGGGGGCAGGGGTGAGCGGGAGAGGGGGGCAGGGGTGAGCGGGAGAGGGGGGCAGGGGTGAGCGGGAGAGGGGGGCAGGGGTGAGCGGGAGAGGGGGGCAGGGGTGAGCGGGAGAGGGGGGCAGGGGTGAGCGGGAGAGGGGGGCAGGGGTGAGCGGGAGAGGGGGGCAGGGGTGAGCGGGAGAGGGGGGCAGGGGTGAGCGGGAGAGGGGGGCAGGGGTGAGCGGGAGAGGGGGGCAGGGGTGAGCGGGAGAAGGGGGCAGGGGTGAGCGGGCAGGGGTGAGCGGGAGAGGGGGGCAGGGGTGAGCGGGAGAGGGGGGCAGGGGTGAGCGGGAGAGGGGGGCAGGGGTGAGCGGGAGAGGGGGGGCAGGGGGTGAGCGGGAGAGGGGGGCAGGGGTGAGCGGGAGAGGGGGGCAGGGTGGTGAGCGGGAGAGGGGGGCAGGGTGGTGAGCGGGAGAGGGGGGCAGGGGTGGGCGGGAGAGGGGGGCAGGGGTGGGCGGGAGAGGGGGGCAGGGGTGAGCGGGAGAGGGGGGCAGGGGTGAGCGGGAGAGGGGGGCAGGGGTGAGCGGGAGAGGGGGGCAGGGGTGAGCGGGAGAGGGGGGCAGGGGTGAGCGGGGGAGAGGGGGGCAGGGGTGAGCGGGAGAGGGGGGCAGGGGTGAGCGGGAGAGGGGGGCAGGGGTGAGCGGGAGAGGGGGGCAGGGGTGAGCGGGAGAGGGGGGGCAGGGGTGAGCGGGAGAGGGGGGCAGGGGTGAGCGGGAGAGGGGGGGAGGCAGAGGGGGAGAGGGGGGAGGCAGAGGGGGAGAGGGGGGAGGCAGAGGGGGAGAGGGGGAGGCAGAGGGGGAGAGGGGGAGGCAGAGGGGAGAGGGGGGAGGCAGAGGGGGAGAGGGGGGAGGCAGAGGGGGAGAGGGGGGAGGCAGAGGGGGAGTGGGTATGGGGCTGGGAAGGGAGTGCGGGGGAGAGGGTGAGCGGGGCTGGCGACGGGGATTGGGAGAAGGGAGGGGTTGCGGGGTGGGGAGGGGGTGCGGGGCTGGGGAGGGGGTGCGGGGCTGGGGAGGGGTGCGGGAGGAGGCAGAGGGTGAGAGTGCTGGGGAGTGGGTTTGGGACTGGGAAGGGGTGTAGCTGGGAGGGGATAAGGGGCTAGGAAGGGAGTGTGGGGGAGAGGGGCTGGCGACGGGGAGCAGGAGAAGGGAGGGGTGCGGGGCCGGGGAGGGGGTGCTTAGGTCACAACTTGAATATTGCGTCCAGTTCTAATCACCACACTTTAGGAAGGATGTGGGGGTCCTTGAAAGGGTTCAGAGGAGATTTACCAGAATGGTTGCAGGGATGGGGGATATTAACTACAAAGTTAGGTTGGAGAAGCTGGGGTTGTTCGCTCTGGAGCAAAGGAGACTGAGGAAAGATGTGGACAAGATAATGACAGGATTGGATAAGGTAAGAAAAGCTGTTCCCATTAGCTGATGGTACAAGGACTAGGGGAGACAGATTTAAGGTTTCAGACAGGAGAAGCAGTGGGAATGTGAGTAAGAACATTTTACTCAGCAAGTGGTAATGACCTGGAAACTCGCTGCCTACGAGGATGGTGGAAGCAGAGACACACGGACATACGAATTAGGAGCAGGAGTAGGCCACTCGGCCCCTCGAGCCTGCTCCGCCATTCAACTACATCATGGCTGATCTGATTGTAACCTCAACTCCACATTCCTGCCTATCCCCGTTAGCCTTTCACCCCCTTGCTTGTCAAGAATCTAGTTACCTCTGCCTTAAAAATATTTAAAGACTCTGCTTCCACTGCCTTTTGAGGAAGACTCATGACCCTCAGGGAAAATATTTCTCCTCATTTCTGTCTTAAATGGGTGACCCCTTATTTTTAAATAGCAACTCCTAGTTCTAGATTCTCCTGCAAGGAGAAACATCCTCTCCACATGCACCCTGTCGAGACCCCTCAGACGATGCATGATTTCAGAAAGAAATTGGATGGACACTTGAGGGAAATAAACCTGCAGCCTGCAGGGATAGAGTGATGGATTCAGATTGATTGGATAGTTCTAGAGAGCTGATATGGACTGGATGGGCCGAATAGCCTCCTTCTATGCCATAATGACTCTATGGTTCCAGAGAGTGAGACATATTACCCCAATACTACGTGTACCACCTCCAGGCGCGTATCCATTGTCTCTCGAGATAAGGAGGCCCAAAAGAACTACGTGTACTGCACCCAGGGAACAACCACACACACATCAGGTTATTGTGGAAAATAAAAGGTGTAGGGAATAACATATTGGCAGGAAACAGAGACTCGGCATAAATGGGTCATTTCTAGTTCACAAGATATAACGAGTCGTGTGCCACAGGGATCAGTGCTGGGGCCTCAACAATTTCTCTCTTGACATTTCTTCATGGATGAAGATTTTGGGAAGGTTGTAGTCATCGGTTGCTGGCCCGCTGGTGCTAGTCAGGCCTATCCGTACCGGCAGATACTCCAACAGCGGGTACGTGAAGGTGACACGGTGGCGCAGTGGTTTGCACCGCAGCCTCACAGCTCCAGCGACCCGGGGTCAGTTCTGGGTACTGCCTGTGCGGAGTTTGCAAGTTATCCCTGTGACCGCGTGGGTTTCCGCCGGGTGCTCCGGTTTCCTCCCACAGCCAAAGACTTGCAGGTTGATAGGTAAATTGGCCATTATAAATTGCCCCTAGTGTAGGTAGGTGGTAGGAGAATTGAGGGAAGGTGGGGATGTGGTAGCGAATATGGGATTAATGTAGGATTAGTATAAACGGGTGGTTGATGGTTGGCACAGACTCGGTGGGCTGAAGGGCCTGTTTCAGTGCTGTTTCTCTCTATGACTCTAGGTGTGGTCACTGCTGGGGGCAATTGAATCTATCCTTCTTCTCCTTTTCTCTTTCTTGCTGGTTCTTTGCACAGTCTCAAAGGTGTCTGTAGCCCTCGGGTTTCGGAACTCGAGCGGAGGCTGGAGTCACTGTTGTGCATCCGCGAGACAGAGGACCACATGGATAACACGATGAGGGAGGTGGTCACACCACAGGTCAGGGGCATGCAGGCAGAAAGGGAATGGGTGACCATCAGGCAGTCTAAGAGAACCAGGCAGGCAGTGCAGGAGTTCCTTGAGTCTATCTTGCTTGGTAATCGGTTTTCCATTTTGGATACTGGTGAGAGCGATGGTTCCTCGGGGGAGTGCAGCCAGAGCAAAGTCCGTGGCACCACGGGTGGCTCAGCTGCATAGGAGGGGAGGAAGAAGAGTGGAAGAGCAATAGTGATAGAGGATTTGATAGCCAGGGAATCAGACAGGTGTTTCTGCGGCAGCAAACGTGACTCCAACATGGTATGTTGCCTCCCTGGTGCCAGGGTCAAGGATGTCACGGAGCGGCAGCAGGACATTTTTCTGGGGGAGGGTCAACAGCCAGAGGTCGTGGTCCACATTGGCACCAATGACATAAGTAGGAAGAGGGATGAGGTCCTGAAAGCAGATTTTAGGGAGTTAGGGAGGAAATTAAAAAGCAGGACCTCCAGAGCAGTAACCTCAGGATTACTCCCAGTGCCACGTGCAAGTCAGCATAGGAATTGGAGGATTGATCGATTGAACATGTGGCTGGAGAATTGGTGTAGGAGGGAGGACATCAGATTTCTGAGGCATTGGGACTGGTTCTGGGGCAGATGGGACCTGTACAAGATGGACCGGCTACACCTTAACAGGACTGGAACTAACATCCTCGCAGGGAGATTTGCTAGTGCTGTTGGGAGGGTTTAAACTAGCTTGTCAGGGGAATTGGAACCTGAGGGGTAGCTGAAATTGGAAGGAAGTAAAGCTGGTAACAGGAGATAGAAAAGTAGCAAGTGACATTAGAAGGCAGGTGAAACAAAGGCGAGTATCAACTAGGCTTAGAATGCAGAATGTCAAGACGAGAAGGTTAAGGGCAGTCTACCTGAATGTGTGCAGCATCCACAACAAGGTAGATGACTTAAAGACCCTAATAGAGGTAAATAGGTATGATCTAATTGCCATAACAGAAACATGGCTACAGGGTGACCAAGACTGGGAACTGAATATTCAAGGATATTTGACATTTAGGAAGAACAGGCGAAAAGTAAAAGGAAGTGTTGCGCTGATAATAAGGGATGGGATCAGTACATTTGTAAGGGAGGATCTCAGATCAGAAGAACAAAATGTGAAATCTGTTTGGGTGGAGCTAAGAAACAGCAAGGGGCAGCAAACATTGGTAGGAGCTGTTTATAGGCCACTAAACAGTAGTGTGGTGTGGGACATGACATTAATCATGAGATTAGAGAAGCATGTAGCACGGGTAATACAGTAATCATAGGTGACTTCAATCTGCATAGGTAAACCTAATGAGCACGAATGCTGTGCAGGACGAGTTTCTGGAGTGTGTTAGGGATGGATTTCTAGAGCAGTTTGTTGAGGAACTGACGAGAGAACAGGCTATTTTACATCTAATATTATGTAATGAGAAAGGGCTAATTAATAATCTTATTGTAAAAGAAACTTTAGGGATCAGTGACCGTAATATGATAGAATTTTACATGATGTTTGAAAGTGTAGTTCAATCTGAAGCCAGGGTGTTAAATTTGAACAAAGGAAATTATGAAGGTATGAGGGGCAAATTGGCTGAGGTGGATTGGGAAAATACATTAAAAGGTATGACAGTACATAGGCAATGGACAGTCTTTAAAGAAATATTCCATAGTTTACAGCAACTATACATTCCTTCAAGGTACAAAAACCCCAAAAGTAAAGGCAGCCAACCGTGGATAAGAAAAGAAGTTAAGGATTGTATAAGATTAAAAGAAAAGGCCTATAAAGTTGCCAGAAATAGTAGTAAACCTGAGGATTGGGAGGATTTTAGAATACAGTAAAGGAGGACCAAAAAACTGATAAAGAAAGGGAGAATAGAATATGAATGTAAGCTAGCAAAAAATATAAACATGGACTGTAAAAGCTTCTATAGGTAAAAAGGAAAACATTTGGCTAAGACAAATGTGGGTCCATTACAGGCAGAGTCAGGAGAATTTATAATGGGGAATAGAGAAATGGCAGAGAAGGTATATGATTACTTTGTGTATGTCTTCACTGAGGAAGATACTAGAAATCTCCCAGAATTAGAGATCCAAGGGATTAGGGAGAATGAGGAATTGAAGGAAATTAGTTTTAGTGAGAAGGTTATATTGCAGACATTAATAGTGCTGAATGTTGATCAGTCCCCAGGACCTGATACTTTACATCCCAGAGTGTTGAAAGAGATAGCTATGGAAGTAGTGGATGCTTTAGTGATCATCTTCCAAAATTCGATAGTTTCTGGAGCAGTTCCTACAGATTGGAAGGCCGCAAATGTCAGCCCACTATTTAAGAAGGGAGGGAGAGAGAATTACAGACCTGTTAACCTTTCATCAGTCATTGGGAAAATGCTAGAATCTATTCTAAAGGATGTGATAAATGGACACTTGGATAATAATGATCTGATTGGGCATTGTCAACATGGATTTATGAATGGGAAATCATGTTTGATGAACCTGCTGGAGTTTTTTGAGGATGCTGCTAACAGAATTGAAAAGGGGAGTCGGTGGATGTGGTATACTTGGATTTTCAAAAGGCCTTTGATAAAGTCCCCCACAGGAGGTTGGTTAGCAAAATTAAAGCACATGGGATAGGAGGTAATATTCTGGCATGGATTAAGGATTGGTTAACAGGCAGAAAACATAGAGTAGGAATAAACGGGTCATTCTTGCTTGGCAGGCTGTGACTAATAGGGTATCACAGGGATCAGTGCTTGGGCCCCAGCTGTTCACAATATATATCAATGATTTGGATGTGGGGACCAAATGTAGTATTTCCAAGTTCGCGGATGGCACAAAACTAGGTGGGAAGGTGTGTTGTGAGGAACAGACGAACACACGAATTAGGAGCAGGAGTAGGCCACCCGGTCCCTCAAGCCTGCTCCACCATTCAATAAGATCATGGCTGAACTGATAGTCCACATTTCCACCTTCCCCCGATAACCTTCCACCCCCTTGCTTATCAAGAATCTATCTAACTCTGCCTTAAAAATATTCAAAGACTCTGCTTCCAGCAACTTTTGAGGAAGAGAGTTCCAAAGACTCACGACCCTCTGAGAGAAAATATTTCTCCTCATCTGTCTTAAATGGGCGACCCCTTATTTTTAAACAGTGACCCCTAGTTCTAGATTCTTCCACATCCTTTCGACATCCACCCTGTCAAGACCCCTCACGATCTTATATGTTTCAATTAAGTTGCCTCTTACTCTTCTAAATTCCACTGGATACAAGCCTAGCCTGTCCCATCTTTCGTCGTAAGACAGCCCGCCCATTCCAGGTATTAGGAAGATGCAAAGCTGCCTCAAGGTGATTTGGACAGACTTAGTGAGTGGGCAAGAACGTGGCAGATGGAATATAATGTGGAAAAATATGAGGTTGTCCACTTTGGTCGGAGGAACAGATGCACAGAGTATTTCTTAAATGGTAAGAGATTAGAGAGTGTAGATGTACAAAGGGACCTGGGTGTCCTCATCAATAAGTCACTGAAAGCTAACATGCAGGTACAGCAAGCAATTAAGAAGGCTAATGGTATGTTAGCCTTTATCGCAAGAGGATTCGAGTACAGGAGTAGAGAAGTCTTGCTTCAATTGTATAGAACCTTGGTTAGACCGCACCTGGAGTACTGTGTGCAGTTTTGGTCCCCTTACCTTCGCAAGGATATTATTGCCATAGAGGGAATGCAATGAAGGTTCACCAGACTTGTTCCCAGGATGGCGGGATTGTCCTATGAAGAGAGATTGGGGAAACTAGGCCTGTATTCTCTAGAGTTTCAAAGAATGAGAAGTGATCTCATTGAAACCTACAAAATACTTAAACGGATAGACCGGGTAGATGCAGGTAAGATGTTTCCCCTGGTTGGGGAGTCTAGAACCACGGGACGCAATTTAAAAATGAGGGGGAAGACACTTAGAACAGAGATGAGGAGAAATTTCTTTACTCAGAGAGTTGTGAATCTTTGGAATTCTCTACCAGAGAGGGGTGTGGAAGCTCAGTCATTGAGTATGTTTAAAGCACAGATTAACAGATTTCTAAATACAAATGACACAAGGGGATATGAGGATAGTGTTGGAAAAAGGTATTGAAGTGGATGATCAGCCATGATCGTATCGAATGGCAGAGCAGGCGCGATGGGTTGAAATGCCTACTCCTGCTCCTATGTTCCCTCCTGATGCAACATCTCCAGGCATCACGATCTCTGGCCTGTGCTTCCCACTGGTGATAGTCGATGTGGCACACAGAGAGGGACTTCTTCAGGGAGTCCTTGAAGCGTTTACATGGAGCCCCTTTTTTCCCATTTACCAGTGGTCAACGCTCTGTACAACACGATCTTGGACAGGCAACTGTCATCCACCCGGGCAATGTGACCCGCCCAATGCAGTTGGCTTTGCAGAAGGATGGCCTTGATGCTGGTGATGTTGGCTGTTTCCAGGACTTCAATGTTTGTGACGCAGTCCGACTAACAGAGCTTGAGGATGCTGCAGAGGCAGCGCTGATGAAAGCACTCTAGATGGACAATGTACACTTTGAGTTTGGTCTGTGCTCTGAGACTGTGCTTGCTCCACTCATTTGTAGAGTCTGCTGGATGTACTGTTTGCTTTTGAAAGCCTATTCTCCACTTCCTTGTCTATGAAGGCATCAAATGAGATGACGCTCCCCAACATTTTAAAGTTGGTGCCTCAACTTTTTTAAATTTATATAAATGACTTGGATGAAGGGACCACAGGTATGGTTGCTAAATTTGCTGATCATACAAAGATAGGTAGGAAAGTAAGTTGTGAAGAGGATATAAGGAGGCTACAAAAGGATATAGATAGGTTAAGTGAGTGGGCAAAGATCTGGTAAATGGATTATAATGTGGGAAAATGTGTAATTGTCCATTTTGGCAGGAAGAATAAAAAAAGCATATTATCTAAATAGTGAGAGATTACAGAGCTCTGAGATGCAGAGGGATCTGGGTATCCTAGGACATGAATCGCAAAAGGTTAGTATGCAGGTTCAGTCAATAATTAGAAAAGCTAATAGAATGTTATTGTTTATTGCGAGGGGAACGGAATATAAAAGTAGGGAGTTTATGCTTCAGTTATAAGGGCATTGGTGAGACCACATCTGGAGTACTGTGTACAGTGTTGGTCTCCTTATTTAACGAAGGATCTAAATGCGTTGGAAGCAGTTCAGAGAGGCAGGTTGTCTTATGAGGAAAGTTTGGACAGGCTAGGCTTGTATCTGCTGGAGTTTAGAAGAGTAAGAGTGGACTTGATTGAAACATATAAGATTCTGAGGGGTCTTGACAGGGTGGATGTGGAAAGGACATTTCCCCTTGTGGGAGAATCTAGAACTAGGCGTCACTGTTTAAAAATAAGGGGTCACCCATTTGAGACAGAGATGAGGGGAATTTCTTTCCTCTCGGAGGGGCATGAGTCTTTGGAACTATCTTCCTCAAAAGTCAGTGGAAGTAGAGTCTTCAAATATTTTTAAGGCAGAGGTAGATAGATTCCTGATAAACAAGGGGGTGAAAGGTTATCGGGGGTAGGCTGGAATGTGGAGTTGAGTTTACAATCAGATCAGCCATGATCTTGTTGAATGGCAAAGTAGGCTCGAGGGGCCGAGTGGCCTACTCCTGCTCCTAATTCGAATTTACATACACATACCCAAACCATTCGGAAAACAACCAAGAGCCCTGGGTTTGATGAAAAATAACCTGTGAGCCAACATTAAATATCCCAAGTAACAACTTAATGGCACAGGGCAGGTAAATTTAATAAAATGCCTTTTTAATTCTATGAGATTTGTACTAGCAGCTAAAATAAACTGGACTAAAATACTTATATTACAAATCTATTCTGCAAATCCAATGCACAGGTGGTTGGAGTAAAACTAGGCCAGTCTTTAAACAAATGATGGAAACATTTTTCGAAGGATTTTGTTTTGGACAGGAGGCAGAGATGTGTGACAAGTTGTAAAGTTTTGTCCTGCAGTAGGATACTTGCCTATCTCTCTCTCTCCATGCCCACTATAGGTGAGTGCAGTGAACATAATATATCCCATTAGGATGCAGGTATATAAAATATATCCAACAACTGTGACACTGTAATTCCTACAGCAGCTGGAGCTGGCACCTGTACCCCCCACACCCTACCCCCTCTGCCATCTGACCACCCCCACACTGCTCCCCCACCCTAGGGTGGGTTAGTTAGACTTACCCTCCTGTGCCAGCTCCCTGAGTATCTCCCCTTCCCTCCTGGTTGATGTTCACTCCTGTCTTCCTTCACTCACTCCCTCATTGCTGCCGATCCTTCCAGTCAGGGCAGAGAGTGGGGGGGGGGGGGGGGGGGGGGCGCGCGGGAGTACTTGACGCAGGGGCCGCCGGGACCTGTAGTCCTCCCACCCAGTCCTCCCAGCGCCTCCATCCGGGGCTCGAACTACAACCCCCGGCGGCCACCGCGGCGGCCGGCGCCTGCGCAGCAGCCGCCCCGGGAGCTGGCAGCCTCCTCTCTTTCCAGTGCCCATGTTACACAAGATGGCACAGGAGAGAGAGAGAGAGAGACTGAGTCAATGGGCAGGAGCATCTTAAATACATGCAGCCCGGCGAATGGAACGTGGCAGGAAACCTCCATGCATCCCAACTAGAGGCTGTGCAAAGTCCCTGCCCTGCCCAACTTGTCTTCCCTCCCCCTGCCTGATGCCATGTTGACTCCCTCCCCACCTTTCCAGCTACTACTGGACAGGGTGTGTATGTGATGCTGACATTTTCCAGAACGTTCTAGAAAATAAATCACCCTCAGCCACAATCACGATTTGCAAAACAAAATTGACATTTTTATGTTCCCTAATTTCTGGCACTCTTACAGGATGTGTAACTTTCGTTGATGAGTTCAGACATGCCAAAGTGCTAACAATAACAGACCAGCTGTGCCAAGCCCCTGCAACGCCCTGGGCTATCCTCATATCTTTCCTCAAAATGTCAGCCCAGAATTTTAAATCTCCAAACATGCCACTGTTTTGAAGCTCATTTTGCACTCCTGCATTGCAACATTTAAAAAAAAATTAATAATAATTGATCAGGGTTTTTCAAAAAAAAACTCAAGGGAAGAGAATGTACTCCGGGTAGGGGACTTCAATGTCCAGAGCAGCTCTGTAACACCACTACTGATTGAGCTAGCTGAATCCTGAATGACATATGTGTTGGACAGGGTCTGCGGCAGGTGGCCAGAAAACTAACACAAAGGAAAAACCCAATTGACCAAGACCTCATCACAGTCTTAGTCCAAACATGGACAAAAGAGCTAAATGCTAGAGGTGAGGTGAGGGTGATTGTCCCTGGATTCAAGGAGCCCTGGTAAAATTGAAGTCAATGGGAATCAGGAGGAAAACTCTCCATTGGTTGGAGTCACACCCAGCACAAAAGGAAGAAGGTTATGGTTGTTGAAGACCAATCATTTCAGCCCCAGGACATCACTGTATGAGTTCCTCAGGGCAGTGTCCAAGGCCCAATACCTTCAGTTGCTTCATTAATTATGTTCCCTCTATCATTAGGTCAGAAACTCGTCGCTTATAGCTAAAGATGGCTACCCCAATTTGCATCACTGTACTTTCCACACTCTAATAAATTGAGATGGAGACACCATGTCTGCACACTCCCATCAAGGACAATGACCTGGGGAATCTGAGTGAACCACCTATCCTGCTACCATTAGCAAGGCATCGAGACGATTATCTGAGCTATTCAACTGGTAGAGACGAACCACTCAAACCTAATCACTTGAACAATGGGACCCTAGCTGTGAGAAGGGAATTCCTAGACAAGGACTAATAAAGTTGCAATAGTAACCACCATGCTTGAATCACTGGGTGATGGTCATGTGATAAGCCCACCATTCATGTGCTTAAGCTGGTGTTTGCTTTGCAGTAAGGAGACAAGCAGCTAGACATTGACAAGAGAAGACCCAAGTAGGTCCCTCCTTCCTTTCTCTCTCTCCAATCCTCCTTACAAGCCTCGAACCCTGCCTGCTTACCATGACCACCCAGGGGTGCCCTGCTGCAGACAAAAATTCCTTGAAGGAAATCAGCCTACAGTCTCCAGGTGAACCATTGAATCAGCTATCTTCAAATTGGAAGCCTCAGGACCACCAAAGGGAAGTTGTACGACCACCGAATTCAGCCTGAAGCCAGCTGAGTCACCAACCTCCACAACTGTATACCACTTTTATTTCTCTGGACTCTAATTTGACCTTCCCCCACTCTGTAATCCATTTGTGTGTGTGTGTGTATGAACTATGAGTGTGTGTGTGTGAAAGTTAGAGCATATTTTATTGCTCAGATCAGTTTAAGAACAATAAAGCTAACCTCTTTGTTAAATTCAAGAAAATGTGTCCGATTGGTACTGTTATGATAGCAGCACGTAAACAGTTAAACACTCACTGAATTGGCAAGTATATCCACTTCAAAAAGAAATACACCTGTTGCAGTCAAACAATGAAAGGGAAAAGAGGGGAGCCCTTCAACCCCTCCTCACCTCATTGTAATATACTCCATCTCCTGACATTCGCCTTCCCTGCAGATATGGAAGGAGTCTACTTGCACGCTAGGTCAGACAGGAAGCTCTACAATCTATCAAGGCTGAAAGTGAAGACAAAAACACATTGCGTCCTGATCAGAGAACTCCTCTACACTGATGATGCTGTGCCAGTTGCTCACATGGAAATTCAGGTACAAAGACTCACGGGTTGTCTCTCCCATGCCTATAACTTGTTCTCCTTGACTATAAGCATTAAGAAAATCGTGGTCATGGGACAAGGTGTTGTATCTCCACCCCTGATCACATTAAATAACATGCCATTGGATGTGATCAGCAAATTCTGCTAAGGAAAGCAGTTGCCACCTTTGGCTGACTCGCAAAACACGCATGGGATAACGCCAAGTTGACCCTTAGGGCCAAGCTGATGGTTTATAAGGCCTGTGTTCTCAGTGTCATGGGTTTCTTTGTGTTACCTTAAGCAACACAATGAGGTACATGGATTCTAGTTCCTTGAAGATCTCTAGAAGGTTTATTAACAGCTAAACTGGTGCATACAATACAGAGCAAATTATACACAGAACCTTTATCCAGGGTGTTGCTGTGCAGAGTAACTTTGGTTCTAGTCACATGACTACATCCTGGTACTTAGCTCATTAGCATACTGAGTTCTTAAAGGGACATCACTCTTAAAGCAACATAACATCCCCTTTCTTTCCAAAGATATGTCTCATATGCTACAAGTAAAACACATAAAATTGGATAATATCAAAATTAGTTCTACAGGGATAGCGATTATAAAATTTACATGTATGAAGATAAGGATTGTGAAATTTACACGTGCAGAAGCTTAAGAGTCCATATATAGTTTTGGTGGTTTGACAACTCTTCCAGGTCTTGTTATGGTGTAACCTTCCGGGGATGTGGATTTCACCCTTGGTTGTTTTTGGTTTGCAGGCACGTTGTCAATGTCTTGGTTGTTGTCCTGTTGTTCCGCCACATCCTCATCGTCGGAGTGTGTTCTTTCAACTCCGCTGTGCGCAATTGGAGAATTGCACACTTCTCTTAATTGGCTTTGATTCCTCCTCAACGCTGCTTCGTTAGATGTTGTAACCTCATAGGACCTAGGCCACTGCATACTTTGGATAACTCTGTGGGTAACCATGTTCTCATTGTGGGGTGTATCACCCTGACCTTCTGTCCTACGTGTAGTTGAAGTAGTTCCATCCTTGTATGTCGGTCATGCACCACCTTCATTCTCTCCTGTTTTTCGAGCAGTGTCTCCTGCGTCACGGAGAATTTGGACAGATGATGGCTTGGCAGAGTCATTCGCACTTGTCTGCCAAAAATGATCTCTGCTAGTGATGGTAAACCCATATCCATAGATGTAGCTCTGAGGTGGAGCATGCAACACAAAAATCTTGTTTTGTTGTCCTACACTTCAGGATAAGTGATTTAACTGTGCGAACCATTCGCTCGGCAAGACCATTAGATCGAGGTTAATGTGGTGAGAATGTCACATGGTTTATGCCCCATTTGGCACACATATCCCTGAAAGGTCTGCCTGTATACTGTGGCCCATTGTCAGAAATAATTTCTTCAGGTGCATCCAACTTCTTCTTCTTAGGTGGTCTCTCGGGAACGAGGATGACTTTCTTCCACTCCAGGGTTGTGGGTCCTTAGGTGACTGAATAGTCCAATTCTGGAACCGCACAGTCTGCCACAGGTGGGGCAGGTAGTGTCTGGTGAGGCGAGTGAATGGAATGCTCGAAATTCCGAACATTCGTTCCGCTGTTTGCACTTGGTTGCTGCCCGGGCATGTCGACGTTGTTTGAACTGGCTGGCACTGTCGCAGCTGCTTCTTCTCCATTTTGGGCAGTCTTGGGTAAGAGATTCCCACAAATCAGTGGAGGTGTCACATTTTTTTCAGGGAGGCTTTAAGGACATCCTTGTAGCGTTTCCTCTGCCCTCCTGGTAGACTCTTGCTCGGAGTAGAAAGCTTGTTTTGGGAGTCTTGTGTCAGTCATGTGGACAATGTGGCGCGCCCAACGTACCTGACTAGCCATGACCAGTGTCTCGATACTGGGGATGTTGGCCTGAGAGAGGACACTGATATTGGTAGTGCCTGTCCTGCCACTGAATTTGCAGGATCTTGCAGAGGCACCGCTGGTGATATCTCTCCAGGGCTTTGAGATGTCTGCTGTACAGTGTCCATGTTTCTGATGCATACAGGAAGCAGGTAACACTGTGGCCCTGTAGACCATGAGCTTGGCGCCAGGTTTGAGGTCTTCGTCATCAAACACTCTTTTCCTCAGACAACCAAAGGCTGTGCTGGCATACTGGAGGCGATGCTGAGTTTCATTGTCGATGTCTGCCCTCGCTGAGAGGAGGTTCCCAAGGTATGGGAAGTGATCCACATTGTCCAGTGGTTCGCCGTGGATCTTGATAGTCACGGGGGCAGTGTTGCACTGCAGGAGTCGGCTGGTAGAGGACCATTGTCTTCCGGATGTTTAGCTTAAAGCCCATTATTCCATATGCCTCCGTGAATGCATCGATGAGGGTTTGAAGCTTGGGCTCTGACTGTGCGCATACACAAGCATCGTCAGCATACTGATCTCTGCCAGCTGTAGAAAAGATCTGGGAAAATCTAGATCTAGATCTTCTTTGAAACGTAGCTTCAAATTTCTGGACTTATTTCAACATCAAGAAGACTCTTTTACTCTGGACTACGCTCGTGTAACATAAGACCCAACTTTGTCTCTGTCTTGCTGCACTGAACAGACTGAATATGGCACTCAGTGTGTCTGCGACAACCGCGCTTGAAGTGTCTGTTCCCTATCTGACAATTGGAAATTTGAAGAAATAATCGGTGACTAAGATAAAGTCGTCTAAATTCACGGTAAATAGATCAGTGGCAGTTTTAAACCTAGGGACTGACAGAATCTCGTGAGGGTGTAGAGGTTCTTTACGTTGTTGTGGCTGGCGGCTCTGGCATGCCTCTCGCATCCTCGCTAACTTTTCGATGTTACCATTGATCCCTGGCCAATGAACAGTGTCTTGTGCCAGTCATCTTGTTTGCACTACGCCCATATGGCCTCGGTGAAGTTGTGATAAGGTGTCCTGTCGGAGAGCTTTGGGCACAATCACTTGTTTTCTTTTGAAGCTGACGCCTCTTGAGATACCGAGTTCATCTCTATAAGGCCAAAAGCATCTGAAGGTTTCTGGCATCTCTTTTATCGTACCAGGCTAACCTTCTATGATGACTCTCCACAGTGCCTTCAGTTCTGGGTCATTGGCTGTTTCTGATTTCAGTTGATCACATTTGTGATCAAAATGCAATAAATCAATTTTGAGCACCTCGATGTCCATGCTGTCTACTTGTAGATCCAGTGGAACTTCTTCATTCTTGCTTGGGTTTGGCAATCTGCTCAGCGCATCTGAGGTGACCATTTTGGTAGCATACATCGAAGTTGTACCCCTGTACTTTCACTAAGAGTCGCTGTAGTTGAGGTGGTGCGCTTGTCAATGGTTTGTGCCAGATCAGCTCCAGTGGTTTGTGGTCAGTTTCCACAGTGAACTGCTTAGCGAACAGGTAGGTGTGGAACCTTGTGATCCCAAACACCAGAGCAAGTGTTTCATGCTCTGTGTTTGAGTAGTTGGATTTTGCTCAGGATAAACGTTTGGATCCGAATGCAACTGATTTGCCATCCTGCAGGATGTACCCTCCTAGTCCACTCTGTGAGGCATCGATTTCCAGGATTGTCTTCTTCTGCTGACAATGCTTGTTTGAGAGACTGAAACATATGCTGATGGTCCTTCTGCCATACATATAGTACATCTTTCTTTAACAGCTCTCTCAGTGATGATGCTTTGTCAGAAAAATTAGGAATGTATGGTGCCAAGAAGTTAAAAATCCAAGACATCTCTGGAGGTCTTCCTTGTCTTGTGGGGTAGATATATGCCTTACATCTTCGACTTTGCCTGGGTCAGGACGGATTCTGCGACCTGAATAGATGGAGCCAAAGAAATTGATCTGCTTTACATTCACCTGACACTTCCTGCTGTTAAAAATGAGCCCTTCATGATGAGCTACTGCCATCAGTGAATGAAGGTTTCGATCATGCTCTTCTTTGGTTTTGCCCATTCCTGCAATATCATCGGCAATGCATATATATCCAGGCACATTTTCTATAATTCTGTCCATATGCTGCTGAAACAGATCTTGACTGACAGATATGCTGAAGGGTAGTCTCTGGAAGTAATATCTTCCAAATAGTGTTCTGAAGGTGGTGACTTCCTGAGATTCCTTAGCTAGGTGTACCGACCAATATCCATGTTTAGCATCCAACTTGGAGAAGAACTTGACTCCTGTGAACTTGAGATTCAATTCCTCTAATGTTGGAATCTTGTGGGGCATCTCTTTAGGGAGAGGTTTAGATGCCTCGGATCTAGACATACCCTGATTGCTCCATCCTTCTTCAATACGCATGTGATTAAGCTGCACCAGTCTGTGTGATGATGCACAAGATAGATTATGCCAATGTGTTCCATGTCATCCAACTCGCGCTTAAGCTTTTCTTATATGTGCACACTGCACTTTCTGGGAGGGTCAATTGATGGAACTGCATTCTCTCTGAGGTGCAGTACGGCATCACCTTTGAAATCTCCTATGGCGTTGAACCTGTCCGGATACATTTGTTCTAAGTTCTGGACTGACTCAATGTGGGTGCCAATTGAGTGATGTGCATTGGTGATCTCCTAGATAGTCACAATGTTGACATCCTTACACACTGGTAGTCCTGCCATCGCTGGTCCACTCATGTCTACCAGGTAAAATATTTGTGGTATCCATGCCGACTTGTCATAGCTGCATTGCATTGTTGGTGTGTCATTGCAAGGGATGGGTGACCCATTGTATGCAGTTAACTTTGCAGTTGTCGGTTGTATCATTAATTTCCAATGACCCTGGTACATATCCTTCAGGATTCGGACTGGTTGGATATTTAAAGTCATAGAATCATAGAGTGTTACAGCACAGAAACAAGCCCTTCGGCCCAATGCGCCTGCGCCAACCATCAAGCACCCGTCCTAACTAATCCCATTTCCCTGCACTTGGCCCGTAGCCTTGTATGCTATGGCGTTTCAAGTGCTCATCTAAATACTTATTAAATGTCGTGAGTGTTCCTGTCTCTACCACCTCTTCAGGCAGTGTGTTCCAGATTCCAACCACCCTCTGGGTGAAAAAAATTCTCCTCAACTCTCCTCTAAACCTTCTGCCCCTTACGTTAAATCTATGCCGCCTAGTTATTGACCTCTCTGCTAAGGGAAAAAGTTTCTTCCTTTCTATCCTATCAATGCCCCTCATATTTTGTATACCTCAATCATGTGCCCTCTCAGCCTTCTCCTCTCCAAGGAAAACAACCCCAGCCTATCCAGTCTGTCTTCATAACTGAAATGCTCCAGCCCAGGCTACATCCTGGTAAATCTCCTCTGCACCCTCTCCATTGCAATCACATCCTTCCTATAGTGTGGTGACCAGAACTTTTCACAGCACTCCAGCTGTAGCCTAACCAGCGTTTTATACAGCTCCATCATAACCTCCCTGCTCTTATATTCTATGCCTCGGCTAATAAAGGCCAGTATCCCGTATGCCTTCCAAACCACCTTATCTACCTGTGCAGCTGCCTTCAGTGATCTATGGACAAGCATACCAAGGTCCCTCTGACCATCTGTACTTCCTAGGGTCCTACCATCCATTGTATATTCCATTGCCTTGTTAGACCTCGCAAAGTGCATCACCTCACACTTCTCAGGATTAAACTCCATTTGCCACTGCTCTGCCCATCTTACCAGCCCATCTATATCGTCCTGTCATCTAAGGCTTTCCTCCTCACTATTTACGACACCACCAATTTTCATGTCGTCTGCGAACGTACTGATCATACCTCCTATATTCACATCTAAATCATTAATGTACACTACAAACAGTAAGGGTCCCAGCACCGATCCTGTGATACACTACTGGTCACAGGCTTCCACTCGCAGAAACAACCCTCGGCCATCACCCTCTGTCACTAAGCCAATTTTGAATCCAATTTGCCAAATTACTCTGGATTCCATGGGCTCTGACTTTCTTAACCAATCTCCCATGCGGGACCTTATCAAAAGCCTTAAAGAAGTCCATGTAGACTACATCAACTGCTTTGCCCTCATCTACACCACTAGTCACCTCCTCAAAAAATTCAATCAAACTTGTTAGACACGATCTCCCCTGACAAAGCCATGCTGACTATCCCTGATTAATCCCTGCCTCTCCGAGTGGAGATTAATCCTGTCTCTCAGAATTTTTTCCAGTAATTTCCCTATCACTGATATTAGACTCACCGGCCTGTAATTACCTGGTTTATCCCTGCTATCTTTTGTAATAATGGTACCACATTCGCTGTCCTCCAATCCTCTGGTACTTCTCCTGTGGCCAGAGAGGATCTGAAAATTTGCTTCAGAGCCCCCGTTATCTCCTCCCTTGCCTCACATAGCAGCCTGGGATGCATCTCATCTGGGCCTGGGGATATATCCACCTTTAAGCCCACTAATACAGCCAATACTTCCTCCTTTACAATGCTAATTTGATCAAGTATATCACAATCCCCCTCCCTGATCATTACTCCTACATCGTCCCTCTCCGTAGTGAACACAGATGAAAAGTAATCGTTCAAAATCGTTCCTGTGTCAATCTTAGTCCTGAGTGTGTGTTTGCTAACTTTCTTTAGGCACATGATATTAACAGTAGCAAAAGCTTCCAGTTGTTTGACTGCATCAGCACAATGTGTCAGGTTCACACTGTGAAATGTCTGCTTATCTTCTGGCTGAGACTCACTCCACTCTGAGTCTTGTCTCAGGTCTATTTCACTGTGGACTTTGTGCATCAGCTTGCATTTACGCAGGTCTCTGGTGCTCTCCTTGCTGCTGTGGCCACGTTGCTGTGCCTAACTTCTGTTTGTTTGTGTCCTATTGTGACTTCTGGCTGCATCTTTGGAGCCAGATTTCTTGCATAGGTGGACCTTTTGCACCACACGCTGTTATTTCACTTGTTAAACTACTTGTTACTTGTTACAATAAATCGCAAGACCCACGGCTTAGACTTTAATACTGCCCATTGCGAGGCGAGATGATCAGTCTCCCTCTGATGGGTGGTCTTCACTGAAGTGGACTCAGTGTTCCCTTTCCATGATGGTCCTGCAGGTATTCTTCCTTTGGAGGCTCCTAGCCTCCCCCTTTTGTCCAGTTGTTCCCAGCCTCGAGAATGTTCTTAGTCACGTACACCCCTGATTTGGAGTCATCCGTTTTGCTTAGTGCTAGTTAAAAGCAAAAACAAAATACATCTGCTGGCCTTGTTCTTGTTTTCTGTCCTTGTCTAGCAGTCTCACAATCTCACTCGTAGCACATCTTATCTCACACACATTCAGCAGGCTGGGTTCGTTAAACTGCAACTGCAGCTTTTTCACAACCCTTGTGTAAGGCTGGCTATTTTTCCCTTCATGCTTTGCAGATGCTTAGCTGTTAGCCATCCGGCTACACAATGTAGTTTCACCCGTAGTCGTCAAGCTTATACCTTGTCTTTTCACCATCACTGCCACCATATCCTGAGTTTCTTTGTGTTATCTTAAGCAACATAATGAGGTACATGAATTCCAGTTTCTTGAAGATCTCTAGAAGGTTTATTAACAGCTAAATTAGTATTTACAATACAGAGCAAACTATATACAGAATCATTGTCTAGGGTGTTCTGTGCAGAGTGACTATGGCTTTTAGTTACATGACTACATCCTGGTACTTAGCTCATTGGCATACTGCGTTCTTAAAGGGACATCACTCTTAAAGAGATCATACAACACTCATCACCTTGCTGTATGGCTGTGAAACATGGGTGACTTACAGCTATCAGGAAAAGAATCTCAATAATTTCCATCTTTGCTGTCTGAGGTGCATTATGGGTGTATCCTGGCAGGACAAAATCACAAATGTGGCAGTCCTCTCAAAGGCAGAGCTCCCAAGTGTGTTCACACTATTCAAAAAGAGGGGGCTTCAGTGGTTTGGATACATTGACAGGATGCAAGACGGTTGTATACCCAAGGACCTCTGTATGGTGAGGTAGCCGGGACCAGACGTTGGTAGAGTGCCCAAAGCTCTGGTTCAAGGATAATATTTAGGCCCTGAATGTCGACTATCTCACCTGGGAGTCACTAGCTGGTGAAAGAGGGAAATGGCGACACATCCTGTGGACTGGTGTGCGCTACCATGACAACCAGTGGCTACAGCAGCTTGGCAACAGGCACCAACATCAAAAACAACAACTCACAGTGTCACTTGGCAGCTTCACATCCAGCACTTGTGGCAGAACCTGCCTCTCAAGGATTGGCTTTCACAGCTGTCAGCAAAGGTGCACCAAGAGAAGACACCCCACCTCAATGGATTGTTTGCTGCGAGTCCATCATCTTTCATAGATGAAGTGATACCAACATTTTTTTCTCCTTAGAGCAGAGAAGGTTAAGGGGAGATTTGATAGAGGTGTTTAAAATCATGAAGCGATTTGATAATGTAAATAAGGAGAAACTATTTCGAGTGCCAGGAGGATTGGTAACCAAAGGATAGATTTTTGAACAGAAGAACCAGAGGCAATATGTATTTTACACAGCGGGTTGTTGTGTTCTGGAATGTTCTACCTGAAAGGGTGGTAGGAGCAGATTCAATAGTAACCTTCAAAAGGGAATTGGATAAATCCTTGAAGAGCTAGTACAGGCATGATGGGATGAATGGCCTCCTGTGCTGTTTCATTCTATGATTCTATGGTTCAACAGTGCTACTTACAGCACACTCGCCTACTTTATAAGAAGAAAACTATGCAAATTGTACTTTTTTTCTTCTCAGAATCAATCACAAGACACAGTCCAGCAGTGAACTGGGTTATTTGCTCTAGTCTCTGGAGTGGGGCTTGAACCCAGAACCTTCTAACTGAGAGTTCTACGCACTGGGTCAAAGCTCACAGGCAGTAGGGGGTCAGTAGGCTGCTCAGTCCTCAGCTTCTTGGGCTGGAAGGGGCAGGAAGGGGTAAGAGTGCAAGAAAGGGTGGATATGGGGGATCATGCTGCAAGAGGACTCCAATCACAGCTGTCGAGATTACACTTGGGATAGCCCCAGCCTCGAGTGCTGCTCAGAAAGAAGAGGAATCTATATATGTCAATGTGATGTCAGGAACCCAAGGAAGGCAGCATGGGGGTTTATTTTAGACCAGGAATCACCAAACTGTTATCTGAGTGTGCAGAAGTGGGGAGAAGAGCATGACAGACACTCGTACATATACATGGGAATGTACTGTGTCACCACCACTGCTCGGAAAATGCAGCATGGGGCAACATGGTGCACCTTCTCAGAGCCCACATTCTACTTCAAACCCACCCAGATTACCCGGATAGGAAGTAAGAGTTTTGCTTCCTGTACCAGTCAACAATATCACCGGACTAAGAATGAACCTCGGATTGCAAGGAGAAGCATTAAAAGCAGCAGCTCAGTTAGGACATCCCATACCCACTCTGTCTCTAAATCTGAAATCTATAATAGAAAGAATGATGACATCCCTGAAGCTACTAATTAAGATGAGGCAGAACAATGAACAGAGGGAGCGAGCAATTAAAAGATTGGGAGATGTCACTGGTGGGAGACCACATGCAATGTAAGGCAACACCCTTGGGTGAGGATGTTGTCCCTGATTGTTTTGATGATGCAATGAATATTGATTGTGCTTGTTATTCTCGCATTGCTTCGTTTAAAATGCGTTACCAAAAGACTCATTTACCCTTAGAGGCCGAATGCTTAATGAAATTACCTTATTAGGAAAAAATGATTAATTATGAGGAATCAATGCGATGCTGCATTTCATCCTCAAAGTGGGGACTGTAAGAAATGTGAATTCTGTCATTTTTACTGGCCTTTTTTTTTGCATTATGAACTTTATGTACTTTCATCGAAATGTGTATATGTTTTGTATATCCTTTTGGTAAATGAAGAGTTAACTTTAGCTGGAAAAAAGACTGCCAAGACAGTCTGAGTCACGGAATGTCCTCAAGGCCCTACGGGAAAAGGAGAAGGGGGATCCGGTCGGATGGTTTCCCGAGCAGACCGCCAAAGTCATTTGGCGGAATGCCTCATCACCAGAACTTTCAAACAAGCTTGGCTGGTGGTGAGAAGGGCCCTCCCCGTCAGATCCTTCCTGCGCGCCCGAAGTCTCGCCCCCTCCGCGCAATGCCCCCGCGGTGGCTGTGGTGGGGAAGGGACGGTCGCCCACCTCCTCCTGGAATGTGTCTTTGCAAAGCAGGTGTGGAAAGAGATGCAGTGGTTTTTGTCAAGGTTCATCCCAAGCAGCTCTGTAACACAGGAGTCTGTGCTCTACGGGCTGTTCCCAGGGACGCACACCGATATAAACATCAACTGCTGCTGGAGGACTATCAATTCGGTGAAAGACGCCCTTTGGTCTGCCCGAAACTTGCTGGTCTTCCAGCGCAAAGAGTTGTCCACGACCAAATGTTGCAGACTGGCACATTCCAAGGTCCAGGACTACGTGCTGAGGGCCGCACTAAAGCTTGGGGCAGCCGCAGCAAAGGCTCAATGGGGAAAGACCACTGTGTAAGGTCCCCCCACCAAGCTGAACTGAGGGGCTGGATCCATGGGAAACCCCTCGAACTGTATCGGGAAAATTTTGTGTGCTGTAAATGTAAAAATGTAATTGGCATGACAAATGTGAAATGGAAGGGTTGTGAGGCAACTCATGATTGTAATGAAGCAAACGGACCTCCTTTACAATGTTTGTATTTTTTGACTTGGTGCTGTTTGAAACTGGTAATGTAATTTCTACAGATTTTTATGAATAAAGTATATTTTGAAAAAAAAAACAGAATTACTTTGTGATGACAAGGAAAAGAACAGATATCGAAAACTATGCAGCAGGTTGTGATCAAAATGTAACAGAAAGGCAATATGGGTCTTGCTGAAAATGGATGATCTAATGGACCTCAAGGTCCATTATAATCCAAGGTTATAATGGATTGTTTGTACACACATTGTTTTGTGCGTGTGATCATGATTAATGTACAAACGGAAGTGCTGACAAATAAAATGGCAGGACCAACCGAAACAGTGACATATAAGAACCAACCAATTAGTGCACAGGAGGAGGCACCAGCTACAAAGAATAAAGGCTGTGTTTGCTGACAACACAACCACCAGGTGGCGCTGCACTGGCACATGTGCAAATACAGCCTGTTCAAGTAAAACGTCATCGTCAGCGATGTTCAGGCAGCTGCCAGGACTGCCCTGCTCAAATAATCACACAAAGGCAACATAAACACATAGCAGCAAACAATGGCCGAAGAGAGAGGGGGTGGGGGGGGGGGGCGCAATGGCTGGAGCGAGCAGGTGGGGGGGCGGAATGGCCGGAAAGAGCGGACGGGGAGAGGAGGGGAGGAGGGGAGGAGGGGAGGAGGGGAGTGCACCCGCCGCCACCAAGGTCTTCGGCCACTCTCTCCCCACTTTCCCCCCCTCGCCACTTCCCCCCCGATCTCTGCCCGCTTCCTCCCCCACGTTCTCCCCACTCTCTCCCTGCTTCCCCCCACTCTGTCTCCTGACAGCCCCCCACCCGCTCTCTCTCGGCTTCGCCGCCCGTGTCCCCCCACCATCCTCTCCGCCCACCCCCACCCGCCTGCCCTTGCCCGCTTTCCGCCTGGCCCTGTCTGTGATCTCTGCCCGCTCTCTCTGCCCCTCCCGTTCTCTCTGCCTGCTCTCTCCGCCCGCCCCCGCTGTCTCTCTCCACCCACTCTCTCCACCCGCTTTCTCTGTCCGCCCCCAACCCACCTGCTCTCTCAGCCCGCCCCCGACCCGCCTGCTCTCTCTGCCCGCCACTTCCCGCTCTCTCCACCCGCACCGCCTGCTCACTCCGCCTGATCTCTCCACTTGCTCTTTCCCCCACATTACGCGATGACGTGACCTGCGCATGCGCCAACCAGTCCTGGCAATGCGGAACGCAGTGCATGCACAGAGAGCAGGAGCCTGTTTGCGCATGTGAGCAAGTTGGCGCAGGGGGGTGACGTCAGCAGCCGGCTGCGTTGTCAAGAATCACTTTGAAGGATAAAAGGGCAGACCTGGAGAGGTTCAGTGCACAGATTTGAAGAAGGCAAAAGGAGAGACAAGAGGAGTCACAAGCCGTCTGTGTCACTATAACCGGTGGAGAGTAAAGGCCATTTGGACTAGGATATCAACTGCCTTGGATTTGCTAAGTATTGCTTTTAGCCTTAATAAATCATCCTGATACCATGACATCAGTTGTCTCCTTGTCCTAATTCTTATTGTCTTGTCCAAGAACAAATGATAAGTAAGGTTCTAAATCTAAAATTCTTCTACCAATCACAGTCCACTTGCCAACCAATCAGCACTTTCTTCTCATACAGTATAAATTTGTTGCGCTCCCTTACATTGGTATTCTTTCAAATTGTCCTGATGAGTGCAAGATGAAAACCTTTGACAAAATGTCTCTGTTTTCAGCAATACTCAAGTTCTGTACAACCAAATGACTATTTGTATACCTGAGATAGAGATACAACAAAGACCAAATTCAGGATATCGACAGTGACAGAATTATTGATTAAGCATGACCGGGCTGAATTTTTCCGCCTACCAAGGGCAAGAACTGAGGTGGGCAGACACGGAACTTTGCACCAACGGCCTGCGTGCGGATTCCCTGGCTCCATTCCACCCCATCCTGGGAAGTGTGCAGCAGGGCTACCCTCCTGCAAGTGGCGGATAGCCAATTGAACTAACTACAGGCCTATTGTCAGAGGCCTCCAAGTCCCCGGAGGTGGCGAGCACTGTTTAGATGCCTGGAGGCAGCTTTCCGGTGGCAGGCCGTGGGTGGGGTCAGCGCTCCAGGCAGCCTTAGAGACCCTCCCTGCTTGCCTGCAAGCCGCCCTGTGGATGGCCAGGCTGCTGAATCGATCTTTAACTTTACATTTCGAAAGGTTGGAGAAAGGCACCCTCTCTCTCACTTACCTGCCATGGCATCCTGCTGCTGCTTCCAAGCTGGAGGGCCTCCTATTGTCCCTCCAGCTCCAAGACCCAATCTACTGTCCTTAAATGAATGACGAGCCTGTCCTCTGGCCAATAATTGACCAACTGGGGGACAATCACGAGTGAGTGACTGTTTCCCACACAGTGCAGGCTTGTGCCTCCCATTTGAGCCGGATGGGCAGGGTCCTGAAGTCTGCAGGAATATCCTGCCCTCAAACTCTATCAATTACTCCAGAATGGATCCAAGCATGAGGCAAGGAAAACCCCCAGTGTTGAAGAGCTTTGGAAACCATGGGTTCCTACCCAGCACTTACCACATGTCCTGTCTCAAATTATTCAGATACTATATTCTAAAATATTATTTTCTGGAAGGAATCGGTCGGATTTTTCTTTGGATGAATCAATACAAACAGGTTCCACTATCCCCCTGGGGAGCCTGTTCGATAGATTGACCACTCGCTCTCTGAAATCATTTTTTTCTCATCCTTGACGGGATGTGAGTATCGCTGGCAAGGCCAGCAATTGTTACCCATCCCTAATTGCCCCATTAGATGATTTGGCGGATTAGTTTTGAATCCACAACCCCCTTCAAGTGCAGGCTGGTAGAATCTAGAGTTGTCCTCATGTAGGATGGTGAAGGGTGGTAAGGAGAGGGTGGAAACCAAACATCCGTCACCCTGGCACCTCTTTGATGTACATCACAGAAACAACAGCAGAGGTCCAGCTATGGCATTTATATAGCGACTTTCACGTCCTCAGGACGTCCCAAAGCGCTTTACAGCCAATACATGCACAGCAAGATCCCACAGACAGTAATGTGCTAACGACCAAAACACCTCTTTTAGTGATGTGGGTTGAGGGCTAAATATTTCACCTGCGCTTCGAAATAATTCCATTCCTAAAATAGTGACTGTTCCCTCTCTATTTTTTGTCACCTTTGTTTCAGTGAGTTTCACCCTAACCCCCACCTCCCGGCCAGTTTTGTTGATCATCTGCTGAAGGTCCTGACCCGTCTGGGTGGCAGCTCCATGGTTGTTGGCAGCGACTCCCCAACACACACACCTCCAGCTCCCCTCGGCTAACCGTATTTCAGTCTGCCCGCTGAGTATCAGTGGGCTCTTCAACCATGGGGGAAGCACGAGGTAACTTCATCCTGCCCTTGCCTGACATCGAAGCAGACATCTTCAAGCAGCAGGAGGTTGGCTCGCTTCACGCCCCCCTTCCCTCAGTGTACTGAGGCAAATTGTAGCTTGGTGAGGCCAGTTAACAGAGAATTATGGCTCAGCACAACACTGCATGTACCATTGCCCAGTAGGCCAAGTTGCATCCTTCACAATTTCATCCTTCCACTGCCTGGCCTGATGTCTCGATGGTCCAGGGCGAAGGGTGACATTGCAGCTGGCTGCTGGGAGGTGCTGAGGTTCAGGCCAAGCTGACGACTCCCTCTGCATTTCTCTGCAGGGAAACACTGCCAACTTCACCTGACACCCAGCCACTTATTTGAAAGGAAACCTTGGTGTACTGGGTTCATGCTGTGCTGTGCTGACAATCACTTCATGTTGGTGTTGTACAGCAGTGTCATCCAATAGAAATCATTGACAAGCCAGGGGTGTTGCTATGGAGACAGTGTTTTAGCCACAAATGCTAATTTCAGCTGAAACCACTTCACACACAATACAGGTAAATGTACTCACGTACTCTCTGCTTTCTGTCCGTTAACCAATCCTCTACCCATGCTAATATGTTACCCCCACTGCATAAGCCCTTATCTTGCATATTAACCCCTTATGTGGCACCTTATTGAATGCTTTTTGGAAATCCAAGTATACTACCCTATGTCTACCCAACTAGGTTCATCCTCAAAATACTCTAATAAAGCTCTCAAACTCAATTTCCTTTTCATAGAACTATATTGACTCTGTCCGATGATACAATTATTTTCTAAGTACATTGTTAAGACTTGCTTAATAATAGATTCCAGCATTTTCCCAATGACTGATATCAGGCTAACTGGCCTGTAGTTCCCTGTTTTCTCTCTCCCTCCTTTCGTGAATAGTGGTGTTATGTTTGCTAACTTCCAATCCGCTGGAATCATTCCTGATTCTAAAGAATTTTGGAAAATCATAAGCTGTACATCCGATATCTTTGCAGCTACCTCTCTTAGAACCTGAGGGTTTAGGCCATCCGGTCCGGAGAATTCGTTGGCTTTTTGTCCTTCAAGTTTCTCCAATATTTTTTTCTCCGCTGATATTAATTACCTTAACTTCCTCAATCTTATTAACTACTTGGTTATCTTCTATTTCTTGGCTACCTTCTAATTTGTATCTTCTACTGTGAAAACAGACACAAAATATTTCTTCAACATCTCTGCCATTTCCTCATTTCCCATAATAATTTTTCTGTCTTTGCCTCGAAGGGACAAACATTTACTTCAGCTGCGTTCCTCCTTTTTATATACTTGTAAAAGCCCTTATGATCTGTTTTTATATTCCTGGCTGGTTTACTCTCATTCTAATTTTTCCCTTTTCACCAACTTTTGGGTTGCCCTTTGCTGGTTTCTAAAACTCTCCCAATACTCACGCTTAACATTGTTCTTTGTTATATTATAAGCCTCTTCTTTTAATCTAAAACTATCCTTACCTTCCTTAGAAGACCACAAATGGATCTTTTTCACTGAGTTTTTTTTTAATGGAATGTATTTTTATTGACATTTTTAATCATTTCTTTAAATGTTTCCACTGCTTACTTATTGCCATATTTTTAGTCCATTTACCCAATCAACCTTAGCCAGCTATCCCCTCATACCTATATAATTGGCTTTGTGTAGGTTTAAGATTCTTGTTTGGGACTGGAGTATGTCACTCTCAAACTAAATAAGGAATTGAATTGTATTATGATCACTTTTTCCAAGAGGATCTTTTACTTTGAGATTGCTAATTAAACCTACCTCGTTGCACAATACTAGTTCTAAAATAGCTTTAACCCAGTTGGATCAACAATGCATTGTTCCAGAAAACTGTTGCAAAACTATTCTACACACTCATCTTCCAGACTACCTTTGTCAATTTGATTTGTCCAGTCTATATGATTAAAGTCCCTCAGGATTATTACATTGCCTTTGTTACAAGCTCCAATTATTTCTTCTTTAATGTTCTGTCCAATGGTCTATAAACGACCACCAGTGTTTTATGACCCTCATTACTCCTAAGCTTGACCCATACTGACTCTATTTCCTGATGATCTGAGCTAAGATCCTTTCTCGCTGCTGTCCTCATGTCTTCCTTTACTATCCGAGCACCTCCTCCTCCTTTTCCCTTCTGCCTGTTTTTTCGAAATGTTGTGTACCCTGGAGTATTTATTTCCCAACCTTGGTCACCTTGTAACCATGGGTTGGATTTCCTCAGAAGGTAAGTAGCCCACTGCTGGGACCAAAAGCGGGTCCTGAGCCTGTGCAGGCTGGTGGCAGGATACTGGGAGGCATTTTACCAGCAGCGGCCAATTAAGAGGCCTCTGCCAGGACCACCATCAAATTGAAGATGGCTGCCTGCCTCTCGGAGCAACAGCGTGGGGTGGTCATTGCTGCCAGTGGGACCCTCTGTGGGCCATAAAGGAGGCCCCCCACCCCCCTGGAACCCTTTGAGTTGAATGGCAGGATTGAGATGGTGACAATAGATCTCAGAGGTACAGGAGGTGGCAGTCTCCCCGCGCAGAGGCGATGGTGTCTCCTGACACTGGTAAAGAGCTGGTGGTGTGGAGGAAGCCCTTAATTGGGCACTTAATTGGCCATTTGGTGGGTGGCTAAGCTGCCGAGTTTCCCATCACTTCTAATATCCAGTGGGGCATGGTGGTGGGGGAGACATTGGGCTCTCCTCCTGACGCCTTCCGCCACTATTTTACCAGCCTTCCCCCCCTCTCAGTCCGTCTCTGGTAAAATGCAGCCCCATGTCTATGTAATGGTGATTACATGTAAACCATTTATCTCTATTTGTGCAGCTAGTCCATCTATCTTATTGCGAATGCTTCGCCAATTCAGATAAAGGGTTTTTTTTTTTTAATTTCATTTTTTTTTGTCATTCTTTGCATGGACCTTAATCGCTGATGCACTATTACCAGTAAACTCTCCATCCCTTCCTGTCCCACTCTACTTGTCGTTACCGAAATCACTTCAATGCTCTCTTGCTTTGACTTTTCTCCTTAGGTTTCTAAATTTCCCTTCATCTGACCCCTCTTTTAGTTTAAATCCTTATCCACAGCCCTGGCTATTCAATTCCCCAGGACACTGGTCCCAGTCCGGTTTAAGTGGAGCCCATCCCAACGGAACAGCTCCCTCTTTCCCCAGTACTGGTGCCAGTCTCCCACTTCTTGCCACACCACTCTTTGAGTTCTGCATTTAATTCTATAATCTGCTTAACCCTACACCAATTGGCATGTGGATCAGGTAACAATCCAGAGATTATTACCTTTGCAGTTCCGTGTTTTCATTTGGACTTTAAGTCCTCAAACTCTCTCAGCAGAACATCATGCTTAGTTCTACATATCTCATTTGTTCCTATGTGGACCACGACAACTGGATCCTCCCCCTCCCACTCCACGTTCAGTTCCAGCTGTTAACCCTGGTACCGGGAAAGCAACACAACCTTCATAGCTCCTGGGCACGGCTGTAGAGGACAGTATCCATCCCCCTGAATATACCGTCCTCTATCACTACCATATTCCTTTTCACTCCCGCCACTTGAATGGCTTTCTATACCATGGTGCTATGGTCAGTTTGTCCATCCACTCTGCAGTCCTTGTTCTCATCCACACAGGTAGCAAGTATCTCGAATGTGTTAGTCAAAGTCAAGGGCTGGGGCTCCTCCATCACTACATCTAGGATCCCCTTACCAATCTGACTCACAATCACACTCTCCTGTCCCTGACCATTGACCAATTCTAAAGTTCTTGTCATGCAGGCACCCCCCCCCACCCCCCCCGCCACCTGCCAAGAATGAGGCACACATTATTTCACCACATGAACACTAAAAACTTTAAAATGTTGTTGGGAAGAAAAGAGGACCTATCACAAGGAATTGCCAGGCCCTTCACCAGAAAGACCTTTTGCATACTAGCAGAAAGTGTGGAAACAAAGGACCCAGTCCCTGCTTCTCCAATACACAGAAGACCCGGTCAGACCAGTTTAGTCACATGACGAACTGGCTGTTTGAATTTGAACTTGCCACAGGGTGTTTGAAATTGAAAAACCTGTTTGCTCCTGGACTGAAAAGATCTCTCTCCTGCCTGCTCCGATCTCTTTCTCACGGAACCGAAGACCCATTGAAGACACAGGAACTTAGAGAGAAAAGTCTCCTCCAGTGAACAAGGTTTAAGAAGAATACTGGGCCCCAATGAAAAGTAAGACAACCTACAATCAAGGACTGTACAGCGAGCTTGAAGCACTTCTATCACCTTCCCACCCTCTCTTCAGAGATTACCTCAAACCTCTGCACTTAATTTTTCTTCTGCTCTTTTCTATCTGCATGTGCGTATCATGTATGCATGCTAGCATGGGTGCGGCGTGTATCCATAGGCGTTAACCAAATTAGAGTTTAAGTTTAAGTTTTAATAAATTTCACTTTTCTTCTTTAAACCTAAGAAAACTTGTTTATGCTCATTCCTTTGCCTTACAATTGGAAAGTGGTGAACAAGGTTTCACCAAGGGGGAGCTCAAAACACAGTGTGTATAAAATTAAACCCTGTTACAATAAGACCAGGTGAAGACTGAAAGGACCCCTAGACACCTTTCTCACCTGGTCCTCACAGAAATTTGGGTGCTTGCATCCGGAATTTTACCCACATACAAACAAGAGAAATTGGAAGTGGGAAGCCAAATTGTTCCCAATCAAAAAAAAAGAGCAAGTTTTCATTACAGGTTTTCTTGTGGTTGTGTGTGTTAATACTAACATGTCTGCGATTGAAGCTAGTAGCTCCCCAAGACAGGGTGGGATAAGTTAAAAGCACTGTCTATTGAGGAGTTGAGGAAAATGGTTGAGCAGTGTGGGATCACTGTACGTGGCAAGGCGAGGAAGTCTGAACTCCTAAGGCTAGTGGCCCACCATTTATCCCTTGAATCTGAAGAAGTAGAAACAGGCTTAGAAGGAGACTCCGACAGGATATTGTTAGCAAAGATAAAATTAGAACAGAGGAAACTTGAATTAGAAAAAAGAGTAAAAGAGACAAAGAGGCAGGAGTGGGAGAAAAAGAGAACCTTCCAAAAGGAACGTGAAGAAAATGAAAGTCAGGAGAGAGAGAGAGAAAAAGACAGGAGAACAAAGAAGGAACAAGAAAAAGAGGAAAGGGAGAGAGAAAGAATATTCCGGAAAGAATGCGAAGAAAGAGAGTTGAGGCGACTTGAGTTAACTAGGGGGGGGGCGACAGATTAACCCCAGTGAAAGCATGGCCAATATGGAGGAGCAGAATTCAGGGCTGGGTACAAAATTGCTAAAACTCGCTCAATTAATTCCAAAATTCAATGAGGAGGATGTGGAATCATTTTTTGTGTCTTTTGAGAAACTGGCAAAGCAGCTAAAATGGCCAGCTGAGACCTGGTCTCTCTTATTGCAAAGCAAACTAACTGGAAAAGCCCATAAGTTTATTCCTTGTTGCCAGATGAGAGTTCATCAAATTATGAACCGACCAAAAATGCTATCCTTGGGACATATGAATTTGTACCCGAAGCCTATTGCCAAAAGTTTAGAACCCTCAGAAAGCAAGCTAATCAAACTTATCTGGAGTTTGAAAGAAGTAAGCAGCTGGCTTTTGACCAGAGGCTGAGGGCTCTTAAAGTACAGCTCAGCTATGAGAATCTCAGAGAAGTAATTCTGTTAGAGGAATTTAAACACTCTCTCCCACTCTCAATAAAGACCCATGTCGAGGAGCAGCAGGGGAGCCCAGCAAGTGGCTTTTCTGGCTGATGACTTTGCTTTAATTTATAAGTCGGTTTTCCAGGGCAGCATCTTTCCTAATCACCCCCACAAATCTGAAAAGGATAAAGGGTGGGAAGGTGATAGAAGCCCAGGCAGTCCTGGAAGAGAAAGGAAAGCAGAAGACACATGGGGTCCTCCTCCAGCCAAAAAGGAAGGTGCGGTGAGCAAGAGTGAGACCCGGAGACCTGTGTGCTTCCATTGTAATAAAGCAGGGCATTTAAAAGCTGACCACTGGAAACTAAAGGGAAAACCTGTAGGGTTAATCAGGGCACACTTGCTCAGTGCAGACGGAGTCCTGATGGAAAGCACAGAACAAGCTGTGGCTTTAACTGCAGTAAGAGTGCAACCCAGGAAGCTTACTACGGCCAGTGCTGGAAAAGTTAATAGGATTCCTGAAGGTTAGCAGGGTTTTGTATCTGAAGGGAAAGTAATTCCATATCCCTTGAGTGGAGCAAGCAAGCCCATAGTAATTCTCAGGGACCCAGGGGACACTAGATCCCTTTTACTGGGAAAAGACCTGACCTTTCCCCCAGAGAGTGCAGTGAATACCAAAATGGTGGTGAATGGTATTGGAGGGCAGTGTATGCCTGTATCTGTACACCGGGTGCACCTGGAGTGCGACCTAGTTTCGGGACCGGTGACCATAGGGATTGTCCCTAGTTTGCCTGTGGATGAGGTTGACCTGCTTCTAGGTAATGAAGGTGATAGCCCCCCCCCCCTCCTCCCAGTAGTGAAAGAAAGACCGCAGGAGGTCGGAGAGACAGGGCAGTGGCAGGAGACGGTCCCCTGCAGTTTCCCTGAATGTGTAGTGGGTGAGGCTATGATCAAACCAGCTCCCCCAGAGGAGACTGCATTGGCACTGTCGGCAGATGACCATGAGGTCTGCCTGTCTGAGACTTTCTTTGGAAAGTTAGGAGACCCAGGGAATTAATTAAATGGATTTTCCCTAGCTGAGGCTCAGCAAGCTGACCCAGTATTGCGAGAGTTAGCACAGGCTGCCCAGTCTGAAAGTGAAGCAATGGAGTCCCTGATTGCTATTATTTAAAGAATGAGGTACTGATGAGGAAATGGAGTTCTCCTCACAGACCTGAGAGCAAGGAGTGGACAGTAGTTCACCAGTTAGTGGTGCCACAGAGGTACCCAGGGAGAAATATTAAGAAGGGCCCACGAGACTACAGTGGTTGTACATGTCGGTATATGAAAAACCAAAGCCCGCATAAGACAGCAGTTTGACTGGCCAAAGCTCCACAAAGATGTGGTGGAGTACTGCAGGAGTTGCCACATGTGCCAGATTGAGGGGAATCCCCAACCTACAGTGAAACCTGCACCCCTAAGTCCTGTACCAGTGATAGGAGGACCCTCCAGCCAAGTGCTGGTGAACTGTAAGGGACCCCCGCCGAGAACAAAAGGGGACAGGCAGGCACACAGCTGGCAAAAGTTTAGAAAGAGAAGGGGAAAAAGTGACCAAGAGGGCAAGTTAAAGGAATTCCAGGAGGAATCCTGGATGAAAACCCTTATTGTCCGGTCAGCCAACCCCACAAAATGTGAGAAGTTAGACCCCACATCCTCCTACATTAAGGCAGACTCTAGAAGCACCCCACCAGAGTTGCTAACAACATTTTCAGGAACCTGCAGAGACAAAGAGAGACCTCTAGGGGGCAGAGAAACCGTGAGGGTGATGCCTTGCCTAGTCGAGGTGTCATAGGAGAGTGTAGTCAAGTCTGCACAGATACTTGCAGGTAGAAGTGTCCCAGAGAACAAAGGGGAGATTAACAAAGAACTCTCCCCCACAGTCAGAGGAAAAGAGAGCCACCCATCCCCTGATGTCAAAAGTCTTTGCATGACTCAGAGAGTTCAGGATTGACCCACCCACTACAAACTCTCCTGGAAAAAAAATGACCTCAACAGGCAATCATGAAAATGGGCAAACTCAAAAAAAACTTCCCCAAAGAACCACATGGGATGCCAAAAAAGGGGAAATTAAAGCAGCACTGGCACCCAGAAAAGACAATTCTAATAAGCTTTAAGATTGATGAATGAATGGAAATGAATGAGAGAAATGCATGTTTTTTCTTTCTGTATCTTATATTTCTCTCAAACCTTGTTACGAAATGGCCATTTTTTTTTCAAATCGCATTTCATTCCCCTGGATGTGGAGGTGTCATGCAGGACTCCCTGCCAAGAATGAGGCATACATTATATTGCCACATGAAGATTAAAAACTTAAAAATGTTGCTTGGAAGAAAAGAGGGCCTATCACAAGGAATTGCCAGGCCCCTCGCTGAAAAGGCCTTTTTTGCATACTAGCAGAAAGTGTGGAAACAAAGGACCCAGTCCTTGCTTCTCCAATACACAGAAGACCTGGTCAGACCAGTTTAGTCACATAACTAACTGGCTGTTTGAATTTGAACTTGCTACAGAGTGTTTGAAACTGAGAAAGCTGTTTGCACCTGGACTGAAAAGATTGCTCTCCTGTCTGCTCCCATCTCTTTCCCACGGAACCGAAGACCCATTGAAAACACAGGAATCAAGAGAGAAAAGTCTCCTCCAGTGAACAAGGTTTAAGAAGAATACTACACTCCAACGAAAAGCAAGATTACCTACCATCAAGGGCTATACAGCGAGTTTGAAGCACAGTACAAAAAAGCTCTCTTCAGAGATTGCCCCAAACCTCTCCACTATTTTTCTTCTGCTCTTTTCTGTCTCTATTTGCATGTGCATATCACGTATGCATGCTAGCGTGGGGCGCAGCGTGTATCCATTTGCGTTTACCGAATTCGAGTTTAAGCTTAAGTTTTGATAAATGTCACTTTTCTTCTTTAAACCTAAGAAAACCTATTTATGCTCATTTCTTTGTCTTATAATTGAAAAGCGGCAAACAAGGATTCACCAAGGGGGAGCTCAAAAACTGTGTTTAAAATTAAAACAAGAAATGCTGGAACCACTCAGCAGGTCTGGCAGCATCTGTGGAAAGAGCCCTCTTTCCACAGATGCTGCCAGACCTGCTGAGTGGTTCCAGCATTTCTTGTTTTTATTTCAGATTTCCAGCATCCGCAGTATTTTGCTATTGTTTAGAATTAAATCCTGTTACAATAAGACCAGGTGAAGGCTGAGAAAGACCCCTAGCCACCTTTCTCACCTGGTCGTAACATTCTACTTAACCTAAAGGTTGTGAGTACTTTGAAGAAAGTGTCCGGGTAACTCTCTCCCTCCCTGATGCCCTGCAACGGCTGCAGCTCGGACTCCAGCTCAGCAACTCTGAACTGAAGGTGCTAAAGCTGCAGACACTTAGCGCAGATATGGTTGTGCGGGGCTGCAATGCTTTCCACAAACTCCCACATGTTGCAGTCACAACACACCACCTGCCTTACCATGTCTGTCTGTCCTTATTTATTTATTTGATCAGTTAACCAGTTACTAATTTAGTAATGTAATAGCAAGTTACAGTCTCCTAGCTTAGAGACAAAAGAAAAACACTCACCACCTACTGGAGGTAAAACAAAAAGAATTTAAAAAACAGCACCTCCTTCCCTCTATGCACCGAATTCCCACTTGCACCAAATTCCTTACTTTAGCATAAAAGCAAAATACTGCGGATGCTGGAAATCTGAAATAAAAACAAGAAATGCTGGAAATACTCAGCAGGTCTGGCAGCATCTGTGGAAAGAGAAGCAGAGTTAACGTTTCGACCCGAAACGTTAACTCTGCTTCTCTTTCCACAGATGCTGCCAGACCTGCTGAGTATTTCCAGCATTTCTTGTTGTCCTTACTTTAGCACTCAGTTTGCGAAGCATTCAATTCTCCAATTACTCCAATTGCCCCACAGGTGGCAGGGCGGGTTGAGAAAGTGGTAAAATAAAAGGCCTATAGGCTTTATAAGTGGAGGCATAGAGTACAAAAGCAAGGAGTTTACGGTGAATCTTTATAAAACATTGGTTCAGCCTCAACTGGAACATTGATCGGAATTTTACCTTGCCAAATTGGGCGTCCTCGGAGGCGGCCAAAGTGAAAAATGGCGGGCGATCGTGTCAAGTGGGTCCCCGACGACATTGCATTTTACGTTTGTCGGACGGTGGGCGAGATGGAAGCACCACTCTCCCTCCGATTAAAGACAATTGATGGTCAATTAAGCGATTGACAGCCATTTTAAGTCGCCCGTTCGATTTTATGTTCTGTGCGTGGGTCAAATGTGGGGGTGGGTCGCAGACCCAGCAGTGCCACATGAGCAGCAACTGCTGTGTCAGTGAAGGAGTTGGAGGTATTTGAATTTTCAATTCTGTCTGTTGTATTTCTGAGTTAATTGCGAGGTCGGGGCTGATATTGCTGGTTCTCCAGGGCTCACCTGAGTGAGTAAAACTCCTGGTAGGGCCACAGCATTAGTGATTTATTCTGTGCAGGGGAGGGGGGTTGTGAGTGCCTGTCCTTGCAGCAGGCAGCAAATAACTGTCCTCATTACATCTTTGGGACATGCAGCCATGGGAATTGTCCACTTTGGAGGGGGGGTCCTCTAGTGAGGAAGAGAACACCACAAGAAGGGACGGGGAAATCAGTGACCTGCTGGCCGATTGCAAACTGGCAATGGGGGAGGGGCAGAAGGTCACAGAGCGCACCTGGAGCAAAGACCTGTAAGGAGATGTGCCTACCCGGCAGGTGAGGTGTACTGGCAGCGCTTGATCTTTCTGCAGGTGTCAGAGCGCCAATGTCATAGAAGACTGCGCCTGTCCAGAGAGACTGTGACATCTCTGTGCGAGATGATGGCAGCGGAGGTCAGTTCCAACTGCGTGGGTGGCCATCCAATTCCGGTGGCACAAAAGGTCGCGGTCACTCTGAACTTCACTGCATCAGGCTCATTCCAGACTTCCACAGGAGACATGTGTAAAATCTCACAATCATCTGCACATCACTGCATAAAGGTGGTAACTGATGCCATATTCAGGCAGGCCAACCAATTCTTGAAGTTCAAGACTGATGCGGTCAGTCAGACCAAGAGAATCAGAGGCTTCAGCGCCATCACTGGGTTCCCCGTGGTCCAAGGAGTTATTGAGTGTACACGTGTGGCCATCAGAGCTCCTGCAGGCCAGCCAGGGGCCTTCATTAATCGTTATCCAAGCAGTCAAGATGCATTCATTCTCCAGAACTCCCAGGTGCCATCACTGTTCAGCCCCGCTGAGTGCCTGCAGAGATGGATACTTGGTGACAGGGGTTACCCGCTGAAGACATGGCTGATGACACTGGTGAGGAACCCAGGAATGAAGAAGTGGACCAGTACAATGTGAGCCATGTGACCACCAGAGTGACCATTCAGCAGGCCATATGTCTTTGGAAGATGAGATTTAGGTGCCTGGATTGCTCAGGTGCTGTCCTTCAGCATTCACCAGCAAGGATATCTTGCATTGTTGTTGTCTGCTGCACTTTCACAGGAGGAACTCACCCTCCTGGCCAGGTGCTCTGGCCTCACCTGAACGGCCTCTGTCCTCCCCAGCGAGCGACAATACCACCTCCTCCACACTGGCGAGAAATGCGAGATTGGCAACACCGCCACGATTCTGTGCCATCTCTTGGGCATTCTGGGCCGTCTTCTCCAGTGGAGACACCTAACAATCAGTTCAGTTACTTAGTTTGAAGGAGCACTCGCCCGTCCCTCATGCTGCACGCTGCCTCTGGGACTGTTGCCATTCAAGAGTACGGGTGGCAAACTTCTGGTCCATTGTGCGGCTCAGATGTGCCCGGCATATGGCCCATGACAGGGCCGCAGTCATTCACTCCAGATGGATGGCTTCCACGTTGCAGCATCAACACCTGGTTACCCACCCACATGAATACAAAGCAACAATGACTGAGACATGCCCCTTACCCTTGCAGAGCACAGAAGGTCATTGACCCGCTTGCAGCACTGAATCTATGTCCTCCTCAAAACCCCGTGGCAGCTGGCCCCCTCTGCAAACTCTAACCATGCCTTCTTGGTGACCTGGGGAGGCCACTTCCTCTGTCTGCTGGGAAGAGGATCTCCCGCCTTGACTCAGCCACCTGAAGGACAGAGTCAAGGGTGGAGCTTGGGGCCGTGCGCTTGCCTCTCTCTGACATTGCCGCAAGCGGGTTCGCCAAAGTCTCAGGTAGATTTATGACAAGTAAGGGTGAGGCACCACTTTATGTGACAGGAGAGCTCCTGTTCTCCTCAGTCTGCTATCTAAGAGACAGGACAGCTCATGTTCCCCCCAGCCCGGTATCGAAGTGACAGGACAGCTCCTGTTCCCCTCAGCCTGGTACCTAAGTGACAGGACAGCTCCTGTTCCCCTCACCCTGGTATCTAAGTAACAGGACAGCTCCTGTTCCCCTCACCCTTGTATCTAAGTAACAGGTCAGCTCCTGTTCCCCTCATCCTGGTATCTAAGTGACAGGACAGCTCCTGTTCCCCTCAGCCTGGTATCTAAGTAAAAGGACAGCTCCTGTTCCCCTCACCCTGGTATCTAAGTGACAGGACAGCTCCAATTCCCCTCACCCTAGTATCTAAGTGACAGGACAGCTCATGTTCCCCTCACCCTGGTATCTAAGTGACAGGAGAGCTCCTGTTCCCCTCAGTCTGGTATCTAACTAACAGGACAGCTCCTGTTCCCCTCACCATGGTATCTAAGTAACAGGACAGCTCCTGTTCCCCTCACCCTTGTATCTAAGTGACAGGACAGTTCCTGTTCCCCTCACCCTGGTATCTAAGTAACAGGACAGCTCCTGTTCCCCTCACCCTTGTATCTAAGTAACAGGACAGCTCCTGTTCCCCTCACCCTGGTATCTAAGTAACAGGACAGCTCATGTTCCCCCCAGCCCGGTATCGAAGTGACAGGACAGCTCATGTTCCCCCCAGCCTGGTATCTAAGTGACAGGACAGCTCACGTTCGCCTCAGCCTGGTATCTAAGTGACAGGACAGCTACTGTTCCCCTCAGCCTGGTATCTAACTAACAGGACAGCTCCTGTTCCCCTCACCCTTGTATCTAAGTAACAGGACAGCTCCTGTTCCCCTCACCCTTGTATCTAAGTAACAGGACAGCTCCTGTTCCCCTCACCCTGGTATCTAAGTAACAGGACAGCTCCTGTTCCCCTCACCCTTGTATCTAAGTAACAGGACAGCTCCTGTTCCCCTCATCCTGGTATCTAAGTGACAGGACAGCTCCTGTTCCCCTCAACCTGGTATCTAAGTAAAAGGACAGCTCCTGTTCCCCTCACCCTGGTATCTAAGCGACAGGACAGCTCCAATTCCCCTCACCCTAGTATCTAAGTGACAGGACAGCTCATGTTCCCCTCACGCTGGTATCTAAGTGACAGGAGAGCTCCTGTTCCCCTCAGTCTGTTATCTAACTAACAGGACAGCTCCTGTTCCCCTCACCCTGGTATCTAAGTAACAGGACAGCTCCTGTTCCCCTCACCCTGGTATCTAAGTAACAGGACAGCTCCTGTTCCCCTCACCCTTGTATCTAAGTAACAGGACAGCTCCTGTTCCCCTCACCCTGGTATCTAAGTAACAGGACAGCTCCTGTTCCCCTCACCCTTGTATCTAAGTAACAGGACAGCTCCTGTTCCCCTCACCCTGGTATCTAAGTAACAGGACAGCTCCTGTTCCCCTCACCCTTGTATCTAAGTAACAGGACAGCTCCTGTTCCCCTCATCCTGGTATGTAAGTGACAGGACAGCTCCTGTTCCCCTCAGCCTAGTATCTAAGTAAAAGGACAGCTCCTGTTCCCCTCACCCTGGTATCTAAGTGACAGGACAGCTCCAATTCCCCTCACCCTAGTATCTAAGTGACAGGACAGCTCCTGTTCCCCTCAGCCTGGTATCTAAGTAACAGGACAGCTCATGTTCCCCTCACCCTGGTATCGAAGTGACAGGAGAGCTCCTGTTCCCCTCAGTCTGTTATCTAACTAACAGGACAGCTCCTGTTCCCCTCAGCCTGGTATCTAAGTAAAAGGACAGCTCCTGTTCCCCTCACACTGGTATCTAAATGACAGGACAGCTCCAGTTCCCCTCACCCTGGTATCTAAGTGACAGGACAGCTCTTGTTCCCCTCAGCCCGGTATCTAAGTGACAGGAGAGCTCCTGTTCCCCTCAGTCTGGTATCTAAGTGACAGGACAGTTCCTGTTCCCCTCACCCTGGTATCTAAGTGACGGGACAGTTCCTGTTCCCCTCAGTCTGGTATCTAAGTGACAGGACAGTTCCTGTTCCCCTCATCCTGGTATCTAAGTGACAGGACAGCTCCTGTTCCCCTCAGCCCGGTATCTAAGTGACAGGACAGTTCCTGTTCCCCTCAGTCTGGTATCTAAGTGACAGGACAGTTGCTGTTCCCCTCACCCTGGTATCTAAGTGACAGGACAGCTCCTGTTCCACTCACCCTGGTATCTAAGTGACAGGAGAGCTCCTGTTCCCCTCAGTCTGGTATCTAAGTGACAGGACACCTCCTGTTCCCCTCACCCTGGTATCTAAGTGACAGGAGAGCTCCTGTTCCCATCAGTCTGGTATCTAAGTGACAGGACACCTCCTGTTCCCCTCACCCTGGTATCTAAGTGACAGGACAGTTCCTGTTCCCCTCATCCTGGTATCTAAGTGACAGGACAGTTCCTGTTCCCCTCAGTCTGGTATCTAAGTGACAGGACAGTTCCTGTTCCCCTCACCCTGGTATCTAAGTGACAGGACAGCTCCTGTTCCCCTCACCCTGGTATCTAAGTAACAGGACAGCTCCTGTTCCCCTCACCCTTGTATCTAAGTAACAGGACAGCTCCTGTTCCCCTCACCCTGGTATCTAAGTAACAGTACAGCTCCTGTTCCCCTCACCCTTGTATCTAAGTAACAGGACAGCTCCTGTTCCCCTCATCCTGGTATCTAAGTGACAGGACAGCTCCTGTTCCCCTCAGCCTAGTATCTAAGTAAAAGGACAGCTCCTGTTCCCCTCACCCTGGTATCTAAGTGACCGGACAGCTCCTGTTCCCCTCACACTGGTATCTAAGTGACAGGACAGTTCCTGTTCCCCTCAGTCCGGTATCTAAGTGACAGGACAGTTCCTGTTCCCCTCATCCTGGTATCTAAGTGACAGGACAGCTCCTGTTCCCCTCACCCTGGTATCTAAGTGACAGGACAGTTCCTGTTCCCCTCATCCTGGTATCTAAGTGACAGGACAGCTCCTGTTCCCCTCACCCTGGTATCTAAGAGACAGGACAGCTCTTGTTCCCCTCAGCCTAGTATCTAAGTGACAGGACAGCTCCTGTTCCCCTCACCCTGGTATCTAAGTGACAGGACAGCTCCTGTTCCCCTCACCCTGGTATCTAAGTGACAGGACAGCTCCTGTTCCCCTCAGCCTGGTATATAAGTAACAGGACAGCTCCTGTTCCCCTCAGTCTGTTATCTAAGTGACAGGACAGCTCATGTTCCCCTCAGCCCGGTATCTAAGTGACAGGACAGCTCCTGTTCCCCTCAGCCCGGTATCTAAGTGACAGGACAGCTCCTGTTCCCCTCACACTGGTATCTAAATGACAGGACAGCTCCAGTTCCCCTCACCCTGGTATCTAAGTGACAGGACAGTTCCTGTTCCCCTCAGTCTGGTATCTAAGTGACAGGACAGTTCCTGTTCCCCTCAGTCTGGTATCTAAGTGACAGGACAGTTCCTGTTCCCCTCAGTCTGTTATCTAACTAACAGGACAGCTCCTGTTCCCCTCACCCTGGTATCTAAGTAACAGGACAGCTCCTCTTCCCCTCACCCTTGTATCTAACTAACAGGACAGCTCCTGTTCCCCTCACCCTGGTATCTAAGTAACAGGACAGCTCCTGTTCCCCTCACCCTTGTATCTAAGTAACAGGACAGCTCCTGTTCCCCTCATCTTGGTATCTAAGTGACAGGACAGCTCCTGTTCCCCTCAGCCTAGTATCTAAGTGACAGGACAGCTCCTGTTCCCCTCACCCTGGTATCTAAGTGACAGGAGAGCTCCTGTTCCCCTCAGTCTGTTATCTAACTAACAGGACAGCTCCTGTTCCCCTCACCCTGGTATCTAAGTAACAGGACAGCTCCTGTTCCCCTCACCTTTGTATCTAAGTAACAGGACAGCTCCTGTTCCCCTCACCCTGGTATCTAAGTAACAGGACAGCTCCTGTTCCCCTCACCCTTGTATCTAAGTAACAGGACAGCTCCTGTTCCCCTCATCTTGGTATCTAAGTGACAGGACAGCTCCTGTTCCCCTCAGCCTAGTATCTAAGTGACAGGACAGCTCCTGTTCCCCTCACCCTGGTATCTAAGTGACAGGACAGCTCCTGTTCCCCTCAGCCTGGTATCTAAGTAACAGGACAGCTCCTGTTCCCCTCAGTCTGTTATCTAAGTGACAGGACAGCTCATGTTCCCCTCAGCCCCGTATCTAAGTGACAGGACAGCTCCTGTTCCCCTCAGCCCGGTATCTCAGTGACAGGACAGCTCCTGTTCCCCTCACACTGGTATCTAAGTGACAGGACAGCTCTTGTTCCCCTCAGCCCGGTATCTAAGTGACAGGACAGTTCCTGTTCCCCTCAGTCTGGTATCTAAGTGACAGGACAGTTCCTGTTCCCCTCATCCTGGTATCTAAGTGACAGGACAGCTCCTGTTCCCCTCAGCCCGGTATCTAAGTGACAGGACAGTTCCTGTTCCCCTCAGTCTTGTATCTAAGTGACAGGACAGTTCCTGTTCCCCTCACCCTGGTATCTAAGTGACAGGACAGCTCCTGTTCCCCTCACCCTGGTATCTAAGTGACAGGAGAGCTCCTGTTCCCCTCAGTCTGGTATCTAAGTGACAGGAACCCTCCTGTTCCCCTCACACTGGTATCTAAGTGACAGGAGAGCTCCTGTTCCCCTCAGTCTGGTCTCTAAGTGACAGGACAGTTCCTGTTCCCCTCATCCTGGTATCTAAGTGACAGGACAGTTCCTGTTCCCCTCAGTCTGGTATCTAAGTGACAGGACAGTTCCTGTTCCCCTCATCCTGGTATCTAAGTGACAGGACAGCTCCTGTTCCCCTCACCCTGGTATCGAAGTGACAGGACAGTTCCTGTTCCCCTCAGTCTGGTATCTAAGTGACAGGACAGTTCCTGTTCCCCTCACCCTGGTATCTAAGTGACAGGACAGCTGCTGTTCCCCTCACCCTGGTATCTAAGTGACAGGACAGCTCTTGTTCCCCTCAGCCCGGTATCTAAGTAACAGGACAGCTCCTGTTCCCCTCAACCTGGTATCTAAGTAACAGGACAGCTCCTGTTCCCCTCACCCTGGTTTCTAAGTGACAGGACAGCTCCTGTTCCCCTCAGCCTGGTATCTAAGTAACAGGACAGCTCCTGTTCCCCTCAGTCTGTTATTTAAGTGACAGGACAGCTCATGTTCCCCTCAGCCCGGTATCTAAGTGACAGGACAGCTCCTGTTCCCCTCAGCCCGGTATCTAAGTGACAGGACAGCTCCTGTTCCCCTCACACTGGTATCTAAATGACAGGACAGCTCCAGTTCCCCTCACCCTGGTATCTAAGTGACAGGACAGCTCTTGTTCCCCTCAGCCCGGTATCTAAGTGACAGGACAGTTCCTGTTCCCCTCAGTCTGGTATCTAAGTGACAGGACAGGTCCTGTACCCCTCATCCTGGTATCTAAGTGACAGGACAGCTCCTGTTCCCCTCAGCCCGGTATATAAGTGACAGGACAGTTCCTGTTCCCCTCAGTCTGGTATCTAAGTGACAGGACAGTTCCTGTTCCCCTCACCCTGGTATCTAAGTGACAGGAGAGCTCCTGTTCCCCTCAGTCTGTTATCTAAGTGACAGGACACCTCCTGTTCCCCTCACCCTGGTATCTAAGTGACAGGAGAGCTCCTGTTCCCCTCAGTCTGGTCTCCAAGTGACAGGACAGTTCCTGTTCCCCTCATCCTGGTATCTAAGTGACAGGACAGTTCCTGTTCCCCTCAGTCTGGTATCTAAGTGACAGGACAGTTCCTGTTCCCCTCACCCTGGTATCTAAGTGACAGGACAGCTCCTGTTCCCCTCACCCTGGTATCTAAGTGACAGGAGAGCTCCTGTTCCCCTCACCCTGGTATCTAAGTGAAAGGACAGTTCCTGTTCCCCTCACCCTGGTATCTAAGTGACAGGACAGCTCCTGTTCCCCTCAGTCTGGTATCTAAGTGACAGGAGAGCTCCTGTTCCCCTCACCCTGGTATCTAAGTGACAGGACAGCTCCTGTTCCCCTCACCCTGGTATCTAAGTGACAGGAGAGCTCCTGTTCCCCTCACCCTGGTATCTAAGTGACAGGACAGTTCCTGTTCCCCTCACCCTGGTATCTAAGTGACAGGACAGCTCCTGTTCCCCTCAGTCTGGTATCTAAGTGACAGGAGAGCTCCTGTTCCCCTCACCCTGGTATCTAAGTGACAGGACAGCTCCTGTTCCCCTCACCCTGGTATCTAAGTGAAAGGACAGTTCCTGTTCCCCTCATCCTGGAATCTAATTGACAGGACAGCTCCTGTTCCCCTCACCCTGGTATTTAAGTGAAAGGACAGCTCCTGTTCCCCTCATCCTGGTATCTAAGTGACAGGACAGCTCCTGTTCCCCTCACCCTGGTATCTAAGTGAAAGGACAGCTCCTGTTCCCCTCACCCTGGTATTTAAGTGAAAGGACAGCTCCTGTTCCCCTCATCCTGGTATCTAAGTGACAGGACAGCTCCTGTTCCCCTCACCCTGGTATCTAAGTGACAGGACAGCTCCTGTTCCCCTCATCCTGGTATCTAAGTGACAGGACAGCTCCTGTTCCCCTCACCCTTGTATCTAAGTAACAGGACAGCTCCTGTTCCCCTCATCTTGGTATCTAAGTGACAGGACAGCTCCTGTTCCCCTCAGCCTAGTATCTAAGTGACAGGACAGCTCCTGTTCCCCTCACCCTGGTATCTAAGTGACAGGAGAGCTCCTGTTCCCCTCAGTCTGTTATCTAACTAACAGGACAGCTCCTGTTCCCCTCACCCTGGTATCTAAGTAACAGGACAGCTCCTGTTCCCCTCACCCTTGTATCTAAGTAACAGGACAGCTCCTGTTCCCCTCACCCTGGTATCTAAGTAACAGGACAGCTCCTGTTCCCCTCACCCTTGTATCTAAGTAACAGGACAGCTCCTGTTCCCCTCATCTTGGTATCTAAGTGACAGGACAGCTCCTGTTCCCCTCAGCCTAGTATCTAAGTGACAGGACAGCTCCTGTTCCCCTCACCCTGGTATCTAAGTGACAGGACAGCTCCTGTTCCCCTCACCCTGGTATCTAAGTGACAGGACAGCTCCTGTTCCCCCCAGCCTGGTATCTAAGTAACAGGACAGCTCCTGTTCCCCTCACCCTGGTATCTAAGTGACAGGAGAGCTCCTGTTCCCCTCAGTCTGTTATCTAACTAACAGGACAGCTCCTGTTCCCCTCACCCTGGTATCTAAGTAACAGGACAGCTCCTGTTCCCCTCACCCTTGTATCTAAGTAACAGGACAGCTCCTGTTCCCCTCACCCTGGTATCTAAGTAACAGGACAGCTCCTGTTCCCCTCACCCTTGTATCTAAGTAACAGGACAGCTCCTGTTCCCCTCATCTTGGTATCTAAGTGACAGGACAGCTCCTGTTCCCCTCAGCCTAGTATCTAAGTGACAGGACAGCTCCTGTTCCCCTCACCCTGGTATCTAAGTGACAGGACAGCTCCTGTTCCCCTCACCCTGGTATCTAAGTGACAGGACAGCTCCTGTTCCCCTCAGCCTGGTATCTAAGTAACAGGACAGCTCCTGTTCCCCTCAGTCTGTTATCTAAGTGACAGGACAGCTCATGTTCCCCTCAGCCCGGTATCTAAGTGACAGGAAAGCTCCTGTTCCCCTCAGCCCGGTATCTAAGTGACAGGACAGCTCCTGTTCCCCTCACACTGGTATCTAAATGACAGGACAGCTCCAGTTCCCCTCACCCTGGTATCTAAGTGACAGGACAGCTCTTGTTCCCCTCAGCCCGGTATCTAAGTGACAGGACAGTTCCTGTTCCCCTCAGTCTGGTATCTAAGTGACAGGACAGTTCCTGTTCCCCTCATCCTGGTATCTAAGTGACAGGACAGCTCCTGTTCCCCTCAGCCCGGTATCTAAGTGACAGGACAGTTCCTGTTCCCCTCAGTCTTGTATCTAAGTGACAGGACAGTTCCTGTTCCCCTCACCCTGGTATCTAAGTGACAGGACAGCTCCTGTTCCCCTCACCCTGGTATCTAAGTGACAGGAGAGCTCCAGTTCCCCTCAGTCTGGTATCTAAGTGACAGGAAACCTCCTGTTCCCCTCACACTGGTATCGAAGTAACAGGACAGCTCCTGTTCCCCTCACCCTGGTATCGAAGTAACAGGACAGCTCCTGTTCCCCTCACCCTTGTATCTAAGTAACAGGACAGCTCCTGTTCCCCTCATCCTGGTATCTAAGTGACAGGACAGCTCCTGTTCCCCTCACCCTGGTATCTAAGTGACAGGACAGCTCCTGTTCCCCTCACCCTGGTATCTAAGTGACAGGACAGCTCCTGTTCCCCTCAGCCCGGTATCTAAGTTACAGGACAGCTCCTGTTCCCCTCAGTCTGTTATTTAAGTGACAGGACAGCTCATGTTCCCCTCAGCCCGGTATCTAAGTGACAGGACAGCTCCTGTTCCCCTCACACTGGTATCTAAATGACAGGACAGCTCCAGTTCCCCTCACCCTGGTATCTAAGTGACAGGACAGTTCCTGTTTCCCTCAGTCTGGTATCTAAGTGACAGGACAGCTCCTGTTCCCCTCATCCTGGTATCTAAGTGACAGGACAGTTCCTGTTCCCCTCAGTCTGGTATCTAAGTGACAGGACAGTTCCTGTTCCCCTCAGCCTGGTATCTAAGTGACAGGAGAGCTCCTGTTCCCCTCACCCTGGTATCTAAGTGACAGGAGAGCTCCTGTTCCCCTCAGTCTGGTATCTAAGTGACAGGACAGTTCCTGTTCCCCTCACCCTGGTATCTAAGTGAAAGGACAGTTCCTGTTCCCCTCAGTCTGGTATCTAAGTGACAGGACAGTTCCTGTTCCCCTCATCCTGGAATCTAAGTGACAGGACAGCTCCTGTTCCCCTCACCCTGGTATTTAAGTGAAAGGACAGCTCCTGTTCCCCTCATCCTGGTATCTAAGTGACAGGACAGCTCCTGTTCCCCTCATCCTGGTATCTAAGTGACAGGACAGCTCCTGTTCCCCTCACCCTGGTATCTAAGTGACAGGACAGCTCCTGTTCCCCTCATCCTGGTATCTAAGTGACAGGACAGCTCCTGTTCCCCTCACCCTGGTATCTAAGTGACAGGACACCTCCTGTTCCCCTCACCCTGGTATCTAAGTGACAGGACAGCTCCTGTTCCCCTCATCCTGGTATCTAAGTGACAGGACAGCTCCTGTTCCCCTCACCCTGGTATCTAAGTGACAGGACAGCTCCTGTTCCCCTCACCCTGGTATCTAAGTGACAGGACAGCTCCTGGTCCCCTCACCCTGGTATCTAAGTGACAGGACAGCTCCTGTTCTCCTCACCCTGGTATCTAAGTGACAGGACAGCTCCTGGTCCCCTCAGCCTGGTATCTAAGTGACAGGAGAGCTCCTGTTCCCCTCAGCCTGGTATCTAAGTGACAGGACAGCTCCTGTTCTCCTCACCCTGGTATCTAAGTGACAGGACAGCTCCTGTTCCCCTCACCCTGGTATCTAAGTGACAGGACAGCTCCTGTTCCCCTCAGCCTGGTATCGAAGTGACAGGACAGTTCCTGTTCCCTTCATCCCGGTATCTAAGTGACAGGACAGCTCCTGTTCTCCTCACCCTGGTATCTAAGTGAAAGGACAGCTCCTGTTCCCCTCAGTCTGGTATCTAAGTGACAGGACAGCTCCTGTTCCCCTCACCCTGGTATCTAAGTGACAGGACAGCTCCTGTTCCCCTCACCCTGGTATCTAAGTGACAGGACGGCTCCTGTTCCCTTCATCCCGGTATCTAAGTGACAGGACATCTCCTGTTCTCCTCACCCTGGTATCTAAGTGACAGGACAGTTCCTGTTCTCCTCACCCTGGTATCTAAGTGACAGGACAGCTCCTGTTCCCCTCAGCCTGGTATCTAAGTGAAAGGACAGCTCCTGTTCCCCTCATCCTGGTATCTAAGTGACAGGACAGCTCCTGTTCCCCTCACCCTGGTATCTAAGTGAAAGGACAGCTCCTGTTCCCCTCATCCTGGTATCTAAGTGACAGGACAGCTCCTGTTCCCCTCACCCTGGTATCTAAGTGAAAGGACAGCTCCTGTTCCCCTCATCCTGGTATCTAAGTGACAGGACAGCTCCTGTTCCCCTCACCCTGGTATCTAAGTGAAAGGACAGTTCCTGTTCACCTCATCCTGGTATCTAAGTGACAGGACAGCTCCTGTTCCCCTCATCCTGGTATCTAAGTGACAAGACAGCTCCTGTTCCCCTCATCCTGGTATCTAAGTGACAGGACAGCTCCTGTTCCCCTCATCCTGGTATCGAAGTGACAGGACAGTTCCTGTTCCCTACATCCCGGTATCTAAGTGACAGGACAGCTCCTGTTCTACTCACCCTGGTATCTAAGTGACAGGACAGCTCCTGTTCCCCTCAGTCTGGTATCTAAGTGACAGGACAGCTCCTGTTCCCCTCACCCTGGTATCTAAGTGACAGGACAGCTCCTGTTCCCCTCACCCTGGTATCTAAGTGACAGGACAGCTCCTGTTCCCTTCATCCCGGTATCTAAGTGACAGGACAGCTCCTGTTCTCCTCACCCTGGTATCTAAGTGACAGGACAGTTCCTGTTCTCCTCACCCTGGTATCTAAGTGACAGGACAGCTCCTGTTCCCCTCACCCTGGTATCTAAGAGAAAGGACAGCTCCTGTTCCCCTCATCCTGGTATCTAAGTGACAGGACAGCTCCTGTTCCCCTCACCCTGGTATCTAAGTGACAGGACAGCTCCTGTTCCCCTCACCCTGGTATCTAAGTGAAAGGACAGCTCCTGTTCCCCTCATCCTGGTATCTAAGTGACAGGACAGCTCCTGTTCCCCTGACCCTGGTATCTAAGTGAAAGGACAGCTCCTGTTCCCCTCATCCTGGTATCTAAGTGACAGGACAGCTCCTGTTCCCCTCACCCTGGTATCTAAGTGAAAGGACAGTTCCTGTTCACCTCATCCTGGTATCTAAGTGACAGGACAGCTCCTATTCCCCTCACCCTTGTATCGAAGTAACAGGACAGCTCCTGTTCCCCTCATCCTGGTATCTAAGTGACAGGACAGTTCCTGTTCCCTTCATCCCGGTATCTAAGTGACAGGACAGCTCCTGTTCCCCTCAGCCTGGTATCTAAGTGACAGGAGAGCTCCTGTTCCCCTCAGCCTGGTATCTAAGTGACAGGACAGCTCCTGTTCTCCTCACCCTGGTATCTAAGTGACAGGACAGCTCCTGTTCCCCTCATCCTGGTATCTAAGTGACAGGACAGCTCCTGTTCCCCTCATCCTGGTATCTAAGTGACAGGACAGTTCCTGTTCCCTTCATCCCGGTATCAAAGTGACAGGAGAGCTCCTGTTCCCCTCATCCTGGTATCGAAGTGACAGGACAGTTCCTGTTCCCTTCATCCCGGTATCTAAGTGACAGGACAGCTCCTGTTCTCCTCACCCTGGTATCTAAGTGACAGGACAGCTCCTGTTCCCCTCAGTCTGGTATCTAAGTGACAGGACAGCTCCTGTTCCCCTCACCCTGGTAACTAAGTGACAGGACAGCTCCTGTTCCCCTCACCCTGGTATCTAAGTGACAGGACAGCTCCTGTTCCCTTCATCCCGGTATCTAAGTGACAGGACAGCTCCTGTTCTCCTCACCCTGGTATCTAAGTGACAGGACAGTTCCTGTTCTCCTCACCCTGGTATCTAAGTGACAGGACAGCTCCTGTTCCCCTCAGCCTGGTATCTAAGAGAAAGGACAGCTCCTGTTCCCCTCATCCTGGTATCTAAGTGACAGGACAGCTCCTGTTCCCCCCACCCTGGTATCTAAGTGACAGGACAGCTCCTGTTCCCCTCACCCTGGTATCTAAGTGAAAGGACAGCTCCTGTTCCCCTCATCCTGGTATCTAAGTGACAGGACAGCTCCTGTTCCCCTGACCCTGGTATCTAAGTGAAAGGACAGCTCCTGTTCCCCTCATCCTGGTATCTAAGTGACAGGACAGCTCCTGTTCCCCTCACCCTGCTTTCTATGTGAAAGGACAGTTCCTGTTCACCTCATCCTGGTATCTAAGTGACAGGACAGCTCCTGTTCCCCTCACCCTTGTATCGAAGTAACAGGACAGCTCCTGTTCCCCTCATCCTGGTATCTAAGTGACAGGACAGTTCCTGTTCCCTTCATCCCGGTATCTAAGTGACAGGACAGCTCCTGTTCCCCTCAGCCTGGTATCTAAGTGACAGGAGAGCTCCTGTTCCCCTCAGCCTGGTATCTAAGTGACAGGACAGCTCCTGTTCTCCTCACCCTGGTATCTAAGTGACAGGACAGCTCCTGTTCCCCTCACCCTGGTATCTAAGTGACAGGACAGCTCCTGTTCCCCTCAGTCTGGTATCTAAGTGACAGGACAGCTCCTGTTCCCCTCAGCCTGGTATCTAAGTGACAGGACAGTTCCTGTTCCCTTCATCCCGGTATCTAAGTGACAGGACAGCTCCTGTTCTCCTCACCCTGGTATCTAAGTGACAGGAGAGCTCCTGTTCCCCTCAGTCTGGTATCTAAGTGACAGGACAGCTCCTGTTCCCCTCACCCTGGTATCTAAGTGACAGGACAGCTCCTGTTCCCCTCACCCTGGTATCTAAGTGACAGGACAGCTCCTGTTCCCTTCATCCCGGTATCTAAGTGACAGGACAGCTCCTGTTCTCCTCACCCTGGTATCTAAGTGACAGGACAGTTCCTGTTCTCCTCACCCTGGTATCTAAGTGACAGGACAGCTCCTGTTCCCCTCAGCCTGGTATCTAAGTGACAGTACAGTTCCTGTTCCCGTCATCCCGGTATCTAAGTGACAGGAGAGCTCCTGTTCCCCTCAGCCTGGTATCTAAGTGACAGTGCAGTTCCTGTTCTCTTCATCCCAGTATCTAAGTGACAGGACAGCTCCTGTTCCCCTCAGCCCGGTATCTAAGTGACAGGACAGTTCCTGTTCCCTTCATCCCAGTATCAAAGTGACAGGACAGTTCCTGTTCCACTCATCCTGGTATCGAAGTGACAGGACAGTTCCTGTTCCCTTCATCCCGGTATCTAAGTGACAGGACAGCTCCTGTTCTCCTCACCCTGGTATCTAAGTGACAGGACAGCTCCTGTTCCCCTCACCCTGGTATCTAAGTGACAGGACAGCTCCTGTTCCCTTCATCCCGGTATCTAAGTGACAGGACAGCTCCTGTTCTCCTCACCCTGGTATCTAAGTGACAGGACAGTTCCTGTTCTCCTCACCCTGGTATCTAAGTGACAGGACAGCTCCTGTTCCCCTCAGCCTGGTATCTAAGAGAAAGGACAGCTCCTGTTCCCCTCATCCTGGTATCTAAGTGACAGGACAGCTCCTGTTCCCCTCACCCTGGTATCTAAGTGACAGGACAGCTCCTGTTCCCCTCAGTCTGGTATCTAAGTGAAAGGACGGCTCCTGTTCCCCTCATCCTGGTATCAAAGTGACAGGACAGCTCCTGTTCCCCTCACCCTGGTATCTAAGTGAAAGGACAGCTCCTGTTCCCCTCATCCTGGTATCTAAGTGACAGGACAGCTCCTGTTCCCCTCACCCTGGTATCTAAGTGAAAGGACAGTTCCTGTTCACCTCATCCTGGTATCTAAGTGACAGGACAGCTCCTGTTCCCCTCATCCTGGTATCTAAGTGACAGGACAGCTCCTGTTCCCCTCATCCTGGTATCTAAGTGACAGGACAGTTCCTGTTCCCTTCATCCCGGTATCAAAGTGACAGGACAGCTCCTGTTCTCCTCACCCTGGTATCTAAGTGACAGGACAGTTCCTGTTCCCCTCAGCCTGGTATCTAAGTGACAGGAGAGCTCCTGTTCCCCTCAGCCTGGTATCTAAGTGACAGGACAGCTCCTGTTCTCCTCACCCTGGTATCTAAGTGACAGGACAGCTCCTGTTCCCCTCACCCTGGTATCTAAGTGACAGGACAGCTCCTGTTCCCCTCAGTCTGGTATCTAAATGACAGGACAGCTCCTGTTCCCCTCAGCCTGGTATCGAAGTGACAGGACAGTTCCTGTTCCCTTCATCCCGGTATCTAAGTGACAGGACAGCTCCTGTTCTCCTCACCCTGGTATCTAAGTGACAGGACAGCTCCTGTTCCCCTCAGTCTGGTATCTAAGTGACAGGACAGCTCCTGTTCCCCTCACCCTGGTATCTAAGTGACAGGACAGCTCCTGTTCCCCTCACCCTGGTATCTAAGTGACAGGACAGCTCCTGTTCCCTTCATCCCGGTATCTAAGTGACAGGACAGCTCCTGTTCTCCTCACCCTGGTATCTAAGTGACAGGACAGTTCCTGTTCTCCTCACCCTGGTATCTAAGTGACAGGACAGCTCCTGTTCCCCTCAGCCTGGTATCTAAGTGACAGTACAGTTCCTGTTCCCGTCATCCCGGTATCTAAGTGACAGGACAGCTCCTGTTCCCCTCAGCCTGGTATCTAAGTGACAGTACATTTCCTGTTCCCTTCATCCCAGTATCTAAGTGACAGGACAGCTCCTGTTCCCCTCAGCCCGGTATCTAAGTGACAGGACAGCTCCTGTTCCCCTCAGCCTGGTATCTAAGTGACAGTACAGTTCCTGTTCCCTTCATCCCGGTATCTAAGTGACAGGACAGCTCCTGTTCCCTTCATCCCGGTATCTAAGTGACAGGACAGCTCCTGTTCTCCTCACCCTGGTATCTAAGTGACAGGACAGCTCCTGTTCTCCTCACCATGGTATCTAAGTGACAGGACAGCTCCTGTTCCCCTCAGCCTGGTATCTAAGTGACAGTACAGTTCCTGTTCCCTTCATCCCTGTATCTAAGTGACAGGACAGCTCCTGTTCCCCTCAGCCTGGTATCTAAGTGACAGGACAGTTCCTGTTCCCTTTATCCCGGTATCAAAGTGACAGGACAGCTCATGTTCCCCTCAGTCTGGTATCTAAGTGACAGGACAGCTCCTGTTCCCCTCACCCTGGTATCTAAGTGACAGGACAGTTCCTGTTCCCCTCACCCTGGTATTTAAGTGAAAGGACAGTTCCTGTTCCCCTCAGTCTGGTATCTAAGTGACAGGACAGTTCCTGTTCCCCTCACCCTGGTATCTAAGTGACAGGACAGCTCTTGTTCCCCTCAGCCCGGTATCTAAGTGACAGGACAGTTCCTGTTCCCCTCAGTCTGGTATCTAAGTAACAGGACAGTTCCTGTTCCCCTCATCCTGGTATCTAAGTGACAGGACAGCTCCTGTTCCCCTCAGCCCGGTATCTAAGTGACAGGACAGTTCCTGTTCCCCTCACCCTGGTATCTAAGTGACAGGACAGCTCCTGTTCCCCTCACCCTAGTATCTAAGTGACAGGACAGCTCTTGTTCCCCTCAGCCCGGTATCTAAGTGACAGGACAGTTCCTGTTCCCCTCACCCTGGTATCTAAGTGACAGGACAGTTCCTGTTCCCCTTATCCTGGTATCTAAGTGACAGGACAGTTCCTGTTCTCCTCACCCTGGTATCTAAGTGACAGGACAGCTCCTGTTCCCCTCAGCCTGGTATCTAAGTGACAGTACAGTTCCTGTTCCCTTCATCCCAGTATCTAAGTGACAGGACAGCTCCTGTTCCCCTCAGCCCGGTTTCTAAGTGACAGGACAGCTCCTGTTCCGCTCAGCCTGGTATCTAAGTGACAGGATAGCTCCTGTTCCCCTCAGCCTGGTATCTAAGTGACAGTACAGTTCCTGTTCCCTTCATCCCGGTATCTAAGTGACAGGACAGCTCCTGTTCCCTTCATCCCGGTATCTAAGTGACAGGACAGCTCCTGTTCTCCTCACCCTGGTATCTAAGTGACAGGACAGCTCCTGTTCCCCTCACCATGGTATCTAAGTGACAGGACAGCTCCTGTTCCCCTCAGCCTGGTATCTAAGTGACTGTACAGTTCCTGTTCCCTTCATCCCGGTATCTAAGTGACAGGACAGCTCCTGTTCCCCTCAGCCTGGTATCTAAGTGACAGGACAGTTCCTGTTCCCTTCATCCCGGTATCTAAGTGACAGGACAGCTCCTGTTCCCTTCATCCCGGTATCTAAGTGACAGGACAGCTCCTGTTCTCCTCACCCTGGTATCTAAGTGACAGGACAGCTCCTGTTCCCCTCACCATGGTATCTAAGTGACAGGACAGCTCCTGTTCCCCTCAGCCTGGTATCTAAGTGACTGTACAGTTCCTGTTCCCTTCATCCCGGTATCTAAGTGACAGGACAGCTCCTGTTCCCCTCAGCCTGGTATCTAAGTGACAGGACAGCTCCTGTTCTCCTCAGCCTGGTATCTAAGTGACAGGACAGTTCCTGTTCCCTTTATCCCGGTATCAAAGTGACAGGACAGCTCATGTTCCCCTCAGTCTGGTATCTAAGTGACAGGACAGCTCCTGTTCCCCTCACCCTGGTATCTAAGTGACAGGACAGTTCCTGTTCCCCTCACCCTGGTATTTAAGTGAAAGGACAGTTCCTGTTCCCCTCAGTCTGGTATCTGAATGACAGGACAGTTCCTGTTCCCCTCACCCTGGTATCTAAGTGACAGGACAGTTCCTGTTCCCCTCAGTCTGGTATCTAAGTGACAGGACAGTTCCTTTTCCCCTCATCCTGGTATCTAAGTGACAGGACAGCTCCTGTTCCCCTCAGCCCGGTATCTAAGTGACAGGACAGTTCCTGTTCCCCTCAGTCTGGTATCTAAGTGACAGGACAGCTCTTGTTCCCCTCAGCCCGGTATCTAAGTGACAGGACAGCTCCTGTTCCCCTCAGTCTGGTATCTAAGTGACAGGACAGCTCTTGTTCCCCTCAGCCTGGTATCTAAGTGACAGGACAGCTCCTGTTCCCCTCAGCCCGGTATCTAAGTGACAGGACAGCTCCTGTTCCCCTCAGCCTGGTATCTAAGTGACAGGACAGCTCCTGTTCCCCTCAGCCCGGTATCTAAGTGACAGGACAGCTCCTGTTCCCCTCAGCCCGGTATCTAAGTGACAGGACAGTTCCTGTTCCCCTCAGTCTGGTATCTAAGTGACAGGACAGCTCTTGTTCCCCTCAGCCTGGTATCTAAGTGACAGGACAGTTCCTGTTCCCCTCATCCTGGTATCTAAGTGACAGGACAGTTCTTGTTCCCCTCAGCCCGGTATCTAAGTGACAGGACAGTTCCTGTTCCCCTCAGTCTGGTATCTAAGTGACAGGACAGCTCTTGTTCCCCTCAGCCTGGTATCTAAGTGACAGGACAGTTCCTGTTCCCCTCATCCTGGTATCTAAGTGACAGGACAGTTCTTGTTCCCCTCAGCCCGGTATCTAAGTGACAGGACAGCTCCTGTTCCCCTCAGTCTGGTATCTAAGTGACAGGACAGCTCCTGTTCCACTCACCCTGGTATCTAAGTGACAGGACAGCTCCTGTTCCCCTCAGCCCGGTATCTAAGTGACAGGACAGTTCCTGTTCCCCTCAGTCTGGTATCTAAGTGACAGGACAGCTCCTGTTCCCCTCAGTCTGGTATCTAAGTGACAGGACAGCTCCTGTTCCACTCACCCTGGTATCTAAGTGACAGGACAGCTCCTGTTCCCCTCAGCCTGGTATCTAAGTGACAGGACAGTTCCTGTTCCCCTCATCCTGGTATCTAAGTGACAGGACAGTTCCTGTTCCCCTCAGTCTGGTATCTAAGTGACAGGACAGTTCCTGTTCCCCTCATCCTGGTATCTAAGTGACAGGACAGTTCCTGTTCCCCTCAGTCTGGTATCTAAGTGACAGGACAGCTCCTGTTCCCCTCAGTCTGGTATCTAAGTGACAGGACAGCTCCTGTTCCACTCACCCTGGTATCTAAGTGACAGGACAGCTCCTGTTCCCCTCAGCCTGGTATCTAAGTGACAGGACAGTTCCTGTTCCCCTCATCCTGGTATCTAAGTGACAGGACAGTTCCTGTTCCCCTCAGTCTGGTATCTAAGTGACAGGACAGTTCCTGTTCCCCTCATCCTGGTATCTAAGTGACAGGACAGTTCCTGTTCCCCTCAGTCTGGTATCTAAGTGACAGGACAGTTCCTGTTCCCCTCATCCTGGTATCTAAGTGACAGGACAGTTCCTGTTCCCCTCATCCTGGTATCTAAGTGACAGGACAGTTCCTGTTCCCCTCATCCTGGTATCTAAGTGACAGGACAGCTCCTGTTCCCCTCAGCCTGGTATCTAAGTGACAGGACAGTTCCTGTTCCCCTCATCCTGGTATCTAAGTGACAGGACAGTTCCTGTTCCCCTCAGCCCGGTATCTAAGTGACAGGACAGTTCCTGTTCCCCTCAGTCTGGTATCTAAGTGACAGGACAGCTCCTGTTCCCCTCACCCTGGTATCTAAGTGACAGGAGAGCTCCTGTTCCCCTCAGTCTGGTATCTAAGTGACAGGACACCTCCTGTTCCCCTCACCCTGGTATCTAAGTGACAGGAGAGCTCCTGTTCCCCTCAGTCTGGTATCTAAGTGACAGGACACCTCCTGTTCCCCTCACCCTGGTATCTAAGTGACAGGACAGCTCCTGTTCCCCTCAGTCTGGTCTCCAAGTGACAGGACAGTTCCTGTTCCCCTCATCCTGGTATCTAAGTGACAGGACAGTTCCTGTTCCCCTCAGTCTGGTATCTAAGTGACAGGACAGTTCCTGTTCCCCTCACCCTGGTATCTAAGTGACAGGACAGCTCCTGTTCCCCTCACCCTGGTATCTAAGTGACAGGAGAGCTCCTGTTCCCCTCAGTCTGGTATCTAAGTGACAGGACAGTTCCTGTTCCCCTCACCTTGGTATCTAAGTGAAAGGACAGATCCAGTTCCCCTCAGTCTGGTATCTAAGTGACAGGACAGTTCCTGTTCCCCTCACCCTGGTATCTAAGTGAAAGGACAGTTCCTGTTCCCCTCAGTCTGGTATCTAAGTGACAGGACAGCTCCTGTTCCCCTCACCCTGGTATCTATGTGACAGGACAGTTCCTGTTCCCCTCATCCTGGTATCTAAGTGAAAGGACAGCTCCTGTTCCCCTCATCCTGGTATCTATGTGACAGGACAGCTCCTGTACCCCTCACCCTGGTATCTAAGTGAAAGGACAGTTCCTGTTCACCTCATCCTGGTATCTAAGTGACAGGACAGCTCCTGTTCCCCTCATCCTGGTATCTAAGTGACAGGACAGCTCCTGTTCCCCTCATCCTGGTATCTAAGTGACAGGACAGTTCCTGTTCCCTTCATCCCGGTATCAAAGTGACAGGACAGCTCCTGTTCTCCTCATCCTGGTATCGAAGTGAAAGGACAGCTCCTGTTCCCCTCATCCTGGTATCTAAGTGAAAGGACAGCTCCTGTTCCCCTCACCCTGGTATCTAAGTGAAAGGACAGCTCCTGTTCCCCTCATCCTGGTATCTATGTGACAGGACAGCTCCTGTTCCCCTCACCCTGGTATCTAAGTGAAAGGACAGTTCCTGTTCACCTCATCCTGGTATCTAAGTGACAGGACAGCTCCTGTTCCCCTCATCCTGGTATCTAAGTGACAGGACAGCTCCTGTTCCCCTCATCCTGGTATCTAAGTGACAGGACAGTTCCTGTTCCCTTCATCCCGGTATCAAAGTGACAGGACAGCTCCTGTTCCCCTCATCCTGGTATCTAAGTGACAGGACAGCTCCTGTTCCCCTCACCCTGGTATCTAAGTGACAGGACAGCTCCTGTTCCCCTCAGCCTGGTATCTAATGACAGGAGAGCTCCTGTTCCCCTCAGCCTGGTATCTAAGTGACAGGCAGCTCCTGTTCTCCTCACCCTGGTATCTAAGTGACAGGACAGTTCCTGTTCCCCTCACCCTGGTATTTAAGTGAAAGGACAGTTCCTGTTCCCCTCAGTCTGGTATCTAAGTGACAGGACAGTTCCTGTTCCCCTCACCCTGGTATCTAAGTGACAGGACAGCTCCTGTTCCCCTCAGTCTGGTATCTAAGTGACAGGACAGTTCCTGTTCCCCTCATCCTGGTATCTAAGTGACGGGACAGCTCCTGTTACCCTCAGCTCGATATCTAAGTGACAGGACAGTTCCTGTTCCCCTCAGTCTGGTATCTAAGTGACAGGACAGTTCCTGTTCCCCTCACCCTGGTATCTAAGTGACAGGACAGCTCCTGTTCCCCTCACCCTGGTATCTAAGTGACAGGACAGCTCTTGTTCCCCTCAGCCTGGTATCTAAGTGACAGGACAGTTCCTGTTCCCCTCACCCTGGTATCTAAGTGACAGGACAGTTCCTGTTCCCCTCATCCTGGTATCTAAGTGACAGGACAGCTCCTGTTCTCCTCACCCTGGTATCTAAGTGACAGGACAGCTCCTGTTCCCCTCACCATGGTATCTAAGTGACAGGACAGCTCCTGTTCCCCTCAGCCTGGTATCTAAGTGACTGTACAGTTCCTGTTCCCTTCATCCCGGTATCTAAGTGACAGGACAGCTCCTGTTCCCCTCAGCCTGGTATCTAAGTGACAGGACAGTTCCTGTTCCCTTTATCTCGGTATCAAAGTGACAGGACAGCTCATGTTCCCCTCAGTCTGGTATCTAAGTGACAGGACAGCTCTTGTTCCCCTCAGCCCGGTATCTAAGTGACAGGACAGTTCCTGTTCCCCTCAGTCTGGTATCTAAGTGACAGGACAGTTCCTGTTCCCTTTATCCCGGTATCAAAGTGACAGGACAGTTCCTGTTCCCCTCACCCTGGTATCTAAGTGACAGGACAGCTCTTGTTCCCCTCAGCCCGGTATCTAAGTGACAGGACAGTTCCTGTTCCCCTCAGTCTGGTATCTAAGTGACAGGACAGTTCCTGTTCCCCTCATCCTGGTATCTAAGTGACAGGACAGCTCCTGTTCCCCTCAGCCCGGTATCTAAGTGACAGGACAGTTCCTGTTCCCCTCAGTCTGGTATCTAAGTGACAGGACAGTTCCTGTTCCCCTCACCCTGGTATCTAAGTGACAGGACAGCTCCTGTTCCCCTCACCCTGGTATCTAAGTGACAGGAGAGCTCCTGTTCCCCTCAGTCTGGTATCTAAGTGACAGGACACCTCCTGTTCCCCTCACCCTGGTATCTAAGTGACAGGAGAGCTCCTGTTCCCCTCAGTCTGGTATCTAAGTGACAGGACACCTCCTGTTCCCCTCACCCTGGTATCTAAGTGACAGGACAGCTCCTGTTCCCCTCAGTCTGGTCTCCAAGTGACAGGACAGTTCCTGTTCCCCTCATCCTGGTATCTAAGTGACAGGACAGTTCCTGTTCCCCTCAGTCTGGTATCTAAGTGACAGGACAGTTCCTGTTCCCCTCACCCTGGTATCTAAGTGACAGGACAGCTCCTGTTCCCCTCACCCTGGTATCTAAGTGACAGGAGAGCTCCTGTTCCCCTCAGTCTGGTATCTAAGTGACAGGACAGTTCCTGTTCCCCTCACCTTGGTATCTAAGTGAAAGGACAGATCCTGTTCCCCTCAGTCTGGTATCTAAGTGACAGGACAGTTCCTGTTCCCCTCACCCTGGTATCTAAGTGAAAGGACAGATCCTGTTCCCCTCAGTCTGGTATCTAAGTGACAGGAGAGCTCCTGTTCCCCTCATCCTGGTATCTAAGTGACAGGACAGTTCCTGTTCCCCTCACCCTGGTATCTAAGTGAAAGGACAGATCCTGTTCCCCTCAGTCTGGTATCTAAGTGACAGGAGAGCTCCTGTTCCCCTCAGTCTGGTATCTAAGTGACAGGACAGTTCCTGTTCCCCTCACCCTGGTATCTAAGTGAAAGGACAGATCCTGTTCCCCTCAGTCTGGTATCTAAGTGACAGGACAGTTCCTGTTCCCCTCACCCTGGTATCTAAGTGAAAGGACAGTTCCTGTTCCCCTCAGTCTGGTATCTAAGTGACAGGACAGTTCCTGTTCCCCTCACCCTGGTATCTATGTGACAGGACAGTTACTGTTCCCCTCATCCTGGTATCTAAGTGAAAGGACAGCTCCTGTTCCCCTCACCCTGGTATCTAAGTGACAGGACAGCTCCTGTTCCCCTCATCCTGGTATCTATGTGACAGGACAGCTCCTGTTCCCCTCACCCTGGTATCTAAGTGAAAGGACAGTTCCTGTTCCCTTCATCCCGGTATCAAAGTGACAGGACAGCTCCTGTTCTCCTCACCCTGGTATCTAAGTGACAGGACAGTTCCTGTTCCCTTCATCCCGGTATCAAAGTGACAGGACAGCTCCTGTTCTCCTCACCCTGGTATCTAAGTGACAGGACAGCTCCTGTTCCCCTCAGCCTGGTATCTAATGACAGGAGAGCTCCTGTTCCCCTCAGCCTGGTATCTAAGTGACAGGACAGCTCCTGTTCTCCTCACCCTGGTATCTAAGTGACAGGACAGTTCCTGTTCCCCTCACCCTGGTATTTAAGTGAAAGGACAGTTCCTGTTCCCCTCAGTCTGGTATCTAAGTGACAGGACAGTTCCTGTTCCCCTCACCCTGGTATCTAAGTGACAGGACAGCTCTTGTTCCCCTCAGCCCGGTATCTAAGTGACAGGACAGTTCCTGTTCCCCTCAGTCTGGTATCTAAGTGACAGGACAGTTCCTGTTCCCCTCACCCTGGTATCTAAGTGACAGGACAGTTCCTGTTCCCCTCACCCTGGTATTTAAGTGAAAGGACAGTTCCTGTTCCCCTCAGTCTGGTATCTAAGTGACAGGACAGTTCCTGTTCCCCTCACCCTGGTATCTAAGTGACAGGACAGCTCTTGTTCCCCTCAGCCTGGTATCTAAGTGACAGGACAGTTCCTGTTCCCCTCAGTCTGGTATCTAAGTGACAGGACAGTTCCTGTTCCCCTCACCCTGGTATCTAAGTGACAGGACAGCTCCTGTTCCCCTCACCCTGGTATCTAAGTGACAGGACAGCTCTTGTTCCCCTCAGCCCGGTATCTAAGTGACAGGACAGTTCCTGTTCCCCTCACCCTGGTATCTAAGTGACAGGACAGTTCCTGTTCCCCTCATCCTGGTATCTAAGTGACAGGACAGTTCCTGTTCCCCTCATCCTGGTATCTAAGTGACAGGACAGTTCCTGTTCCCTTCATCCCGGTATCAAAGTGACAGGACAGCTCCTGTTCTCCTCACCCTGGTATCAAAGTGACAGGACAGCTCCTGTTCCCCTCATCCTGGTATCTAAGTGACAGGAGAGCTCCTGTTCCCCTCAGCCTGGTATCTAAGTGACAGGACAGCTCCTGTTCTCCTCACCCTGGTATCTAAGTGACAGGACAGCTCCTGTTCCCCTCAGTCTGGTATCTAAGTGACAGGACAGCTCCTGTTCTCCTCACCCTGGTATCTAAGTGACAGGACAGCTCCTGTTCCCCTCAGTCTGGTATCTAAGTGACAGGACAGCTCCTGTTCCCCTCACCCTGGTATCTAAGTGACAGGACAGCTCCTGTTCCCCTCACCCTGGTATCTAAGTGACAGGACAGCTCCTGTTCCCTTCATCCCGGTATCTAAGTGACAGGACAGCTCCTGTTCTCCTCACCCTGGTATCTAAGTGACAGGACAGTTCCTGTTCTCCTCACCCTGGTATCTAAGTGACAGGACAGCTCCTGTTCCCCTCAGCCTGGTATCTAAGTGACAGTACAGTTACTGTTCCCGTCATCCCGGTATCTAAGTGACAGGACAGCTCCTGTTCCCCTCAGCCTGGTATCTAAGTGACAGTACATTTCCTGTTCCCTTCATCCCAGTATCGAAGTGACAGGACAGCTCCTGTTCCCCTCAGCCCGGTATCTAAGTGACAGGACAGCTCCTGTTCCGCTCAGCCTGGTATCTAAGTGACAGGACAGCTCCTGTTCCCCTCAGCCTGGTATCTAAGTGACAGTACAGTTCCTGTTCCCTTCATCCCGGTATCTAAGTGACAGGACAGCTCCTGTTCCCTTCATCCCGGTATCTAAGTGACAGGACAGCTCCTGTTCTCCTCACCCTGGTATCTAAGTGACAGGACAGCTCCTGTTCTCCTCACCATGGTATCTAAGTGACAGGACAGCTCCTGTTCCCCTCAGCCTGGTATCTAAGTGACAGTACAGTTCCTGTTCCCTTCATCCCGGTATCTAATTGACAGGACAGCTCCTGTTCCCCTCAGCCTGGTATCTAAGTGACAGGACAGTTCCTGTTCCCTTTATCCCGGTATCAAAGTGACAGGACAGCTCATGTTCCCCTCAGTCTGGTATCTAAGTGACAGGACAGCTCCTGTTCCCCTCACCCTGGTATCTAAGTGACAGGACAGTTCCTGTTCCCCTCACCCTGGTATTTAAGTGAAAGGACAGTTCCTGTTCCCCTCAGTCTGGTATCTAAGTGACAGGACAGTTCCTGTTCCCCTCACCCTGGTATCTAAGTGACAGGACAGCTCTTGTTCCCCTCAGCCCGGTATCTAAGTGACAGGACAGTTCCTGTTCCCCTCAGTCTGGTATCTAAGTGACAGGACAGTTCCTGTTCCCCTCATCCTGGTATCTAAGTGACAGGACAGCTCCTGTTCCCCTCACCCTGGTATCTAAGTGACAGGACAGTTCCTGTTCCCCCTCACCCTGGTATCTAAGTGACAGGACAGCTCTTGTTCCCCTCAGCCCGGTATCTAAGTGACAGGACAGTTCCTGTTCCCCTCAGTCTGGTATCTAAGTGACAGGACAGTTCCTGTTCCCCTCAGCCCGGTATCAAAGTGACAGGACAGTTCCTGTTCCCCTCATTCTGGTATCTAAGTGACAGGACAGTTCCTGTTCCCCTCACCCTGGTATCTAAGTGACAGGACAGCTCCTGTTCCCCTCACCCTGGTATCTAAGTGACAGGAGAGCTCCTGTTCCCCTCAGTCTGGTATCTAAGTGACAGGACACCTCCTGTTCCCCTCACCCTGGTATCTAAGTGACAGGAGAGCTCCTGTTCCCCTCAGTCTGGTATCTAAGTGACAGGACACCTCCTGTTCCCCTCACCCTGGTATCTAAGTGACAGGACAGCTCCTGTTCCCCTCAGTCTGGTCTCCAAGTGACAGGACAGTTCCTGTTCCCCTCATCCTGGTATCTAAGTGACAGGACAGTTCCTGTTCCCCTCAGTCTGGTACCTAAGTGACAGGACAGTTCCTGTTCCCCTCACCCTGGTATCTAAGTGACAGGACAGCTCCTGTTCCCCTCACCCTGGTATCTAAGTGACAGGAGAGCTCCTGTTCCCCTCAGTCTGGTATCTAAGTGACAGGACAGTTCCTGTTCCCCTCACCTTGGTATCTAAGTGAAAGGACAGATCCTGTTCCCCTCAGTCTGGTATCTAAGTGACAGGACAGTTCCTGTTCCCCTCACCCTGGTATCTAAGTGAAAGGACAGTTCCTGTTCCCCTCAGTCTGGTATCTAAGTGACAGGACAGTTCCTGTTCCCCTCATCCTGGTATCTAAGTGACAGGACAGATCCTGTTCCCCTCCGCCCGGTATCTAAGTGACAGGACAGTTCCTGTTCCCCTCAGTCTGGTATCTAAGTGACAGGACAGTTCCTGTTCCCCTCACCCTGGTATCTAAGTGACAGGACAGCTCCTGTTCCCCTCACCCTGGTATCTAAGTGACAGGACAGCTCTTGTTCCCCTCAGCCCGGTATCTAAGTGACAGGACAGTTCCTGTTCCCCTCACCCTGGTATCTAAGTGACAGGACAGTTCCTGTTCCCCTCATCCTGGTATCTAAGTGACAGGACAGTTCCTGTTCCCCTCATCCTGGTATCTAAGTGACAGGACAGTTCCTGTTCCCTTCATCCCGGTATCAAAGTGACAGGACAGCTCCTGTTCTCCTCACCCTGGTATCTAAGTGACAGGACAGCTCCTGTTCCCCTCATCCTGGTATCTAAGTGACAGGAGAGCTCCTGTTCCCCTCAGCCTGGTATCTAAGTGACAGGACAGCTCCTGTTCTCCTCACCCTGGTATCTAAGTGACAGGACAGCTCCTGTTCCCCTCACCCTGGTATCTAAGTGACAGGACAGCTCCTGTTCCCCTCAGTCTGGTATCTAAGTGACAGGACAGCTCCTGTTCCCCTCAGCCTGGTATCGAAGTGACAAGACAGTTCCTGTTCCCTTCATCCCGGTATCTAAGTGACAGGACAGCTCCTGTTCTCCTCACCCTGGTATCTAAGTGACAGGACAGTTCCTGTTCTCCTCACCCTGGTATCTAAGTGACAGGACAGCTCCTGTTCCCCTCATTCTGGTATCTAAGTGACAGGACAGCTCCTGTTCCCCTCAGTCTGGTATCTAAGTGACAGGACAGCTCCTGTTCCCCTCAGCCTGGTATCTAAGTGACAGGACAGCTCCTGTTCCCCTCACCCTGGTATCTAAGTGACAGGACAGCTCCTGTTCCCTTCATCCCGGTATCTAAGTGACAGGACAGCTCCTGTTCTCCTCACCCTGGTATCTAAGTGACAGGACAATTCCTGTTCTCCTCACCCTGGTATCTAAGTGACAGGACAGCTCCTGTTCCCCTCAGCCTGGTATCTAAGTGACAGTACAGTTCCTGTTCCCGTCATCCCGGTATCTAAGTGACAGGACAGCTCCTGTTCCCCTCAGCCTGGTATCTAAGTGACAGTACATTTCCTGTTCCCTTCATCCCAGTATCTAAGTGACAGGACAGCTCCTGTTCCCCTCAGCCCGGTATCTAAGTGACAGGACAGCTCCTGTTCCGCTCAGCCTGGTATCTAAGTGACAGGACAGCTCCTGTTCCCCTCAGCCTGGTATCTAAGTGACAGTACAGTTCCTGTTCCCTTCATCCCGGTATCTAAGTGACAGGACAGCTCCTGTTCCCTTCATCCCGGTATCTAAGTGACAGGACAGCTCCTGTTCTCCTCACCCTGGTATCTAAGTGACAGGACAGCTCCTGTTCTCCTCACCATGGTATCTAAGTGACAGGACAGCTCCTGTTCCCCTCAGCCTGGTATCTAAGTGACAGTACAGTTCCTGTTCCCTTCATCCCGGTATCTAAGTGACAGGACAGCTCCTGTTCCCCTCAGCCTGGTATCTAAGTGACAGTACAGTTCCTGTTCCCTTCATCCCGGTATCTAAGTGACAGGACAGCTCCTGTTCCCCTCAGCCTGGTATCTAAGTGACAGGACAGTTCCTGTTCCCTTTATCCCGGTATCAAAGTGACAGGACAGCTCATGTTCCCCTCAGCCCGGTATCTAAGTGACAGGACAGTTCCTGTTCCCCTCAGTCTGGTATCTAAGTGACAGGACAGTTCCTGTTCCCCTCATCCTGGTATCTAAGTGACAGGACAGCTCCTGTTCCCCTCAGCCCGGTATCTAAGTGACAGGACAGTTCCTGTTCCCCTCAGTCTGGTATCTAAGTGACAGGACAGTTCCTGTTCCCCTCACCCTGGTATCTAAGTGACAGGACAGCTCCTGTTCCCCTCACCCTGGTATCTAAGTGACAGGAGAGCTCCTGTTCCCCTCAGTCTGGTATCTAAGTGACAGGACAGTTCCTGTTCCCCTCACCTTGGTATCTAAGTGAAAGGACAGATCCTGTTCCCCTCAGTCTGGTATCTAAGTGACAGGACAGTTCCTGTTCCCCTCACCCTGGTATCTAAGTGAAAGGACAGTTCCTGTTCCCCTCAGTCTGGTATCTAAGTGACAGGACAGTTCCTGTTCCCCTCATCCTGGTATCTAAGTGACAGGACAGATCCTGTTCCCCTCAGCCCGGTATCTAAGTGACAGGACAGTTCCTGTTCCCCTCAGTCTGGTATCTAAGTGACAGGACAGTTCCTGTTCCCCTCACCCTGGTATCTAAGTGACAGGACAGCTCCTGTTCCCCTCACCCTGGGATCTAAGTGACAGGACAGCTCTTGTTCCCCTCAGCCCGGTATCTAAGTGACAGGACAGTTCCTGTTCCCCTCACCCTGGTATCTAAGTGACAGGACAGTTCCTGTTCCCCTCATCCTGGTATCTAAGTGACAGGACAGTTCCTGTTCCCCTCATCCTGGTATCTAAGTGACAGGACAGTTCCTGTTCCCTTCATCCCGGTATCAAAGTGACAGGACAGCTCCTGTTCTCCTCACCCTGGTATCTAAGTGACAGGACAGCTCCTGTTCCCCTCATCCTGGTATCTAAGTGACAGGAGAGCTCCTGTTCCCCTCAGCCTGGTATCTAAGTGACAGGACAGCTCCTGTTCTCCTCACCCTGGTATCTAAGTGACAGGACAGCTCCTGTTCCCCTCACCCTGGTATCTAAGTGACAGGACAGCTCCTGTTCCCCTCAGTCTGGTATCTAAGTGACAGGACAGCTCCTGTTCCCCTCAGCCTGGTATCGAAGTGACAAGACAGTTCCTGTTCCCTTCATCCCGGTATCTAAGTGACAGGACAGCTCCTGTTCTCCTCACCCTGGTATCTAAGTGACAGGACAGCTCCTGTTCCCCTCAGTCTGGTATCTAAGTGACAGGACAGCTCCTGTTCCCCTCACCCTGGTATCTAAGTGACAGGACAGCTCCTGTTCCCCTCACCCTGGTATCTAAGTGACAGGACAGCTCCTGTTCCCTTCATCCCGGTATCTAAGTGACAGGACAGCTCCTGTTCTCCTCACCCTGGTATCTAAGTGACAGGACAGTTCCTGTTCTCCTCACCCTGGTATCTAAGTGACAGGACAGCTCCTGTTCCCCTCAGCCTGGTATCTAAGTGACAGTACAGTTCCTGTTCCCGTCATCCCGGTATCTAAGTGACAGGACAGCTCCTGTTCCCCTCAGCCTGGTATCTAAGTGACAGTACATTTCCTGTTCCCTTCATCCCAGTATCTAAGTGACAGGACAGCTCCTGTTCCCCTCAGCCCGGTATCTAAGTGACAGGACAGCTCCTGTTCCGCTCAGCCTGGTATCTAAGTGACAGGACAGCTCCTGTTCCCCTCAGCCTGGTATCTAAGTGACAGTACAGTTCCTGTTCCCTTCATCCCGGTATCTAAGTGACAGGACAGCTCCTGTTCCCTTCATCCCGGTATCTAAGTGACAGGACAGCTCCTGTTCTCCTCACCCTGGTGTCTAAGTGACAGGACAGCTCCTGTTCTCCTCACCATGGTATCTAAGTGACAGGACAGCTCCTGTTCCCCTCAGCCTGGTATCTAAGTGACAGTACAGTTCCTGTTCCCTTCATCCCGGTATCTAAGTGACAGGACAGCTCCTGTTCCCCTCAGCCTGGTATCTAAGTGACAGTACAGTTCCTGTTCCCTTCATCCCGGTATCTAAGTGACAGGACAGCTCCTGTTCCCCTCAGCCTGGTATCTAAGTGACAGGACAGTTCCTGTTCCCTTTATCCCGGTATCAAAGTGACAGGACAGCTCATGTTCCCCTCAGTCTGGTATCTCAGTGACAGGACAGCTCCTGTTCCCCTCACCCTGGTTTCTAAGTGACAGGACAGTTCCTGTTCCCCTCACCCTGGTATTTAAGTGACAGGACAGTTCCTGTTCCCCTCAGTCTGGTATCTAAGTGACAGGACAGTTCCTGTTCCCCTCACCCTGGTATCTAAGTGACAGGACAGCTCTTGTTCCCCTCAGCCCGGTATCTAAGTGACAGGACAGTTCCTGTTCCCCTCAGTCTGGTATCTAAGTGACAGGACAGTTCCTGTTCCCCTCATCCTGGTATCTAAGTGACAGGACAGCTCCTGTTCCCCTCAGCCCGGTATCTAAGTGACAGGACAGTTCCTGTTCCCCTCAGTCTGGTATCTAAGTGACAGGACAGTTCCTGTTCCCCTCACCCTGGTATCTAAGTGACAGGACAGCTCCTGTTCCCCTCACCCTGGTATCTAAGTGACAGGAGAGCTCCTGTTCCCCTCAGTCTGGTATCTAAGTGACAGGACACCTCCTGTTCCCCTCACCCTGGTATCTAAGTGACAGGAGAGCTCCTGTTCCCCTCAGTCTGGTATCTAAGTGACAGGACACCTCCTGTTCCCCTCACCCTGGTATCTAAGTGACAGGACAGCTCCTGTTCCCCTCTGTCTGGTCTCCAAGTGACAGGACAGTTCCTGTTCCCCTCATCCTGGTATCTAAGTGACAGGAGAGTTCCTGTTCCCCTCAGTCTGGTATCTAAGTGACAGGACAGTTCCTGTTCCCCTCACCCTGGTATCTAAGTGACAGGACAGCTCCTGTTCCCCTCACCCTGGTATCTAAGTGACAGGAGAGCTCCTGTTCCCCTCAGTCTGGTATCTAAGTGACAGGACAGTTCCTGTTCCCCTCACCTTGGTATCTAAGTGAAAGGACAGATCCTGTTCCCCTCAGTCTGGTATCTAAGTGACAGGACAGTTCCTGTTCCCCTCACCCTGGTATCTAAGTGAAAGGACAGTTCCTGTTCCCCTCAGTCTGGTATCTAAGTGACAGGACAGTTCCTGTTCCCCTCACCCTGTTATCTATGTGACAGGACTGTTCCTGTTCACCTCATCCTGGTATCTAAGTGAAAGGACAGCTCCTGTTCCCCTCAGCCTGGTATCTAAGTGAAAGGACAGCTCCTGTTCCCCTCATCCTGGTATCTATGTGACAGGACAGCTCCTGTTCCCCTCACCCTGGTATCTAAGTGAAAGGACAGTTCATGTTCACCTCATCCTGGTATCTAAGTAACAGGACAGCTCCTGTTCCCCTCATCCTTGTATCTAAGTGACAGGACAGCTCCTGTTCCCCTCATCCTGGTATCTAAGTGACAGGACAGTTCCTGTTCCCTTCATCCCGGTATCAAAGTGACAGGACAGCTCCTGTTCTCCTCACCCTGGTATCTAAGTGACAGGACAGCTCCTGTTCCCCTCAGCCTGGTATATAATGACAGGAGAGCTCCTGTTCCCCTCAGCCTGGTATCTAATTGACAGGACAGCTCCTGTTCTCCTCACCCTGGTATCTAAGTGACAGGACAGCTCCTGTTCCCCTCACCCTGGTATCTAAGTGACAGGACAGCTCCTGTTCCCCTCAGCCAGGTATCGAAGTGACAGGACAGTTCCTGTTCCCTTCATCACGGTATCTAAGTGACAGGACAGCTCCTGTTCTCCTCACCCTGGTATCTAAGTGACAGGACAGCTCCTGTTCCCCTCAATCTGGTATCTAAGTGACAGGACAGCTCCTGTTCCCCTCACCCAGGTATCTAAGCGACAGGACAGCTCCTGTTCCCCTCACCCTGGTATCTAAGTGAGAGGACGGCTCCTGTTCCCTTCATCCCGGTATCTAAGTGACAGGACAGCTCCTGGTCTCCTCACCCTGGTATCTAAGTGACAGGACAGTTCCTGTTCTCCTCACCCTGGTATCTAAGTGACAGGACAGCTCCTGTTCCCCTCATCCTTGTATCTAAGTGAAAGGACAGCTCCTGTTCCCCTCATCCTGGTATCTAAGTGACAGGACAGCTCCTGTTCCCCTCACCCTGGTATCTAAGTGAAAGGACAGCTCCTGTTCCCCTCATCCTGGTATCTAAGTGACAGGACAGCTCCTGTTCCCCTCACCCTGGTATCTAAGTGAAAGGACAGCTCCTGTTCCCCTCATCCTGGTATCTAAGTGACAGGACAGCTCCTGTTCTCCTCACCCTGGTATCTAAGTGAAAGGACAGATCCTGTTCACCTCATCCTGGTATCTAAGTGACAGGACAGCTCCTGTTCCCCTCATCCTGGTATCTAAGTGACAGGACAGTTCCTGTTCCCCTCATCCTGGTGTCTAAGTGACAGGACAGTTCCTGTTCCCTTCATCCCGGTATCAAAGTGACAGGACAACTCCTGTTCCCCTCATCCTGGTATCGAAGTGACAGGACAGTTCCTGTTCCCTTCATCCCGGTATCTAAGTGACAGGACAGCTCCTGTTCTCCTCACCCTGGTATCTATGTGACAGGACAGCTCCTGTTCCCCTCAGTCTGGTATCTAAGTGACAGGACAGCTCCTGTTCCCCTCACCCTGGTATCTAAGTGACAGGACAGCTCCTGTTCCCTTCATCCCGGTATCTAAGTGACAGGACAGCTCCTGTTCTCCTCACCCTGGTATCTAAGTGACAGGACAGTTCCTGTTCTCCTCACCCTGGTATCTAAGTGACAGGACAGCTCCTGTTCCCCTCAGCCTGGTATCTAAGAGAAAGGACAGCTCCTGTTCCCCTCATCCAGGTATCTAAGTGACAGGACAGCTCCTGTTCCCCTCACCCTGGTATCTAAGTGACAGGACAGCTCCTGTTCCCCTCACCCTGGTATCTAAGTGAAAGGACAGCTCCTGTTCCCCTCATCCTGGTATCTAAGTGACAGGACAGCTCCTGTTCCCCTCACCCTGGTATCTAAGTGAAAGGACAGCTCCTGTTCCCCTCATCCTGGTATCTAAGTGACAGGACAGCTCCTGTTCCCCTCAACCTGGTATCTAAGTGAAAGGACAGTTCCAGTTCACCTCATCCTGGTATCTAAGTGACAGGACAGCTCCTGTTCCCCTCACCCTGGTATCTAAGTGACAGGACAGCTCCTGTTCCCCTCATCCCGGTATCTAAGTGACAGGACAGCTCCTGTTCCCCTCAGCCTGGTATCTAAGTGACAGTACATTTCCTGTTCCCTTCATCCCAGTATCTAAGTGACAGGACAGCTCCTGTTCTCCTCATCCTGGTATCTATGTGACAGGACAGCTCCTGTTCCCCTCAGTCTGGTATCTAAGTGACAGGACAGCTCCTGTTCCCCTCACCCTGGTATCTAAGTGACAGGACAGCTCCTGTTCCCCTCACCCTGGTATCTAAGTGACAGGACAGCTCCTGTTCCCTTCATCCCGGTATCTAAGTGACAGGACAGCTCCTGTTCTCCTCACCCTGGTATCTAAGTGACAGGACAGTTCCTGTTCTCCTCACCCTGGTATCTAAGTGACAGGTCAGCTCCTGTTCCCCTCAGCCTGGTATCTAAGAGAAAGGACAGCTCCTGTTCCCCTCATCCTGGTATCTAAGTGACAGGACAGCTCCTGTTCCCCTCACCCTGGTATCTAAGTGACAGGACAGCTCCTGTTCCCCTCACCCTGGTATCTAAGTGAAAGGACAGCTCCTGTTCCCCTCATCCTGGTATCTAAGTGACAGGACAGCTCCTGTTCTCCTCACCCTGGTATCTAAGTGAAAGGACAGCTCCTGTTCCCCTCATCCTGGTATCTAAGGGACAGGACAGCTCCTGTTCCCCTCAACCTGGTATCTAAGTGAAAGGACAGTTCCTGTTCACCTCATCCTGGTATCTAAGTGACAGGACAGCTCCTGTTCCCCTCATCCTGGTATCTAAGTGACAGGACAGCTCCTGTTCCCCTCATCCTGGTATCTAAGTGACAGGACAGTTCCTGTTCCCTTCATCCCGGTATCTAAGTGACAGGACAGCTCCTGTTCTCCTCACCCTGGTATCTAAGTGACAGGACAGCTCCTGTTCCCCTCAGCCTAATATCGAAGTGACAGGAGAGCTCCTGTTCCCCTCAGCCTGGTATCTAAGTGACAGGACAGCTCCTGTTCTCCTCACCCTGGTATCTAAGTGAAAGGACAGCTCCTGTTCCCCACAGTCTGGTATCTAAGAGACAGGACAGTTCCTGTTCCCCTCATCCCGATATCTAAGTGACAGGACAGCTCCTGTTCTCCTCACCATGGTATCTAAGTGACAGGACATCTCCTGTTCCCCTCAGCCTGGTATCTAAGTGACAGGACAGCTCCTGTTCTCCTCACCCTGGTATCTAAGTGAAAGGACAGCTCCTGTTCCCCTCCGTCTGGTATCTAAGAGACAGGACAGTTCCTGTGCCCCTCAGCCTGGTATCTAAGTGAAAGGACAGCTCCTGTTCCCCTCAGTCTGGTATCTAAGAGACAGGACAGTTCCTGTTCCCCTCAGCCTGGTATCTAAGTGAAAGGACAGCTCCTGTTCCCCTCAGTCTGGTATCTAAGAGACAGGACAGTTCCTGTTCCCCTCATCCCGGTGTCTAAGTGACAGGACAGTTCCTGTTCCCCTCAGCCTGGTATCTAAGTGACAGGACAGCTCCTGCTCTCCTAACCCTGGTATCTAAGTGAAAGGACAGCTCCTGTTCCCCCGACTCTGGTATCTAACAGACAGGACAGTTCCTGTTCTCCTCACCCTGGTATCTAAGTGACAGGACAGCTCCTGTTCTCCTAACCCTGGTATCTAAGTGACAGGACAGTTCCTGTTCTCCTCACCCTGGTATCTAAGTGAAAGGACATCTCCTGTTCCCCTCAGTCTGGTATCTAAGAGACAGGACAGCTCCTGTTCTCCTAACCCTGGTATCTAAGTGAAAGGACAGCTCTTGTTCCCCTCAGTCTGGTATCTAAGAGACAGGACAGCTCCTGTTCCCTTCATCCCGGTATCTAAGTGACAGGACAGTTCCTGTTCCCCTCACCCTGGTATCTAAGTGACAGGACAGCTCCTGTTCCCCTAACCCTGTTATCTAAGTGACAGGACAGCTCCTGTTCTCCTCACCCTGGTATCTAAGTGACAGGACAGTTCCTGTTCCCCTCAGCCTGGTATCTAAGTGACAGGACAGCTCCTGTTCCCCTCAGCCTGGTATCTAAGTGACAGGACAGCTCCTGTTCTCCTCACCATGGTATCGAATTGACAGGACATCTCCTGTTCCCCTCAGCCTGGTATCTAAGTGACAGGACAGCTCCTGTTCTCCTAACCCTGGTATCTAAGTGAAAGGACTGCTCCTGTTCCCCTCAGTCTGGTATCTAAGAGACAGGACAGTTCCTGTTCTCCTCACCCTGGTATCTAAGTGAAAGGACAGCTCCTGTTCCCCTCAGTCTGGTATCTAAGAGACAGGACAGTTCCTGTGCCCCTCAGCCTGGTATCTAAGTGACAGGACAGTTCCTGTTCCCCTCACCCTGGTATCTAAGTGAAAGGACAGCTCTTGTTCCCCTCATTCTGGTATCTAAGAGACAGGACAGCTCCTGTTCCCTTCATCCCGGTATCTAAGTGACAGGACAGTTCCTGTTCCCCTCACCCTGGTATCTAAGTGACAGGACAGTTCCTGTTCCCCTCACCCTGGTATCTAAGTGACAGGACAGTTCCTGTTCCCCTCACCCTGGTATCTAAGTGAAAGGACAGCTCTTGTTCCCCTCATTCTGGTATCTAAGAGACAGGACAGCTCCTATTCCCTTCATCCCGGTATCTAAGTGACAGGACAGTTCCTGTTCCCCTCACCCTGGTATCTAAGTGACAGGACAGCTCCTGTTCTCCTAACCCTGGTATCTAAGTGAAAGGACAGCTCCTGTTCCCCTCATCCTGGTATCTAACTGACAGGACAGCTCCTGTTCCCCTCAGCCTGGTATCTAAGTGACAGGACAGCTCCTGTTCTCCTAACCCTGGTATCTAAGTGAAAGGACAGCTCCTGTTCCCCTCAGTCTGGTATCCAAGAGACAGGACAGCTCCTGTTCCCCTCAGTCTGGTATCTAAGTGACAGGACAGCTCCTGTTCTCCTAACCCTGGTATCTAAGTGAAAGGACAGCTCCTGTTCCCCTCAGTCTGGTATCCAAGAGACAGGACAGCTCCTGTTCCCCTCAGTCTGGTATCTAAGTGACAGGACAGTTCCTGTTCCCCTCACCCTGGTATTTAAGTGAAAGGACAGTTCCTGTTCCCCTCAGTCTGGTATCTAAGTGACAGGACAGCTCTTGTTCCCCTCAGCCCGGTATCTAAGTGACAGGACAGTTCCTGTTCCCCTCAGTCTGGTATCTAAGTGACAGGACAGTTCCTGTTCCCCTCAGTCTGGTATCTAAGTGACAGGACAGTTCCTGTTCCCCTCACCCTGGTATCTACGTGACAGGACAGTTCCTGTTCCCCTCAGTCTGGTATCTAAGTGACAGGACAGTTCCTGTTCCCCTCACCCTGGTATCTACGTGACAGGACAGCTCCTGTTCCCCTCACCCTGGTATCTAAGTGACAGGAGAGCTCCTGTTCCCCTCAGTCTGGTATCTAAGTGACAGGACACCTCCTGTTCCCCTCACCATGGTATCTAAGTGACAGGAGAGCTCCTGTTCCCCTCAGTCTGGTATCTAAGTGACAGGACACCTCCTGTTCCCCTCACCCTGGTATCTAAGTGACAGGACAGCTCCTGTTCCCCTCAGTCTGGTCTCCAAGTGACAGGACAGTTCCTGTTCCCCTCATCCTGGTATCTAAGTGACAGGACAGTTCCTGTTCCCCTCAGTCTGGTATCTAAGTGACAGGACAGTTCCTGTTCCCCTCACCCTGGTATCTAAGTGACAGGACAGCTCCTGTTCCCCTCACCCTGGAATCTAAGTGACAGGAGAGCTCCTGTTCCCCTCATCCTGGAATCTAAGTGACAGGAGAGCTCCTGTTCCCCTCAGTCTGGTCTCCAAGTGACAGGACAGTTCCTGTTCCCCTCATCCTGGTATCTAAGTGACAGGACAGTTCCTGTTCCCCTCACCCTGGTATCTAAGTGACAGGACAGCTCCTGTTCCCCTCACCCTGGTATCTAAGTGACAGGACAGTTCCTGTTCCCCTCACCTTGGTATCTAAGTGAAAGGACAGATCCTGTTCCCCTCAGTCTGGTATCTAAGTGACAGGACAGTTCCTGTTCCCCTCACCCTGGTATCTAAGTGAAAGGACAGTTCCTGTTCCCCTCAGTCTGGTATCTAAGTGACAGGACAGTTCCTGTTCCCCTCACCCTGGTATCTATGTGACAGGACAGTTCCTGTTCCCCTCATCCTGGTATCTAAGTGAAAGGACAGCTCCTGTTCCCCTCAGCCTGGTATCTAAGTGAAAGGACAGCTCCTGTTCCCCTCATCCTGGTATCTATGTGACAGGACAGCTCCTGTTCCCCTCACCCTGGTATCTAAGTGAAAGGACAGTTCCTGTTCACCTCATCCTGGTATCTAAGTGACAGGACAGCTCCTGTTCCCCTCATCCTGGTATCTAAGTGACAGGACAGCTCCTGTTCCCCTCATCCTGGTATCTAGGTGACAGGACAGTTCCTGTTCCCTTCATCCCGGTATCAAAGTGACAGGACAGCTCCTGTTCTCCTCACCCTGGTATCTAAGTGACAGGACAGTTCCTGTTCACCTCATCCTGGTATCTAAGTGACAGGACAGCTCCTGTTCCCCTCATCCTGGTATCTAAGTGACAGGACAGCTCCTGTTCCCCTCAGCCTGGTATCTAATGACAGGAGAGCTCCTGTTCCCCTCAGCCTGGTATCTAAGTGACAGGACAGCTCCTGTTCCCCTCAGCCAGGTATCGAAGTGACAGGACAGTTCCTGTTCCCTTCATCACGGTATCTAAGTGACAGGACAGCTCCTGTTCTCCTCACCCTGGTATCTAAGTGACAGGACAGCTCCTGTTCCCCTCAAACTGGTATCTAAGTGACAGGACAGTTCCTGTTCCCCTCACCTTGGTATCTAAGTGAAAGGACAGATCCTGTTCCCCTCAGTCTGGTATCTAAGTGACAGGACAGTTCCTGTTCCCCTCACCCTGGTATCTAAGTGAAAGGACAGTTCCTGTTCCCCTCAGTCCGGTATCTAAGTGACAGGACAGTTCCTGTTCCCCTCACCCTGGTATCTATGTGACAGGACAGTTCCTGTTCCCCTCATCCTGGTATCTAAGTGAAAGGACAGCTCCTGTTCCCCTCAGCCTGGTATCTAAGTGAAAGGACAGCTCCTGTTCCCCTCATCCTGGTATCTATGTGACAGGACAGCTCCTGTTCCCCTCACCCTGGTATCTAAGTGAAAGGACAGTTCCTGTTCACCTCATCCTGGTATCTAAGTGACAGGACAGCTCCTGTTCCCCTCATCCTGGTATCTAAGTGACAGGACAGCTCCTGTTCCCCTCATCCTGGTATCTAGGTGACAGGACAGTTCCTGTTCCCTTCATCCCGGTATCAAAGTGACAGGACAGCTCCTGTTCTCCTCACCCTGGTATCTAAGTGACAGGACAGTTCCTGTTCACCTCATCCTGGTATCTATGTGACAGGACAGCTCCTGTTCCCCTCACCCTGGTATCTAAGTGAAAGGACAGTTCCTGTTCACCTCATCCTGGTATCTAAGTGACAGGACAGCTCCTGTTCCCCTCATCCTGGTATCTAAGTGACAGGACAGCTCCTGTTCCCCTCATCCTGGTATCTAGGTGACAGGACAGTTCCTGTTCCCTTCATCCCGGTATCAAAGTGACAGGACAGCTCCTGTTCCCCTCAGCCTGGTATCTAAGTGAAAGGACAGCTCCTGTTCCCCTCATCCTGGTATCTATGTGACAGGACAGCTCCTGTTCCCCTCACCCTGGTATCTAAGTGAAAGGACAGTTCCTGTTCACCTCATCCTGGTATCTAAGTGACAGGACAGCTCCTGTTCCCCTCATCCTGGTATCTAAGTGACAGGACAGCTCCTGTTCCCCTCATCCTGGTATCTAGGTGACAGGACAGTTCCTGTTCCCTTCATCCCGGTATCAAAGTGACAGGACAGCTCCTGTTCTCCTCACCCTGGTATCTAAGTGACAGGACAGTTCCTGTTCACCTCATCCTGGTATCTAAGTGACAGGACAGCTCTTGTTCCCCTCATCCTGTTATCTAAGTGACAGGACAGCTCCTGTTCCCCTCAGCCTGGTATCTAATGACAGGAGAGCTCCTGTTCCCCTCAGCCTGGTATCTAAGTGACAGGACAGCTCCTGTTCTCCTCACCCTGGTATCTAAGTGACAGGACAGCTCCTGTTCCCCTCACCCTGGTATCTAAGTGACAGGACAGCTCCTGTTCCCCTCAGCCAGGTATCGAAGTGACAGGACAGTTCCTGTTCCCTTCATCACGGTATCTAAGTGACAGGACAGCTCCTGTTCTCCTCACCCTGGTATCTAAGTGACAGGACAGCTCCTGTTCCCCTCAATCTGGTATCTAAGTGACAGGACAGCTCCTGTTCCCCTCACCCAGGTATCTAAGCGACAGGACAGCTCCTGTTCCCCTCACCCTGGTATCTAAGTGACAGGACGGCTCCTGTTCCCTTCATCCCGGTATCTAAGTGACAGGACAGCTCCTGTTCTCCTCACCCTGGTATCTAAGTGACAGGACAGTTCCTGTTCTCCTCACCCTGGTATCTAAGTGACAGGACAGCTCCTGTTCCCCTCAGCCTGGTATCTAAGTGACAGGACAGCTCCTGTTCCCCTCATCCTGGTATCTAAGTGACAGGACAGCTCCTGTTCCCCTCACCCTGGTATCTAAGTGAAAGGACAGCTCCTGTTCCCCTCATCCTGGTATCTAAGTGACAGGACAGCTCCTGTTCCCCTCACCCTGGTATCTAAGTGAAAGGACAGCTCCTGTTCCCCTCATCCTGGTATCTAAGTGACAGGACAGCTCCTGTTCCCCTCACCCTGGTATCTAAGTGAAAGGACAGTTCCTGTTCACCTCATCCTGGTATCTAAGTGACAGGACAGCTCCTGTTCCCCTCATCCTGGTATCTAAGTGACAGGACAGTTCCTGTTCCCTTCATCCCGGTATCAAAGTGACAGGACAGCTCCTGTTCCCCTCATCCTGGTATCTAAGTGACAGGACAGCTCCTGTTCCCCTCATCCTGGTATCTAAGTGACAGGACAGTTCCTGTTCTCCTCACCCTGGTATCTAAGTGACAGGACAGCTCCTGTTCCCCTCAGCCTGGTATCTAATGACAGGAGAGCTCCTGTTCCCCTCAGCCTGGTATCTAAGTGACAGGACAGCTCCTGTTCTCCTCACCCTGGTATCTAAGTGACAGGACAGCTCCTGTTCCCCTCAGCCTGGTATCTAATGACAGGAGAGCTCCTGTTCCCCTCAGCCTGGTATCTAAGTGACAGGACAGCTCCTGTTCTCCTCACCCTGGTATCTAAGTGACAGGACAGCTCCTGTTCCCCTCACCCTGGTATCTTAGTGACAGGACAGCTCCTGTTCCCCTCAGCCAGGTATCGAAGTGACAGGACAGTTCCTGTTCCCTTCATCACGGTATCTAAGTGACAGGACAGCTCCTGTTCTCCTCACCCTGGTATCTAAGTGACAGGACAGCTCGTGTTCCCCTCAATCTGGTATCTAAGTGACAGGACAGCTCCTGTTCCCCTCACCCAGGTATCTAAGCGACAGGACAGCTCCTGTTCCCCTCACCCTGGTATCTAAGTGACAGGACGGCTCCTGTTCCCTTCATCCCGGTATCTAAGTGACAGGACAGCTCCTGTTCTCCTCACCCTGGTATCTAAGTGACAGGACAGTTCCTGTTCTCCTCACCCTGGTATCTAAGTGACAGGACAGCTCCTGTTCCCCTCAGCCTGGTATCTAAGTGACAGGACAGCTCCTGTTCCCCTCATCCTGGTATCTAAGTGACAGGACAGCTCCTGTTCCCCTCACCCTGGTATCTAAGTGAAAGGACAGCTCCTGTTCCCCTCATCCTGGTATCTAAGTGACAGGACAGCTCCTGTTCCCCTCACCCTGGTATCTAAGTGAAAGGACAGCTCCTGTTCCCCTCATCCTGGTATCTAAGTGACAGGACAGCTCCTGTTCCCCTCACCCTGGTATCTAAGTGAAAGGACAGTTCCTGTTCACCTCATCCTGGTATCTAAGTGACAGGACAGCTCCTGTTCCCCTCATCCTGGTATCTAAGTGACAGGACAGTTCCTGTTCCCTTCATCCCGGTATCAAAGTGACAGGACAACTCCTGTTCCCCTCATCCTGGTATCGAAGTGACAGGACAGTTCCTGTTCCCTTCATCCAGGTATCTAAGTGACAGGACAGCTCCTGTTCTCCTCACCCTGGTATCTATGTGACAGGACAGCTCCTGTTCCCCTCAGTCTGGTATCTAAGTGACAGGACAGCTCCTGTTCCCCTCACCCTGGTATCTAAGTGACAGGACAGCTCCTGTTCCCCTCACCCTGGTATCTAAGTGACAGGACAGCTCCTGTTCCCTTCATCCCGGTATCTAAGTGACAGGACAGCTCCTGTTCTCCTCACCCTGGTATCTAAGTGAAAGGACAGTTCCTGTTCTCCTCACCCTGGTATCTAAGTGACAGGACAGCTCCTGTTCCCCTCAGCCTGGTATCTAAGAGAAAGGACAGCTCCTGTTCCCCTCATCCTGTTATATAAGTGACAGGACAGCTCCTGTTCCCCTCACCCTGGTATCTAAGTGACAGGACAGCTCCTGTTCCCCTCACCCTGGTATCTAAGTGAAAGGACAGCTCCTGTTCCCCTCAACCTGGTATCTAAGTGACAGGACAGCTCCTGTTCCCCTCACCCTGGTATCTAAGTGAAAGGACAGCTCCTGTTCCCCTCATCCTGGTATCTAAGTGACAGGACAGCTCCTGTTCCCCTCAACCTGGTATCTAAGTGAAAGGACAGTTCCTGTTCACCTCATCCTGGTATCTAAGTGACAGGACAGCTCCTGTTCCCCTCACCCTGGTATCTAAGTGACAGGACAGCTCCTGTTCCCCTCATCCCGGTATCTAAGTGACAGGACAGCTCCTGTTCCCCTCAGCCTGGTATCTAAGTGACAGTACATTTCCTGTTCCCTTCATCCCAGTATCTAAGTGACAGGACAGCTCCTGTTCTCCTCATCCTGGTATCTATGTGACAGGACAGCTCCTGTTCCCCTCAGTCTGGTATCTAAGTGACAGGACAGCTCCTGTTCCCCTCACCCTGGTATCTAAGTGACAGGACAGCTCCTGTTCCCCTCACCCTGGTATCTAAGTGACAGGACAGCTCCTGTTCCCTTCATCCCGGTATCTAAGTGACAGGACAGCTCCTGTTCTCCTCACCCTGGTATCTAAGTGACAGGACAGTTCCTGTTCTCCTCACCCTGGTATCTAAGTGACAGGACAGCTCCTGTTCCCCTCAGCCTGGTATCTAAGAGAAAGGACAGCTCCTGTTCCCCTCATCCTGGTATCTAAGTGACAGGACAGCTCCTGTTCCCCTCACCCTGGTATCTAAGTGACAGGACAGCTCCTGTTCCCCTCACCCTGGTATCTAAGTGAAAGGACAGCTCCTGTTCCCCTCATCCTGGTATCTAAGTGACAGGACAGCTCCTGTTCCCCTCACCCTGGTATCTAAGTGAAAGGACAGCTCCTGTTCCCCTCATCCTGGTATCTAAGTGACAGGACAGCTCCTGTTCCCCTCAACCTGGTATCTAAGTGAAAGGACAGTTCCTGTTCACCTCATCCTGGTATCTAAGTGACAGGACAGCTCCTGTTCCCCTCATCCTGGTATCTAAGTGACAGGACAGCTCCTGTTCCCCTCATCCTGGTATCTAAGTGACAGGACAGTTCCTGTTCCCTTCATCCCGGTATCTAAGTGACAGGACAGCTCCTGTTCTCCTCACCCTGGTATCTAAGTGACAGGACAGCTCCTGTTCCCCTCAGCCTGGTATCGAAGTGACAGGAGAGCTCCTGTTCCCCTCAGCCTGGTATCTAAGTGACAGGACAGCTCCTGTTCTCCTCACCCTGGTATCTAAGTGAAAGGACAGCTCCTGTTCCCCACAGTCTGGTATCTAAGAGACAGGACAGTTCCTGTTCCCCTCATCCCGATATCTAAGTGACAGGACAGCTCCTGTTCTCCTCACCATGGTATCTAAGTGACAGGACATCTCCTGTTCCCCTCAGCCTGGTATCTAAGTGACAGGACAGCTCCTGTTCTCCTAACCCTGGTATCTAAGTGAAAGGACTGCCCCTGTTCCCCTCAGTCTGGTATCGAAGAGACAGGACAGTTCCTGTTCTCCTCACCCTGGTATCTAAGTGAAAGGACAGCTCCTGTTCCCCTCAGTCTGGTATCTAAGAGACAGGACAGTTCCTGTGCCCCTCAGCCTGGTATCTAAGTGAAAGGACAGCTCCTGTTCCCCTCAGTCTGGTATCTAAGAGACAGGACAGTTCCTGTTCCCCTCAGCCTGGTATCTAAGTGAAAGGACAGCTCCTGTTACCCTCAGTCTGGTATCTAAGAGACAGGACAGTTCCTGTTCCCCTCATCCCGGTGTCTAAGTGACAGGACAGTTCCTGTTCCCCTCAGCCTGGTATCTAAGTGACAGGACAGCTCCTGCTCTCCTAACCCTGGTATCTAAGTGAAAGGACAGCTCCTGTTCCCCCGAGTCTGGTATCTAACAGACAGGACAGTTCCTGTTCTCCTCACCCTGGTATCTAAGTGACAGGACAGCTTCTGTTCTCCTAACCCTGGTATCTAAGTGACAGGACAGTTCCTGTTCTCCTCACCCTGGTATCTAAGTGAAAGGACATCTCCTGTTCCCCTCAGTCTGGTATCTAAGAGACAGGACAGCTCCTGTTCTCCTAACCCTGGTATCTAAGTGAAAGGACAGCTCTTGTTCCCCTCAGTCTGGTATCTAAGAGACAGGACAGCTCCTGTTCCCTTCATCCCGGTATCTAAGTGACAGGACAGTTCCTGTTCCCCTCACCCTGGTATCTAAGTGACAGGACAGCTCCTGTTCCCCTAACCCTGTTATCTAAGTGACAGGACAGCTCCTGTTCTCCTCACCCTGGTATCTAAGTGACAGGACAGCTCCTGTTCCCCTCAGCCTGGTATCTAAGTGACAGGACAGCTCCTGTTCCCCTCAGCCTGGTATCTAAGTGACAGGACAGCTCCTGTTCTCCTCACCATGGTATCTAATTGACAGGACATCTCCTGTTCCCCTCAGCCTGGTATCTAAGTGACAGGACAGCTCCTGTTCTCCTAACCCTGGTATCTAAGTGAAAGGACAGCTCCTGTTCCCCTCAGTCTGGTATCTAAAAGACAGGACAGTTCCTGTTCTCCTCACCCTGGTATCTAAGTGAAAGGACAGCTCCTGTTCCCCTCAGTCTGGTATCTAAGAGACAGGACAGTTCCTGTGCCCCTCAGCCTGGTATCTAAGAGACAGGACAGTTCCTGTGCCCCTCAGCCTGGTATCTAAGTGACAGGACAGTTCCTGTTCCCCTCACCCTGGTATCTAAGTGAAAGGACAGCTCTTGTTCCCCTCATTCTGGTATCTAAGAGACAGGACAGCTCCTGTTCCCTTCATCCCGGTATCTAAGTGACAGGACAGTTCCTGTTCCCCTCACCCTGGTATCTAAGTGACAGGACAGTTCCTGTTCCCCTCACCCTGGTATCTAAGTGACAGGACAGTTCCTGTTCCCCTCACCCTGGTATCTAAGTGAAAGGACAGCTCTTGTTCCCCTCATTCTGGTATCTAAGAGACAGGACAGCTCCTATTCCCTTCATCCCGGTATCTAAGTGACAGGACAGTTCCTGTTCCCCTCACCCTGGTATCTAAGTGACAGGACAGCTCCTGTTCTCCGAACCCTGGTATCTAAGTGAAAGGACAGCTCCTGTTCCCCTCATCCTGGTATCTAAGTGACAGGACAGCTCCTGTTCCCCTCAGCCTGGTATATAAGTGACAGGACAGCTCCTGTTCTCCTAACACTGGTATCTAAGTGAAAGGACAGCTCTTGTTCCCCTCAGTCTGGTATCCAAGAGACAGGACAGCTCCTGTTCCCCTCAGTCTGGTATCTAAGTGACAGGACAGCTCCTGTTCTCCTCAGCCTGGTATCTAAGTGACAGGACAGCTCCTGTTCCCCTCAGTCTGGTATCTAAGTGACAGGACAGTTCCTGTTCCCCTCACCCTGGTATCTAAGTGAAAGGACAGCTCTTGTTCCCCTCAGTCTGGTATCTAAGAGACAGGACAGCTCCTGTTCCCTTCATCCCGGTATCTAAGTGACAGGACAGTTCCTGTTCCCCTCACCCTGGTATCTAAGTGACAGGACAGCTCCTGTTCTCCTAACCCTGGTATCTAAGTGAAAGGACAGCTCCTGTTCCCCTCATTTTGGTATCTAAGTGACAGGACAGCTCCTGTTCCCCTCAGCCTGGTATCTAAGTGACAGGACATCTCCTGTTCTCCTAACCCTGGTATCTAAGTGACAGGACAGCTCCTGTTCCCCTCAGTCTGGTATCCAAGAGACAGGACAGCTCCTGTTCCCCTCAGTCTGGTATCTGAGTGACAGGACAGCTCCTGTTCCCCTCAGCCTGGTATCTAAGTGACAGGACAGCTCCTGTTCCCCTCAGTCTGGTATCTAAGTGACAGGACAGCTCCTGTTCCCCTCAGCCTGGTATCTATGTGACAGGACAGCTCCTGTTCCCCTCAGTCTGGTATCTAAGTGACAGGACAGTTCCTGTTCCCCTCAGTCTGGTATCTAAGTGACAGGACAGCTCCTGTCCCCCTCAGTCTGGTATCTAAGTGACAGGACAGCTCCTGTTCTCCTCACCCTGGTATCTAAGTGACAGGACAGCTCCTGTTCCCCTCAGTCTGGTATCTAAGTGACAGGACAGCTCCTGTTCCCCTCAGTCTGGTATCTAAGTGACAGGACAGCTCCTGTTCCCCTCAGTCTGGTATCTAAGTGACAGGACAGCTCCTGTTCCCCTCAGTCTGATATCTAAGTGACAGGACAGCTCCTGTTCCCCTCAGTCTGGTATCTAAGAGACAGGACAGCTCCTGTTCTCCTAACCCTGGTATCTAAGTGACAGGACAGTTCCTGTTCTCCTCACCCTGGTATCTAAGTGAAAGGACATCTCCTGTTCCCCTCAGTCTGGTATCTAAGAGACAGGACATCTCCTGTTCTCCTAACCCTGGTATCTAAGTGAAAGGACAGCTCCTGTTCCCCTCATCGCGGTGTCTAAGTGACAGGACAGCTCCTGTTCCCCTCAGCCTGGTATCTAAGTGACAGGACAGCTCCTGTTCTCCTAACCCTGGTATCTAAGTGAAAGGACAGCTCCTGTTCCCCTGAGTCTGGTATCTAAGAGACAGGACAGTTCCTGTTCTCCTCACCCTGGTATCTAATTGACAGGACAGCTCCTGTTCTCCTAACCCTGGTATCTAAGTGAAAGGACAGCTCCTGTTCCCCTCATTTTGGTATCTAAGTGACAGGACAGCTCCTGTTCCCCTCAGCCTGGTTTCTAAGTGACAGGACATCTCCTGTTCTCCTAACCCTGGTATCTAAGTGAAAGGACAGCTCCTGTTCCCCTCAGTCTGGTATCCAAGAGACAGGACAGCTCCTGTTCCCCTCAGTCTGGTATCTAAGTGACAGGACAGCTCCTGTTCCCCTCAGCCTGGTATCTAAGTGACAGGACAGCTCCTGTTCCCCTCAGTCTGGTATCTAAGTGACAGGACAGCTCCTGTTCCCCTCAGCCTGGTATCTATGTGACAGGACAGCTCCTGTTCCCCTCAGTCTGGTATCTAAGTGACAGGACAGTTCCTGTTCCCCTCAGTCTGGTATCTAAGTGACAGGACAGCTCCTGTCCCCCTCAGTCTGGTATCTAAGTGACAGGACATCTCCTGTTCTCCTCACCCTGGTATCTAAGTGACAGGACAGCTCCTGTTCCCCTCAGTCTGGTATCTAAGTGACAGGACAGCTCCTGTTCCCCTCAGTCTGGTATCTAAGTGACAGGACAGCTCCTGTTCCCCTCAGTCTGGTATCTAAGTGACAGGACAGCTCCTGTTCCCCTCAGTCTGATATCTAAGTGACAGGACAGCTCCTGTTCCCCTCAGTCTGGTATCTAAGAGACAGGACAGCTCCTGTTCTCCTAACCCTGGTATCTAAGTGACAGGACAGTTCCTGTTCTCCTCACCCTGGTATCTAAGTGAAAGGACATCTCCTGTTCCCCTCAGTCTGGTATCTAAGAGACAGGACATCTCCTGTTCTCCTAAACCTGGTATCTAAGTGAAAGGACAGCTCCTGTTCCCCTCATCGCGGTGTCTAAGTGACAGGACAGCTCCTGTTCCCCTCAGCCTGGTATCTAAGTGACAGGACAGCTCCTGTTCTCCTAACCCTGGTATCTAAGTGAAAGGACAGCTCCTGTTCCCCTGAGTCTGGTATCTAAGAGACAGGACAGTTCCTGTTCTCCTCACCCTGGTATCTAAGTGACAGGACAGCTCCTGTTCTCCTAACCCTGGTATCTAAGTGACAGGACAGTTCCTGTTCTCCTCACCCTGGTATCTAAGTGAAAGGACATCTCCTGTTCCCCTCAGTCTGGTATCTAAGAGACAGGACAGCTCCTGTTCTCCTAACCCTGGTATCTAAGTGAAAGGACAGCTCTTGTTCCCCTCAGTCTGGTATCTAAGAGACAGGACAGCTCCTGTTCCCTTCATCCCGGTATCTAAGTGACAGGACAGTTCCTGTTCCCCTCACCCTGGTATCTAATGACAGGACAGCTCCTGTTCTCCTAACCCTGGTATCTAAGTGAAAGGACAGCTCCTGTTCCCCTCAGTCTGGTATCGAAGAGACAGGACAGTTCCTGTTCCCTTCATCCCGGTATCTAAGTGACAGGACAGTTCCTGTTCCCTTCATCCCGGTATCTAAGTGACAGGACAGTTCCTGTTCCCCTCACCCTGGTATCTAAGTGACAGGATAGCTCCTGTTCTCCTAACCCTGGTATCTAAGTGAAAGGACAGCTCCTGTTCCCCTCATCCTGGTATCTAAGTGACAGGACAGCTCCAGTTCCCCTCAGCCTGGTATCTAAGTGACAGGACAGCTCCTGTTCTCCTAACCCTGGTATCTGAGTGAAAGGACAGCTCCTGTTCCCCTCAGTCTGGTATCCAAGAGACAGGACAGCTCCTGTTCCCCTCAGTCTGGTATCTAAGTGACAGGACAGCTCCTGTTCCCCTCAGCCTGGTATCTAAGTGACAGGACAGCTCCTGTTCCCTTCATCCCGGTATCTAAGTGACAGGACAGTTCCTGTTCCCCTCACCCTGGTATCTAAGTGACAGGACAGCTCCTGTTCTCCTAACCCTGGTATCTAAGTGAAAGGACAGCTCCTGTTCCCCTCATCCTGGTATCTAAGTGACAGGACAGCTCCTGTTCCCCTCAGCCTGGTATCTAAGTGACAGGACAGCTCCTGTTCTCCTAACCCTGGTATCTAAGTGAAAGGACAGCTCCTGTTCCCCTCAGTCTGGTATCCAAGAGACAGGACAGCTCCTGTTCCCCTCAGTCTGGTATCTAAGTGACAGGACAGCTCCTGTTCCCCTCAGCCTGGTATCTAAGTGACAGGACAGCTCCTGTTCCCCTCAGTCTGGTATCTAAGTGACAGGACAGCTCCTGTTCCCCTCAGTCTGGTATCTAAGTGACAGGACAGCTCCTGTTCCCCTCAGCCTGGTATCTAAGTGACAGGACAGCTCCTGTTCCCCTCAGTCTGGTATCTAAGTGACAGGACAGCTCCTGTTCCCCTCAGTCTGGTATCTAAGTGACAGGACAGTTCCTGTTCCCCTCAGTCTGGTATCTAAGTGACAGGACAGCTCCTGTTCCCCTCAGTCTGGTATCTAAGTGACAGGACAGCTCCTGTTCTCCTCACCCTGGTATCTAAGTGACAGGACAGCTCCTGTTCCCCTCAGTCTGGTATCTAAGTGACAGGACAGCTCCTGTTCCCCTCAGTCTGGTATCTAAGTGACAGGACAGCTCCTGTTCCCCTCAGTCTGATATCTAAGTGACAGGACAGCTCCTGTTCCCCTCAGTCTGGTATCTAAGAGACAGGACAGCTCCTGTTCCCCTCAGTCTGGTATCTAAGTGACAGGACAGCTCCTGTTCCCCTCAGTCTGCTATCTAAGTGACAGGACAGCTCCTGTTCCCCTCAGTCTGATATCTAAGTGACAGGACAGTTCCTGTTCCCCTCAGCCTGGTATCTAAGTGACAGGACAGTTCCTGTTCCCCTCAGTCTGGTATCTAAGTGACAGGACAGCTCCTGTTCCCCTCAGCCTGGTATCTATGTGACAGGACAGCTCCTGTTCCCCTCAGTCTGGTATCTAAGTGACAGGACAGCTCCTGTTCCCCTCAGTCTGGTATCTAAGTGACAGGACAGCTCCTGTTCCCCTCAGCCTGGTATCTATGTGACAGGACAGCTCCTGTTCCCCTCAGTCTGGTATCTAAGTGACAGGACAGTTCCTGTTCCCCTCAGTCTGGTATCTAAGTGACAGGACAGCTCCTGTTCCCCTCAGTCTGGTATCTAAGTGACAGGACAGCTCCTGTTCTCCTCACCCTGGTATCTAAGTGACAGGACAGCTCCTGTTCCCCTCAGTCTGGTATCTAAGTGACAGGACAGCTCCTGTTCCCCTCAGTCTGGTATCTAAGTGACAGGACAGCTCCTGTTCCCCTCAGTCTGGTATCTAAGTGACAGGACAGCTCCTGTTCCCCTCAGTCTGGTATCTAAGTGACAGGACAGCTCCTGTTCCCCTCAGTCTGGTATCTAAGTGACAGGACAGCTCCTGTTCCCCTCAGTCTGATATCTAAGTGACAGGACAGCTCCTGTTCCCCTCAGTCTGGTATCTAAGAGACAGGACAGCTCCTGTTCCCCTCAGTCTGGTATCTAAGAGACAGGACAGCTCCTGTTCCCCTCAGTCTGGTATCTAAGTGACAGGACAGCTCCTGTTCCCCTCATTTTGGTATCTAAGTGACAGGACAGCTCCTGTTCCCCTCAGCCTGGTTTCTAAGTGACAGGACATCTCCTGTTCTCCTAACCCTGGTATCTAAGTGACAGGACAGCTCCTGTTCCCCTCAGTCTGGTATCCAAGAGACAGGACAGCTCCTGTTCCCCTCAGTCTGGTATCTGAGTGACAGGACAGCTCCTGTTCCCCTCAGCCTGGTATCTAAGTGACAGGACAGCTCCTGTTCCCCTCAGTCTGGTATCTAAGTGACAGGACAGCTCCTGTTCCCCTCAGCCTGGTATCTATGTGACAGGACAGCTCCTGTTCCCCTCAGTCTGGTATCTAAGTGACAGGACAGTTCCTGTTCACCTCAGTCTGGTATCTAAGTGACAGGACATCTCCTGTCCCCCTCAGGCTGGTATCTAAGTGACAGGACAGCTCCTGTTCTCCTCACCCTGGTATCTAAGTGACAGGACAGCTCCTGTTCCCCTCAGTCTGGTATCTAAGTGACAGGACAGCTCCTGTTCCCCTCAGTCTGGTATCTAAGTGACAGGACAGCTCCTGTTCCCCTCAGTCTGGTATCTAAGTGACAGGACAGCTCCTGTTCCCCTCAGTCTGATATCTAAGTGACAGGACAGCTCCTGTTCCCCTCAGTCTGGTATCTAAGAGACAGGACAGCTCCTGTTCTCCTAACCCTGGTATCTAAGTGACAGGACAGTTCCTGTTCTCCTCACCCTGGTATCTAAGTGAAAGGACATCTCCTGTTCCCCTCAGTCTGGTATCTAAGAGACAGGACATCTCCTGTTCTCCTAACCCTGGTATCTAAGTGAAAGGACAGCTCCTGTTCCCCTCATCGCGGTGTCTAAGTGACAGGACAGCTCCTGTTCCCCTCAGCCTGGTATCTAAGTGACAGGACAGCTCCTGTTCTCCTAACCCTGGTATCTAAGTGAAAGGACAGCTCTTGTTCCCCTCAGTCTGGTATCTAAGAGACAGGACAGCTCCTGTTCCCTTCATCCCGGTATCTAAGTGACAGGACAGTTCCTGTTCCCCTCACCCTGGTATCTAATGACAGGACAGCTCCTGTTCTCCTAACCCTGGTATCTAAGTGAAAGGACAGCTCCTGTTCCCCTCAGTCTGGTATCGAAGAGACAGGACAGTTCCTGTTCCCTTCATCCCGGTATCTAAGTGACAGGACAGTTCCTGTTCCCTTCATCCCGGTATCTAAGTGACAGGACAGTTCCTGTTCCCCTCACCCTGGTATCTAAGTGACAGGATAGCTCCTGTTCTCCTAACCCTGGTATCTAAGTGAAAGGACAGCTCCTGTTCCCCTCATCCTGGTATCTAAGTGACAGGACAGCTCCAGTTCCCCTCAGCCTGGTATCTAAGTGACAGGACAGCTCCTGTTCTCCTAACCCTGGTATCTGAGTGAAAGGACAGCTCCTGTTCCCCTCAGTCTGGTATCCAAGAGACAGGACAGCTCCTGTTCCCCTCAGTCTGGTATCTAAGTGACAGGACAGCTCCTGTTCCCCTCAGCCTGGTATCTAAGTGACAGGACAGCTCCTGTTCCCTTCATCCCGGTATCTAAGTGACAGGACAGTTCCTGTTCCCCTCACCCTGGTATCTAAGTGACAGGACAGCTCCTGTTCTCCTAACCCTGGTATCTAAGTGAAAGGACAGCTCCTGTTCCCCTCATCCTGGTATCTAAGTGACAGGACAGCTCCTGTTCCCCTCAGCCTGGTATCTAAGTGACAGGACAGCTCCTGTTCTCCTAACCCTGGTATCTAAGTGAAAGGACAGCTCCTGTTCCCCTCAGTCTGGTATCCAAGAGACAGGACAGCTCCTGTTCCCCTCAGTCTGGTATCTAAGTGACAGGACAGCTCCTGTTCCCCTCAGCCTGGTATCTAAGTGACAGGACAGCTCCTGTTCCCCTCAGTCTGGTATCTAAGTGACAGGACAGCTCCTGTTCCCCTCAGTCTGGTATCTAAGTGACAGGACAGCTCCTGTTCCCCTCAGCCTGGTATCTAAGTGACAGGACAGCTCCTGTTCCCCTCAGTCTGGTATCTAAGTGACAGGACAGCTCCTGTTCCCCTCAGTCTGGTATCTAAGTGACAGGACAGTTCCTGTTCCCCTCAGTCTGGTATCTAAGTGACAGGACAGCTCCTGTTCCCCTCAGTCTGGTATCTAAGTGACAGGACAGCTCCTGTTCTCCTCACCCTGGTATCTAAGTGACAGGACAGCTCCTGTTCCCCTCAGTCTGGTATCTAAGTGACAGGACAGCTCCTGTTCCCCTCAGTCTGGTATCTAAGTGACAGGACAGCTCCTGTTCCCCTCAGTCTGGTATCTAAGTGACAGGACAGCTCCTGTTCCCCTCAGTCTGATATCTAAGTGACAGGACAGCTCCTGTTCCCCTCAGTCTGGTATCTAAGAGACAGGACAGCTCCTGTTCCCCTCAGTCTGGTATCTAAGTGACAGGACAGCTCCTGTTCCCCTCAGTCTGCTATCTAAGTGACAGGACAGCTCCTGTTCCCCTCAGTCTGATATCTAAGTGACAGGACAGTTCCTGTTCCCCTCAGCCTGGTATCTAAGTGACAGGACAGTTCCTGTTCCCCTCAGTCTGGTATCTAAGTGACAGGACAGCTCCTGTTCCCCTCAGCCTGGTATCTATGTGACAGGACAGCTCCTGTTCCCCTCAGTCTGGTATCTAAGTGACAGGACAGCTCCTGTTCCCCTCAGTCTGGTATCTAAGTGACAGGACAGCTCCTGTTCCCCTCAGCCTGGTATCTATGTGACAGGACAGCTCCTGTTCCCCTCAGTCTGGTATCTAAGTGACAGGACAGTTCCTGTTCCCCTCAGTCTGGTATCTAAGTGACAGGACAGCTCCTGTTCCCCTCAGTCTGGTATCTAAGTGACAGGACAGCTCCTGTTCTCCTCACCCTGGTATCTAAGTGACAGGACAGCTCCTGTTCCCCTCAGTCTGGTATCTAAGTGACAGGACAGCTCCTGTTCCCCTCAGTCTGGTATCTAAGTGACAGGACAGCTCCTGTTCCCCTCAGTCTGGTATCTAAGTGACAGGACAGCTCCTGTTCCCCTCAGTCTGGTATCTAAGTGACAGGACAGCTCCTGTTCCCCTCAGTCTGGTATCTAAGTGACAGGACAGCTCCTGTTCCCCTCAGTCTGATATCTAAGTGACAGGACAGCTCCTGTTCCCCTCAGTCTGGTATCTAAGAGACAGGACAGCTCCTGTTCCCCTCAGTCTGGTATCTAAGAGACAGGACAGCTCCTGTTCCCCTCAGTCTGGTATCTAAGTGACAGGACAGCTCCTGTTCCCCTCATTTTGGTATCTAAGTGACAGGACAGCTCCTGTTCCCCTCAGCCTGGTTTCTAAGTGACAGGACATCTCCTGTTCTCCTAACCCTGGTATCTAAGTGACAGGACAGCTCCTGTTCCCCTCAGTCTGGTATCCAAGAGACAGGACAGCTCCTGTTCCCCTCAGTCTGATATCTAAGTGACAGGACAGCTCCTGTTCCCCTCAGTCTGGTATCTAAGAGACAGGACAGCTCCTGTTCTCCTAACCCTGGTATCTAAGTGACAGGACAGTTCCTGTTCTCCTCACCCTGGTATCTAAGTGAAAGGACATCTCCTGTTCCCCTCAGTCTGGTATCTAAGAGACAGGACATCTCCTGTTCTCCTAACCCTGGTATCTAAGTGAAAGGACAGCTCCTGTTCCCCTCATCGCGGTGTCTAAGTGACAGGACAGCTCCTGTTCCCCTCAGCCTGGTATCTAAGTGACAGGACAGCTCCTGTTCTCCTAACCCTGGTATCTAAGTGAAAGGACAGCTCCTGTTCCCCTGAGTCTGGTATCTAAGAGACAGGACAGTTCCTGTTCTCCTCACCCTGGTATCTAAGTGACAGGACAGCTCCTGTTCTCCTAACCCTGGTATCTAAGTGAAAGGACAGCTCCTGTTCCCCTCATTTTGGTATCTAAGTGACAGGACAGCTCCTGTTCCCCTCAGCCTGGTTTCTAAGTGACAGGACATCTCCTGTTCTCCTAACCCTGGTATCTAAGTGAAAGGACAGCTCCTGTTCCCCTCAGTCTGGTATCCAAGAGACAGGACAGCTCCTGTTCCCCTCAGTCTGGTATCTAAGTGACAGGACAGCTCCTGTTCCCCTCAGCCTGGTATCTAAGTGACAGGACAGCTCCTGTTCCCCTCAGTCTGGTATCTAAGTGACAGGACAGCTCCTGTTCCCCTCAGCCTGGTATCTATGTGACAGGACAGCTCCTGTTCCCCTCAGTCTGGTATCTAAGTGACAGGACAGTTCCTGTTCCCCTCAGTCTGGTATCTAAGTGACAGGACAGCTCCTGTCCCCCTCAGTCTGGTATCTAAGTGACAGGACATCTCCTGTTCTCCTCACCCTGGTATCTAAGTGACAGGACAGCTCCTGTTCCCCTCAGTCTGGTATCTAAGTGACAGGACAGCTCCTGTTCCCCTCAGTCTGGTATCTAAGTGACAGGACAGCTCCTGTTCCCCTCAGTCTGGTATCTAAGTGACAGGACAGCTCCTGTTCCCCTCAGTCTGATATCTAAGTGACAGGACAGCTCCTGTTCCCCTCAGTCTGGTATCTAAGAGACAGGACAGCTCCTGTTCTCCTAACCCTGGTATCTAAGTGACAGGACAGTTCCTGTTCTCCTCACCCTGGTATCTAAGTGAAAGGACATCTCCTGTTCCCCTCAGTCTGGTATCTAAGAGACAGGACATCTCCTGTTCTCCTAAACCTGGTATCTAAGTGAAAGGACAGCTCCTGTTCCCCTCATCGCGGTGTCTAAGTGACAGGACAGCTCCTGTTCCCCTCAGCCTGGTATCTAAGTGACAGGACAGCTCCTGTTCTCCTAACCCTGGTATCTAAGTGAAAGGACAGCTCCTGTTCCCCTGAGTCTGGTATCTAAGAGACAGGACAGTTCCTGTTCTCCTCACCCTGGTATCTAAGTGACAGGACAGCTCCTGTTCTCCTAACCCTGGTATCTAAGTGACAGGACAGTTCCTGTTCTCCTCACCCTGGTATCTAAGTGAAAGGACATCTCCTGTTCCCCTCAGTCTGGTATCTAAGAGACAGGACAGCTCCTGTTCTCCTAACCCTGGTATCTAAGTGAAAGGACAGCTCTTGTTCCCCTCAGTCTGGTATCTAAGAGACAGGACAGCTCCTGTTCCCTTCATCCCGGTATCTAAGTGACAGGACAGTTCCTGTTCCCCTCACCCTGGTATCTAATGACAGGACAGCTCCTGTTCTCCTAACCCTGGTATCTAAGTGAAAGGACAGCTCCTGTTCCCCTCAGTCTGGTATCGAAGAGACAGGACAGTTCCTGTTCCCTTCATCCCGGTATCTAAGTGACAGGACAGTTCCTGTTCCCTTCATCCCGGTATCTAAGTGACAGGACAGTTCCTGTTCCCCTCACCCTGGTATCTAAGTGACAGGATAGCTCCTGTTCTCCTAACCCTGGTATCTAAGTGAAAGGACAGCTCCTGTTCCCCTCATCCTGGTATCTAAGTGACAGGACAGCTCCAGTTCCCCTCAGCCTGGTATCTAAGTGACAGGACAGCTCCTGTTCTCCTAACCCTGGTATCTGAGTGAAAGGACAGCTCCTGTTCCCCTCAGTCTGGTATCCAAGAGACAGGACAGCTCCTGTTCCCCTCAGTCTGGTATCTAAGTGACAGGACAGCTCCTGTTCCCCTCAGCCTGGTATCTAAGTGACAGGACAGCTCCTGTTCCCTTCATCCCGGTATCTAAGTGACAGGACAGTTCCTGTTCCCCTCACCCTGGTATCTAAGTGACAGGACAGCTCCTGTTCTCCTAACCCTGGTATCTAAGTGAAAGGACAGCTCCTGTTCCCCTCATCCTGGTATCTAAGTGACAGGACAGCTCCTGTTCCCCTCAGCCTGGTATCTAAGTGACAGGACAGCTCCTGTTCTCCTAACCCTGGTATCTAAGTGAAAGGACAGCTCCTGTTCCCCTCAGTCTGGTATCCAAGAGACAGGACAGCTCCTGTTCCCCTCAGTCTGGTATCTAAGTGACAGGACAGCTCCTGTTCCCCTCAGCCTGGTATCTAAGTGACAGGACAGCTCCTGTTCCCCTCAGTCTGGTATCTAAGTGACAGGACAGCTCCTGTTCCCCTCAGTCTGGTATCTAAGTGACAGGACAGCTCCTGTTCCCCTCAGCCTGGTATCTAAGTGACAGGACAGCTCCTGTTCCCCTCAGTCTGGTATCTAAGTGACAGGACAGCTCCTGTTCCCCTCAGTCTGGTATCTAAGTGACAGGACAGTTCCTGTTCCCCTCAGTCTGGTATCTAAGTGACAGGACAGCTCCTGTTCCCCTCAGTCTGGTATCTAAGTGACAGGACAGCTCCTGTTCTCCTCACCCTGGTATCTAAGTGACAGGACAGCTCCTGTTCCCCTCAGTCTGGTATCTAAGTGACAGGACAGCTCCTGTTCCCCTCAGTCTGGTATCTAAGTGACAGGACAGCTCCTGTTCCCCTCAGTCTGATATCTAAGTGACAGGACAGCTCCTGTTCCCCTCAGTCTGGTATCTAAGAGACAGGACAGCTCCTGTTCCCCTCAGTCTGGTATCTAAGTGACAGGACAGCTCCTGTTCCCCTCAGTCTGCTATCTAAGTGACAGGACAGCTCCTGTTCCCCTCAGTCTGATATCTAAGTGACAGGACAGTTCCTGTTCCCCTCAGCCTGGTATCTAAGTGACAGGACAGTTCCTGTTCCCCTCAGTCTGGTATCTAAGTGACAGGACAGCTCCTGTTCCCCTCAGCCTGGTATCTATGTGACAGGACAGCTCCTGTTCCCCTCAGTCTGGTATCTAAGTGACAGGACAGCTCCTGTTCCCCTCAGTCTGGTATCTAAGTGACAGGACAGCTCCTGTTCCCCTCAGCCTGGTATCTATGTGACAGGACAGCTCCTGTTCCCCTCAGTCTGGTATCTAAGTGACAGGACAGTTCCTGTTCCCCTCAGTCTGGTATCTAAGTGACAGGACAGCTCCTGTTCCCCTCAGTCTGGTATCTAAGTGACAGGACAGCTCCTGTTCTCCTCACCCTGGTATCTAAGTGACAGGACAGCTCCTGTTCCCCTCAGTCTGGTATCTAAGTGACAGGACAGCTCCTGTTCCCCTCAGTCTGGTATCTAAGTGACAGGACAGCTCCTGTTCCCCTCAGTCTGGTATCTAAGTGACAGGACAGCTCCTGTTCCCCTCAGTCTGGTATCTAAGTGACAGGACAGCTCCTGTTCCCCTCAGTCTGGTATCTAAGTGACAGGACAGCTCCTGTTCCCCTCAGTCTGATATCTAAGTGACAGGACAGCTCCTGTTCCCCTCAGTCTGGTATCTAAGAGACAGGACAGCTCCTGTTCCCCTCAGTCTGGTATCTAAGAGACAGGACAGCTCCTGTTCCCCTCAGTCTGGTATCTAAGTGACAGGACAGCTCCTGTTCCCCTCATTTTGGTATCTAAGTGACAGGACAGCTCCTGTTCCCCTCAGCCTGGTTTCTAAGTGACAGGACATCTCCTGTTCTCCTAACCCTGGTATCTAAGTGACAGGACAGCTCCTGTTCCCCTCAGTCTGGTATCCAAGAGACAGGACAGCTCCTGTTCCCCTCAGTCTGGTATCTGAGTGACAGGACAGCTCCTGTTCCCCTCAGCCTGGTATCTAAGTGACAGGACAGCTCCTGTTCCCCTCAGTCTGGTATCTAAGTGACAGGACAGCTCCTGTTCCCCTCAGCCTGGTATCTATGTGACAGGACAGCTCCTGTTCCCCTCAGTCTGGTATCTAAGTGACAGGACAGTTCCTGTTCACCTCAGTCTGGTATCTAAGTGACAGGACATCTCCTGTCCCCCTCAGGCTGGTATCTAAGTGACAGGACAGCTCCTGTTCTCCTCACCCTGGTATCTAAGTGACAGGACAGCTCCTGTTCCCCTCAGTCTGGTATCTAAGTGACAGGACAGCTCCTGTTCCCCTCAGTCTGGTATCTAAGTGACAGGACAGCTCCTGTTCCCCTCAGTCTGGTATCTAAGTGACAGGACAGCTCCTGTTCCCCTCAGTCTGATATCTAAGTGACAGGACAGCTCCTGTTCCCCTCAGTCTGGTATCTAAGAGACAGGACAGCTCCTGTTCTCCTAACCCTGGTATCTAAGTGACAGGACAGTTCCTGTTCTCCTCACCCTGGTATCTAAGTGAAAGGACATCTCCTGTTCCCCTCAGTCTGGTATCTAAGAGACAGGACATCTCCTGTTCTCCTAACCCTGGTATCTAAGTGAAAGGACAGCTCCTGTTCCCCTCATCGCGGTGTCTAAGTGACAGGACAGCTCCTGTTCCCCTCAGCCTGGTATCTAAGTGACAGGACAGCTCCTGTTCTCCTAACCCTGGTATCTAAGTGAAAGGACAGCTCTTGTTCCCCTCAGTCTGGTATCTAAGAGACAGGACAGCTCCTGTTCCCTTCATCCCGGTATCTAAGTGACAGGACAGTTCCTGTTCCCCTCACCCTGGTATCTAATGACAGGACAGCTCCTGTTCTCCTAACCCTGGTATCTAAGTGAAAGGACAGCTCCTGTTCCCCTCAGTCTGGTATCGAAGAGACAGGACAGTTCCTGTTCCCTTCATCCCGGTATCTAAGTGACAGGACAGTTCCTGTTCCCTTCATCCCGGTATCTAAGTGACAGGACAGTTCCTGTTCCCCTCACCCTGGTATCTAAGTGACAGGATAGCTCCTGTTCTCCTAACCCTGGTATCTAAGTGAAAGGACAGCTCCTGTTCCCCTCATCCTGGTATCTAAGTGACAGGACAGCTCCAGTTCCCCTCAGCCTGGTATCTAAGTGACAGGACAGCTCCTGTTCTCCTAACCCTGGTATCTGAGTGAAAGGACAGCTCCTGTTCCCCTCAGTCTGGTATCCAAGAGACAGGACAGCTCCTGTTCCCCTCAGTCTGGTATCTAAGTGACAGGACAGCTCCTGTTCCCCTCAGCCTGGTATCTAAGTGACAGGACAGCTCCTGTTCCCTTCATCCCGGTATCTAAGTGACAGGACAGTTCCTGTTCCCCTCACCCTGGTATCTAAGTGACAGGACAGCTCCTGTTCTCCTAACCCTGGTATCTAAGTGAAAGGACAGCTCCTGTTCCCCTCATCCTGGTATCTAAGTGACAGGACAGCTCCTGTTCCCCTCAGCCTGGTATCTAAGTGACAGGACAGCTCCTGTTCTCCTAACCCTGGTATCTAAGTGAAAGGACAGCTCCTGTTCCCCTCAGTCTGGTATCCAAGAGACAGGACAGCTCCTGTTCCCCTCAGTCTGGTATCTAAGTGACAGGACAGCTCCTGTTCCCCTCAGCCTGGTATCTATGTGACAGGACAGCTCCTGTTCCCCTCAGTCTGGTATCTAAGTGACAGGACAGTTCCTGTTCCCCTCAGTCTGGTATCTAAGTGACAGGACAGCTCCTGTTCCCCTCAGTCTGGTATCTAAGTGACAGGACAGCTCCTGTTCTCCTCACCCTGGTATCTAAGTGACAGGACAGCTCCTGTTCCCCTCAGTCTGGTATCTAAGTGACAGGACAGCTCCTGTTCCCCTCAGTCTGGTATCTAAGTGACAGGACAGCTCCTGTTCCCCTCAGTCTGGTATCTAAGTGACAGGACAGCTCCTGTTCCCCTCAGTCTGGTATCTAAGTGACAGGACAGCTCCTGTTCCCCTCAGTCTGGTATCTAAGTGACAGGACAGCTCCTGTTCCCCTCAGTCTGATATCTAAGTGACAGGACAGCTCCTGTTCCCCTCAGTCTGGTATCTAAGAGACAGGACAGCTCCTGTTCCCCTCAGTCTGGTATCTAAGAGACAGGACAGCTCCTGTTCCCCTCAGTCTGGTATCTAAGTGACAGGACAGCTCCTGTTCCCCTCATTTTGGTATCTAAGTGACAGGACAGCTCCTGTTCCCCTCAGCCTGGTTTCTAAGTGACAGGACATCTCCTGTTCTCCTAACCCTGGTATCTAAGTGACAGGACAGCTCCTGTTCCCCTCAGTCTGGTATCCAAGAGACAGGACAGCTCCTGTTCCCCTCAGTCTGGTATCTGAGTGACAGGACAGCTCCTGTTCCCCTCAGCCTGGTATCTAAGTGACAGGACAGCTCCTGTTCCCCTCAGTCTGGTATCTAAGTGACAGGACAGCTCCTGTTCCCCTCAGCCTGGTATCTATGTGACAGGACAGCTCCTGTTCCCCTCAGTCTGGTATCTAAGTGACAGGACAGTTCCTGTTCACCTCAGTCTGGTATCTAAGTGACAGGACATCTCCTGTCCCCCTCAGGCTGGTATCTAAGTGACAGGACAGCTCCTGTTCTCCTCACCCTGGTATCTAAGTGACAGGACAGCTCCTGTTCCCCTCAGTCTGGTATCTAAGTGACAGGACAGCTCCTGTTCCCCTCAGTCTGGTATCTAAGTGACAGGACAGCTCCTGTTCCCCTCAGTCTGGTATCTAAGTGACAGGACAGCTCCTGTTCCCCTCAGTCTGATATCTAAGTGACAGGACAGCTCCTGTTCCCCTCAGTCTGGTATCTAAGAGACAGGACAGCTCCTGTTCTCCTAACCCTGGTATCTAAGTGACAGGACAGTTCCTGTTCTCCTCACCCTGGTATCTAAGTGAAAGGACATCTCCTGTTCCCCTCAGTCTGGTATCTAAGAGACAGGACATCTCCTGTTCTCCTAACCCTGGTATCTAAGTGAAAGGACAGCTCCTGTTCCCCTCATCGCGGTGTCTAAGTGACAGGACAGCTCCTGTTCCCCTCAGCCTGGTATCTAAGTGACAGGACAGCTCCTGTTCTCCTAACCCTGGTATCTAAGTGAAAGGACAGCTCTTGTTCCCCTCAGTCTGGTATCTAAGAGACAGGACAGCTCCTGTTCCCTTCATCCCGGTATCTAAGTGACAGGACAGTTCCTGTTCCCCTCACCCTGGTATCTAATGACAGGACAGCTCCTGTTCTCCTAACCCTGGTATCTAAGTGAAAGGACAGCTCCTGTTCCCCTCAGTCTGGTATCGAAGAGACAGGACAGTTCCTGTTCCCTTCATCCCGGTATCTAAGTGACAGGACAGTTCCTGTTCCCTTCATCCCGGTATCTAAGTGACAGGACAGTTCCTGTTCCCCTCACCCTGGTATCTAAGTGAAAGGACAGCTCCTGTTCCCCTCATCCTGGTATCTAAGTGACAGGACAGCTCCAGTTCCCCTCAGCCTGGTATCTAAGTGACAGGACAGCTCCTGTTCTCCTAACCCTGGTATCTGAGTGAAAGGACAGCTCCTGTTCCCCTCAGTCTGGTATCCAAGAGACAGGACAGCTCCTGTTCCCCTCAGTCTGGTATCTAAGTGACAGGACAGCTCCTGTTCCCCTCAGCCTGGTATCTAAGTGACAGGACAGCTCCTGTTCCCTTCATCCCGGTATCTAAGTGACAGGACAGTTCCTGTTCCCCTCACCCTGGTATCTAAGTGACAGGACAGCTCCTGTTCTCCTAACCCTGGTATCTAAGTGAAAGGACAGCTCCTGTTCCCCTCATCCTGGTATCTAAGTGACAGGACAGCTCCTGTTCCCCTCAGCCTGGTATCTAAGTGACAGGACAGCTCCTGTTCTCCTAACCCTGGTATCTAAGTGAAAGGACAGCTCCTGTTCCCCTCAGTCTGGTATCCAAGAGACAGGACAGCTCCTGTTCCCCTCAGTCTGGTATCTAAGTGACAGGACAGCTCCTGTTCCCCTCAGCCTGGTATCTAAGTGACAGGACAGCTCCTGTTCCCCTCAGTCTGGTATCTAAGTGACAGGACAGCTCCTGTTCCCCTCAGTCTGGTATCTAAGTGACAGGACAGCTCCTGTTCCCCTCAGCCTGGTATCTAAGTGACAGGACAGCTCCTGTTCCCCTCAGTCTGGTATCTAAGTGACAGGACAGCTCCTGTTCCCCTCAGTCTGGTATCTAAGTGACAGGACAGCTCCTGTTCCCCTCAGTCTGGTATCTAAGTGACAGGACAGCTCCTGTTCCCCTCAGTCTGGTATCTAAGTGACAGGACAGCTCCTGTTCCCCTCAGTCTGATATCTAAGTGACAGGACAGCTCCTGTTCCCCTCAGTCTGGTATCTAAGAGACAGGACAGCTCCTGTTCCCCTCAGTCTGGTATCTAAGTGACAGGACAGCTCCTGTTCCCCTCAGTCTGCTATCTAAGTGACAGGACAGCTCCTGTTCCCCTCAGTCTGATATCTAAGTGACAGGACAGTTCCTGTTCCCCTCAGCCTGGTATCTAAGTGACAGGACAGTTCCTGTTCCCCTCAGTCTGGTATCTAAGTGACAGGACAGCTCCTGTTCCCCTCAGCCTGGTATCTATGTGACAGGACAGCTCCTGTTCCCCTCAGTCTGGTATCTAAGTGACAGGACAGCTCCTGTTCCCCTCAGTCTGGTATCTAAGTGACAGGACAGCTCCTGTTCCCCTCAGCCTGGTATCTATGTGACAGGACAGCTCCTGTTCCCCTCAGTCTGGTATCTAAGTGACAGGACAGTTCCTGTTCCCCTCAGTCTGGTATCTAAGTGACAGGACAGCTCCTGTTCCCCTCAGTCTGGTATCTAAGTGACAGGACAGCTCCTGTTCTCCTCACCCTGGTATCTAAGTGACAGGACAGCTCCTGTTCCCCTCAGTCTGGTATCTAAGTGACAGGACAGCTCCTGTTCCCCTCAGTCTGGTATCTAAGTGACAGGACAGCTCCTGTTCCCCTCAGTCTGGTATCTAAGTGACAGGACAGCTCCTGTTCCCCTCAGTCTGGTATCTAAGTGACAGGACAGCTCCTGTTCCCCTCAGTCTGGTATCTAAGTGACAGGACAGCTCCTGTTCCCCTCAGTCTGATATCTAAGTGACAGGACAGCTCCTGTTCCCCTCAGTCTGGTATCTAAGAGACAGGACAGCTCCTGTTCCCCTCAGTCTGGTATCTAAGAGACAGGACAGCTCCTGTTCCCCTCAGTCTGGTATCTAAGTGACAGGACAGCTCCTGTTCCCCTCATTTTGGTATCTAAGTGACAGGACAGCTCCTGTTCCCCTCAGCCTGGTTTCTAAGTGACAGGACATCTCCTGTTCTCCTAACCCTGGTATCTAAGTGACAGGACAGCTCCTGTTCCCCTCAGTCTGGTATCCAAGAGACAGGACAGCTCCTGTTCCCCTCAGTCTGGTATCTGAGTGACAGGACAGCTCCTGTTCCCCTCAGCCTGGTATCTAAGTGACAGGACAGCTCCTGTTCCCCTCAGTCTGGTATCTAAGTGACAGGACAGCTCCTGTTCCCCTCAGCCTGGTATCTATGTGACAGGACAGCTCCTGTTCCCCTCAGTCTGGTATCTAAGTGACAGGACAGTTCCTGTTCACCTCAGTCTGGTATCTAAGTGACAGGACATCTCCTGTCCCCCTCAGTCTGGTATCTAAGTGACAGGACAGCTCCTGTTCTCCTCACCCTGGTATCTAAGTGACAGGACAGCTCCTGTTCCCCTCAGTCTGGTATCTAAGTGACAGGACAGCTCCTGTTCCCCTCAGTCTGGTATCTAAGTGACAGGACAGCTCCTGTTCCCCTCAGTCTGGTATCTAAGTGACAGGACAGCTCCTGTTCCCCTCAGTCTGATATCTAAGTGACAGGACAGCTCCTGTTCCCCTCAGTCTGGTATCTAAGAGACAGGACAGCTCCTGTTCTCCTAACCCTGGTATCTAAGTGACAGGACAGTTCCTGTTCTCCTCACCCTGGTATCTAAGTGAAAGGACATCTCCTGTTCCCCTCAGTCTGGTATCTAAGAGACAGGACATCTCCTGTTCTCCTAACCCTGGTATCTAAGTGAAAGGACAGCTCCTGTTCCCCTCATCGCGGTGTCTAAGTGACAGGACAGCTCCTGTTCCCCTCAGCCTGGTATCTAAGTGACAGGACAGCTCCTGTTCTCCTAACCCTGGTATCTAAGTGAAAGGACAGCTCCTGTTCCCCTGAGTCTGGTATCTAAGAGACAGGACAGTTCCTGTTCTCCTCACCCTGGTATCTAAGTGACAGGACAGCTCCTGTTCTCCTAACCCTGGTATCTAAGTGAAAGGACAGCTCCTGTTCCCCTCATTTTGGTATCTAAGTGACAGGACAGCTCCTGTTCCCCTCAGCCTGGTTTCTAAGTGACAGGACATCTCCTGTTCTCCTAACCCTGGTATCTAAGTGAAAGGACAGCTCCTGTTCCCCTCAGTCTGGTATCCAAGAGACAGGACAGCTCCTGTTCCCCTCAGTCTGGTATCTAAGTGACAGGACAGCTCCTGTTCCCCTCAGCCTGGTATCTAAGTGACAGGACAGCTCCTGTTCCCCTCAGTCTGGTATCTAAGTGACAGGACAGCTCCTGTTCCCCTCAGCCTGGTATCTATGTGACAGGACAGCTCCTGTTCCCCTCAGTCTGGTATCTAAGTGACAGGACAGTTCCTGTTCCCCTCAGTCTGGTATCTAAGTGACAGGACAGCTCCTGTCCCCCTCAGTCTGGTATCTAAGTGACAGGACATCTCCTGTTCTCCTCACCCTGGTATCTAAGTGACAGGACAGCTCCTGTTCCCCTCAGTCTGGTATCTAAGTGACAGGACAGCTCCTGTTCCCCTCAGTCTGGTATCTAAGTGACAGGACAGCTCCTGTTCCCCTCAGTCTGGTATCTAAGTGACAGGACAGCTCCTGTTCCCCTCAGTCTGATATCTAAGTGACAGGACAGCTCCTGTTCCCCTCAGTCTGGTATCTAAGAGACAGGACAGCTCCTGTTCTCCTAAAACTGGTATCTAAGTGACAGGACAGTTCCTGTTCTCCTCACCCTGGTATCTAAGTGAAAGGACATCTCCTGTTCCCCTCAGTCTGGTATCTAAGAGACAGGACATCTCCTGTTCTCCTAAACCTGGTATCTAAGTGAAAGGACAGCTCCTGTTCCCCTCATCGCGGTGTCTAAGTGACAGGACAGCTCCTGTTCCCCTCAGCCTGGTATCTAAGTGACAGGACAGCTCCTGTTCTCCTAACCCTGGTATCTAAGTGAAAGGACAGCTCCTGTTCCCCTGAGTCTGGTATCTAAGAGACAGGACAATTCCTGTTCTCCTCACCCTGGTATCTAAGTGACAGGACAGCTCCTGTTCTCCTAACCCTGGTATCTAAGTGACAGGACAGTTCCTGTTCTCCTCACCCTGGTATCTAAGTGAAAGGACATCTCCTGTTCCCCTCAGTCTGGTATCTAAGAGACAGGACAGCTCCTGTTCTCCTAACCCTGGTATCTAAGTGAAAGGACAGCTCTTGTTCCCCTCAGTCTGGTATCTAAGAGACAGGACAGCTCCTGTTCCCTTCATCCCGGTATCTAAGTGACAGGACAGTTCCTGTTCCCCTCACCCTGGTATCTAATGACAGGACAGCTCCTGTTCTCCTAACCCTGGTATCTAAGTGAAAGGACAGCTCCTGTTCCCCTCAGTCTGGTATCGAAGAGACAGGACAGTTCCTGTTCCCTTCATCCCGGTATCTAAGTGACAGGACAGTTCCTGTTCCCCTCACCCTGGTATCTAAGTGACAGGATAGCTCCTGTTCTCCTAACCCTGGTATCTAAGTGAAAGGACAGCTCTTGTTCCCCTCAGTCTGGTATCTAAGAGACAGGACAGCTCCTGTTCCCTTCATCCCGGTATCTAAGTGACAGGACAGCTCCTGTTCTCCTAACCCTGGTATCTGAGTGAAAGGACAGCTCCTGTTCCCCTCAGTCTGGTATCCAAGAGACAGGACAGCTCCTGTTCCCCTCAGTCTGGTATCTAAGTGACAGGACAGCTCCTGTTCCCCTCAGCCTGGTATCTAAGTGACAGGACAGCTCCTGTTCCCTTCATCCCGGTATCTAAGTGACAGGACAGTTCCTGTTCCCCTCACCCTGGTATCTAAGTGACAGGACAGCTCCTGTTCTCCTAACCCTGGTATCTAAGTGAAAGGACAGCTCCTGTTCCCCTCATCCTGGTATCTAAGTGACAGGACAGCTCCTGTTCCCCTCAGCCTGGTATCTAAGTGACAGGACAGCTCCTGTTCTCCTAACCCTGGTATCTAAGTGAAAGGACAGCTCCTGTTCCCCTCAGTCTGGTATCCAAGAGACAGGACAGCTCCTGTTCCCCTCAGTCTGGTATCTAAGTGACAGGACAGCTCCTGTTCCCCTCAGCCTGGTATCTAAGTGACAGGACAGCTCCTGTTCCCCTCAGTCTGGTATCTAAGTGACAGGACAGCTCCTGTTCCCCTCAGCCTGGTATCTATGTGACAGGACAGCTCCTGTTCCCCTCAGTCTGGTATCTAAGTGACAGGACAGTTCCTGTTCCCCTCAGTCTGGTATCTAAGTGACAGGACAGCTCCTGTTCCCCTCAGTCTGGTATCTAAGTGACAGGACAGCTCCTGTTCTCCTCACCCTGGTATCTAAGTGACAGGACAGCTCCTGTTCCCCTCAGTCTGGTATCTAAGTGACAGGACAGCTCCTGTTCCCCTCAGTCTGGTATCTAAGTGACAGGACAGCTCCTGTTCCCCTCAGTCTGGTATCTAAGTGACAGGACAGCTCCTGTTCCCCTCAGTCTGATATCTAAGTGACAGGACAGCTCCTGTTCCCCTCAGTCTGGTATCTAAGAGACAGGACAGCTCCTGTTCCCCTCAGTCTGGTATCTAAGTGACAGGACAGCTCCTGTTCCCCTCAGTCTGCTATCTAAGTGACAGGACAGCTCCTGTTCCCCTCAGTCTGATATCTAAGTGACAGGACAGTTCCTGTTCCCCTCAGTCTGGTATCTAAGTGACAGGACAGTTCCTGTTCCCCTCAGTCTGGTATCTAAGTGACAGGACAGCTCCTGTTCCCCTCAGTCTGGTATCTAAGTGACAGGACAGCTCCTGTTCCCCTCAGCCTGGTATCTATGTGACAGGACAGCTCCTGTTCCCCTCAGTCTGATATCTAAGTGACAGGACAGTTCCTGTTCCCCTCAGTCTGGTATCTAAGTGACAGGACAGCTCCTGTTCCCCTCAGTCTGGTATCTAAGTGACAGGACAGCTCCTGTTCTCCTCACCCTGGTATCTAAGTGACAGGACAGCTCCTGTTCCCCTCAGTCTGGTATCTAAGTGACAGGACAGCTCCTGTTCCCCTCAGTCTGGTATCTAAGTGACAGGACAGCTCCTGTTCCCCTCAGTCTGGTATCTAAGTGACAGGACAGCTCCTGTTCCCCTCAGTCTGGTATCTAAGAGACAGGACAGCTCCTGTTCCCCTCAGTCTGGTATCTAAGTGACAGGACAGCTCCTGTTCCCCTCAGTCTGCTATTTAAGTGACAGGACAGCTCCTGTTCCCCTCACCCTGGTATCTAAGTGACAGGACAGCTCCTGTTCTCCTAACCCTGGTATCTAAGTGAAAGGACAGCTCCTGTTCCCCTCATCCTGGTATCTAAGTGACAGGACAGCTCCTGTTCTCCTAACCCTGGTATCTAAGTGAAAGGACAGCTCCTGTTCCCCTCATCCTGGTATCTAAGTGACAGGACAGCTCCTGTTCTCCTAACCCTGGTATCTAAGTGAAAGGACAGCTCCGGTTCCCCTCAGTCTGGTATCTAAGTGACAGGACAGTTCCTGTTCCCCTCATCCTGGTATCTAAGTGACAGGACAGCTCCTGTTCTCCTAACCCTGGTATCTAAGTGAAAGGACAGCTCCTGTTCCCCTCATCCTGGTATCTAAGTGACAGGACAGCTCCTGTTCTCCTAACCCTGGTATCTAAGTGAAAGGACAGCTCCTGTTCCCCTCATCCTGGTATCTAAGTGACAGGACAGCTCCTGTTCTCCTAACCCTGGTATCTAAGTGAAAGGACAGCTCCGGTTCCCCTCAGTCTGGTATCTAAGTGACAGGACAGTTCCTGTTCCCCTCATCCTGGTATCTAAGTGACAGGACAGCTCCTGTTCTCCTAACCCTGGTATCTAAGTGAAAGGACAGCTCCTGTTCCCCTCATCCTGGTATCTAAGTGACAGGACAGCTCCTGTTCCCCTCAGCCTGGTATCTAAGTGACAGGACAGCTCCTGTTCCCCTCATCCTGGTATCTGAGTGAAAGGACAGCTCCTGTTCCCCTCAGTCTGGTATCCAAGAGACAGGACAGCTCCTGTTCCCCTCAGTCTGGTATCTAAGTGACAGGACAGCTCCTGTTCCCCTCAGCCTGGTATCTAAGTGACAGGACAGCTCCTGTTCCCTTCATCCCGGTATCTAAGTGACAGGACAGTTCCTGTTCCCCTCACCCTGGTATCTAAGTGACAGGACAGCTCCTGTTCTCCTAACCCTGGTATCTAAGTGAAAGGACAGCTCCTGTTCCCCTCAGCCTGGTATCTAAGTGACAGGACAGCTCCTGTTCTCCTAACCCTGGTATCTAAGTGAAAGGACAGCTCCTGTTCCCCTCAGTCTGGTATCCAAGAGACAGGACAGCTCCTGTTCCCCTCAGTCTGGTATCTAAGTGACAGGACAGCTCCTGTTCCCCTCAGTCTGATATCTAAGTGACAGGACAGTTCCTGTTCCCCTCAGTCTGGTATCTAAGTGACAGGACAGCTCCTGTTCCCCTCAGTCTGGTATCTAAGTGACAGGACAGTTCCTGTTCCCCTCAGTCTGGTATCTAAGTGACAGGACAGCTCCTGTTCCCCTCAGTCTGGTATCTAAGTGACAGGACAGCTCCTGTTCCCCTCAGCCTGGTATCTATGTGACAGGACAGCTCCTGTTCCCCTCAGTCTGGTATCTAAGTGACAGGACAGTTCCTGTTCCCCTCAGTCTGGTATCTAAGTGACAGGACAGCTCCTGTTCCCCTCAGTCTGGTATCTAAGTGACAGGACAGCTCCTGTTCCCCTCAGTCTGGTATCTAAGTGACAGGACAGCTCCTGTTCCCCTCAGTCTGGTATCTAAGTGACAGGACAGCTCCTGTTCCCCTCAGTCTGGTATCTAAGTGACAGGACAGCTCCTGTTCCCCTCAGTCTGGTATCTAAGAGACAGGACAGCTCCTGTTCCCCTCAGTCTGGTATCTAAGTGACAGGACAGCTCCTGTTCCCCTCAGTCTGCTATTTAAGTGACAGGACAGCTCCTGTTCCCCTCAGTCTGGTATCTAAGAGACAGGACAGTTCCTGTTCCCCTCAGTCTGGTATCTAAGTGACAGGACAGTTCCTGTTCCCCTCAGTCTGGTATCTAAGTGACAGGACGGCTCCTGTTCCCCTCAGTCTGGTATCTAAGTGACAGGACAGTTCCTGTTCCCCTCAGTCTGGTATCTAAGTGACAGGACGGCTCCTGTTCCCCTCAGTCTGGTATCTAAGTGACAGGACAGTTCCTGTTCCCCTCAGTCTGGTATCTAAGTGACAGGACAGTTCCTGTTCCCCTCAGTCTGATATCTAAGTGACAGGACAGTTCCTGTTCCCCTCAGTCTGGTATCTAAGTGACAGGACGGCTCCTGTTCCCCTCAGTCTGATATCTAAGTGACAGGACAGTTCCTGTTCCCCTCAGTCTGGTATCTAAGTGACAGGACAGCTCCTGTTCCCCTCAGTCTGGTATCTAAGTGACAGGACAGCTCCTGTTCCCCTCAGTCTGGTATCTAAGTGACAGGACAGCTCCTGTTCCCCTCAGTCTGGTATCTAAGTGACAGGACAGCTCCTGTTCCCCTCAGTCTGGTATCTAAGTGACAGGACAGCTCCTGTTCCCCTCAGTCTGGTATCTAAGAGACAGGACAGCTCCTGTTCCCCTCAGTCTGGTATCTAAGTGACAGGACAGCTCCTGTTCCCCTCAGTCTGCTATTTAAGTGACAGGACAGCTCCTGTTCCCCTCAGTCTGGTATCTAAGAGACAGGACAGTTCCTGTTCCCCTCAGTCTGGTATCTAAGTGACAGGACAGTTCCTGTTCCCCTCAGTCTGGTATCTAAGTGACAGGACGGCTCCTGTTCCCCTCAGTCTGGTATCTAAGTGACAGGACAGTTCCTGTTCCCCTCAGTCTGGTATCTAAGTGACAGGACGGCTCCTGTTCCCCTCAGTCTGGTATCTAAGTGACAGGACAGTTCCTGTTCCCCTCAGTCTGGTATCTAAGTGACAGGACAGTTCCTGTTCCCCTCAGTCTGATATCTAAGTGACAGGACAGTTCCTGTTCCCCTCAGTCTGGTATCTAAGTGACAGGACGGCTCCTGTTCCCCTCAGTCTGATATCTAAGTGACAGGACAGTTCCTGTTCCCCTCAGTCTGGTATCTAAGTGACAGGACAGCTCCTGTTCCCCTCAGTCTGGTATCTAAGTGACAGGACAGCTCCTGTTCCCCTCAGTCTGATATCTAAGTGACAGGACAGTTCCTGTTCCCCTCAGTCTGGTATCTAAGTGACAGGACAGCTCCTGTTCCCCTCAGTCTGGTATCTAAGTGACAGGACAGTTCCTGTTCCCCTCAGTCTGGTATCTAAGTGACAGGACAGTTCCTGTTCCCCTCAGTCTGGTATCTGTTTGCACTCTTTCTCCTCCCACCACCCTCTATGCAGCTTACAGCCTTCTCAGAGCCACGTAATGTTCTGACAGGTCTTTTTAATGCCGTTTTGCGACTGTTGCCCCGCCCTCGCCGTTGCTCACCATCCACCCTGCGTGCTTCTATTCTGATCAATAATCCCACGGCGAGGCGCTCATTGGTCACTTAGTGCACGATCTGGTCGTCTGTTGAGCGCAGAGCGTGAACCGATTCCACACCCGCTTCTGCTTCCCGCACCTTGGCCCCGCTGGGCCATGAAAAATTCTGGACATTGTGTCCAGTTCTGGGCACCAGACCTCAGGAAAGATGTGAAGGCATTAGAGAAGGTACGTAAAAGATTCATGAGGATGGTTCTGGGGACGAGGGAGTTCAGATAGATTGGGGTAGCTGGATCTGTTCTCCTGATATAAGAGGTTGAGAGGAGATTTGATCGAGATGTTCCAAATCATGAGGTGTCTGGGCAGAGTTCATGGAGAGAAACCGTTCCCATTGGTGGAAGGGTCGTGAACCTCAGGATATCGATTTCAGATGATCGGCAAAAGAAGGAATGGAGAATTGAGGAAAAACGTTTTTTTGCACAGAGTTGGTTCGGATCTGGAAAGCACTGCCTGAGAGTGTGGTGGAGGCAGGTTCAAGAATGCCTTTCAAAAGGGAATTGGATAAACACCTGAAGAGAAAAACATTGCTGGGCTGCGGGAAATGGCAGGGCTGTGGAACCAGCTGAGTTGCTCTTGGAGAGAGCTGACATGGACACGATGGGCTGAATGGCCTCTTTCTGCGCTGTAACTATTCTATGATTCAATGTATCCAGGCCAATATTTATCCCTCAACCAATATCACTGAAACAGATTATTTGGTGATTGTCATATTTCTGTCTGTGGGATCTCTGTGTGATCTAATGGGCTGTGCATTTCTGACATTATAACAATGACTGCAGTGCAAAATCACTTCATTGGCTGTGAAGTGCTTTGGGATATCCTGGAATTGTGAAAGGCACTATATAAATGCAAGCTTTTCCTTTATCTTTTCAAACTCTCAACCATCAGAAAAGCACTCACTCACTCTGCCTTTCCGCTTAAAACTTTCCCAACTAATGCACAGAAAGGTTAAACAGCTGGGCTGTGGGGTGAATTGAATCGCTCTTTCAAAGAGACAGCACAGGTAAGAAGTGCTGAATGGCATCTTTCCATGCTGGAAGATTCTATGGTACACTTTGCGAACATGTGTATCTGCCCAAAGATGATGCATGTTCATTTTATATTTCTGAATCAGTCATGCAATTCACCACCTCGCGATTCCCAACTGGCCACAGGAACTGTGATGGTGTACCACCTGGTGGCGTTGATATGCATTACACTTCTCCAGCTCTCACTTGCCAAATACCCAGCACAGACAGTCAGTATCTATTACATAGAATTACATACAATTTTACAGCATAGAAACGGCCCATTCAGCCCAGCTGGTCCATGCTGGTGTTTATGCTCCACATGAGCCTTCTTCCACATTGCTTCATCTAACCCTATCCTTCTATTCCTTTCTCCCTCATGTGTTTATCTAGCTTCCTCTTAAATGTGTCTATGGTATTCCACTCCATGTTGTAGGCAGGTTCCACATTCTAAACACGCTCTGAAAGACTTGCATTTATATAGCGTCTTTCATGACCACAGGGCGTCCCAAAATGCTTCACAGCCAATGAAGTACTTCTGAAGTGTAGTCACTGTTGTAATGTCGGAAACGCAGCAGCCAATTTGTGCACAGCAAGATTCCACAAAGGGCAACGTGACAGTGACCTGATTATCTGTTTCTGTGACATTGATTGACTCATAAATATTGGCCAGGACATCAGGCATCTGTGTGGAAAATGGATAACTTTACGTTTCAGGTGCGGACTCTTGTACAGAACCTCTGCAGGCGGGCCCGCAGGTGAAAAATAAGCGTGTTGCATTCTCCTCACAGACTTGCTTTTATTTATTTATTTAGAGGTACAGCACTGAAACAGGCCCTTTGGCCCACCAAGTCTGTGTTGACCAACAACCACCCATTTATACTAACCCTACAGTAATCCCATATTCCCTACCACCTACCTACACTAGGGGCAATTTACAATGGCCAATTTACCTATCACCTGTAAGTCTTTGGGAGGAAACCAGAGCACCCGGCGAAAACCCACACGGTCACAGGGAGAACTTACAAACTCTGCACAGGCAGTACCCAGAATTGAACCTGGGTCCCTGGAGCTGTGAGGCTGCAGTGCTAACCACTGCGCCACTGTGCCACCCTTGCTGTTTAAGCTCCAGGTTTTCAGTATTTTCAGTATTTTACTTTCATCCATGAAGGTAACTTACATTCTGAAGGTTGCAAATCCTGGAGTCTCCAGGAATTAAAGATTGAGCTGCAGGACATTGCAGGAAGTAAGCGGCTAAATCGAGCATTGACCCCTGCTCCGCAGTGTGTGTGTTGTGTGGATATTGGCTGGTATCGGGTCTGACCAGGCAGTCTTACCTCCCTCCCACTCCTACCTGAGGGAAAACATCCAAGTGGACACCAGCTTTGACAGAAGCTGAGTTTCTGTTCCGTGTTACATCAAAAATAATATCATCACCAGGTTTTCTCCAATGATTGTTGGTTGAGTGAATGTGAATTTACAATGGGCTTCAGATAGTCACAGCTGAAAAAAACAGACACTCCCTTGCTCACTGTGACCAGGGCGTTGCTAAGACATGGAACTTTACATCAATATTTTACATAAATATACATTGACTTTTACAGCACAGAAACAGGCCATTTAGCCCAACAACACTTGTACTTAACATAGTAAACCGAGCCAACATGCTTCACAGCAGTGTGATCAAACAAAATTTGACACTGAGCCGGAGATATTAGGATAGGTGACCAAAAGCTTGGTTAAAGAGGTTAGGTTTTAAGTAGCACCTTAAAGGAGGTGAGAGAGGTACAAAGGCGGAGAGGTTTAGGGAGGGAATTCTAGTACTTAGGGCCCAGGCAACTGAAGGCACGGCCACCAATGGTGGAGCGATTAAAATTGAGGTGTTCAAGAGGCTAGAGTTATAGCAGCCAATGTAGGTCAGCAAGTAAAGGGTGATGGGGTGAATGGACTTTCTGCGAGTTAGGATACAGGCATCAGAATTGTGGATGGCTCTAGTTTGCAGAGGTTTGAAGATGGGAGACCAGCCAGGAGTGCATTGGAATAATCAACTCTCCAGGAAACAAAGGCCTGAATGAAGGTCTCAGCAGCAGGTGAACTGAGACAGGGGCGAAGTTGGGCGATGTTACGGAGGTGGAAATGGGTCGGGTCTTAGTGATGGCGTAGATATAGGGTCCGAAGCTCATCTTGGGGTCAAATACGTCACCAAGGTTGTGAACTGACTGGTTTAGTCTCAGACTGTTGCCAGGGAGCGGGATGGAGTCAGTAGATAGGGAATGGTTGTGATGGGAATGGAAGACAATGGCTTTGGTCTTCCCAATATTTTGTTGGAGGAACGCTCCACTCATTCAATACTGGAAGTCGGACAAAGCACCATGACAAATCAGAGCCAGTGGAAGGGTCAAGATAGGTGGTGGTGAGGTAGAGCTAGGTGTCATTAGTGTACATGTGGAAGATGATAGGTATACGGCGGTGTTTCTGCTCCACACAAGCCTCCTCCCACCTTATTTCATCTCACCTTCTCAGCATATCCTTCTATTCCTTTCTCCCTCATGAGATTATATAGCTTCCCGTTAAATTCATCCATTCTACTCACCTCAACCACTCGGTATGGTAGCGAGTCCCACATTAACACTATTATTCTTTATCGGATTTATTAGTGACTATCTTAGATTGATGTCCCCTAGTTTTGGACTCCCTCACAAGTGGAAACATCTTCTCTATACCATCAAATTTCTTCATAATTTTGAAGATCTCTGTCAGGTCACCCCTCAGTCTTCTCTTTTCTAGAGAAAATAATTCCTTACAATTTTGCTGCATCTTAATTTTCGATCAGCTTTTGATGTATCTCACTGTTTCAGAGCAATCTGATTGCCCGCCTCTGTCTCTATTCTTTATCCTTCTACGATTCCAGCCACAAGAGATCAAAGACTTCCAAATACAATGGGATACACCACGAACGACTTGAAAAATCCAACAAATCACCAAAGTTCTTCCAAGAATGCACCATTGTACTTCCACAAGGCTTGCAAGAGCAACGGTCAGTCAGACGTACCTCACCTGTATGTTGTCTGGCTGGCCCTTTAAATACAGCTAGTGGGTGGTGGAGGGGTTTTCCGTCATGGCAGCTGAACACATATTCAGCTGGGAGAGATTGTGAGAGGGCGTTCACTGGACCTGGACAGTCCAAGCTGGCAGAACATGCATCAAATCAGCCTGAGAGGCTATTTGACATCACAATCTATCCACTGTGGGAACCAACAAAATAAATCCCAAAACATGGCCAGCCACTTTGAACTTTCTTCACGATATCAGAATCCAACATGGTGTACAAGACATTCTTCTTCATGATTCAGAACAGCTGGACACAGAACACCACCAGCACACCTAAAAATGAGGTGCCAACCTGCTGAAGCTACAACTACATGCATGTTAAACAGCAGAATCAGCAGGCGATAGTGTTACAAACAGGTAAGGAAGGGGTCTCAGGCTCCCCTCTTGCCCCTTTCCTGGTTTGGCCGTAACAGGGTTTAACTTTTAAACACAGTGATTTTTAGCTTACCACTGCAGTGAGTCCTTTGCTCACTGCTCTCTAATTGTAATTGCAAATGAACCAATCAGACAAGCTTTTTAGGTTTAAACAAGAAACTTGTAACTTTATTAGCCTTATCGCTCTAACTCGGTTAAAAATTACTAAAATACATGACACAAGCAGGCTAGCATGCATATGAGGGAAACACACACAAATAGATACAGCGGGAAGGAAAGAATTGGGGGTGGGGGGAGTTGAAGTAGAGTTGGCAATAAATAGAATTCAGTTACTGGGTGGAAATGTTCTTGATAAAAGTTGAGGTCTTGGAGTTCTCGCTGGGGCCCAGTGCACAATTTCAAGCTTGCTTCTCTGGTACCAGAAGGCTGAAGAGGAGCTCTGTCTTCAGGCTTAAGCTGCTACCATGGGTCCCTGGGACTTTACTTGAGAGAGAGAGACAAAGAGAGCGAAGACCTTTCTCCTTGGTTCTCAACTTGCAGTCTGTTACCATTCTGTGAGGCACAATTCAAACAGTCCCCAGTCTGGCCAGCAGGTAAGTCATGTGATCATCTCTGTTTGAAATAGCAACTTCTCGGAGGGTTGCTGGACTTCAGTCTTCCACACACTCAGTTGGGGGGTTGGTGGCGGGGAGAGTAGGGTGGGGGGTGGTGGAGGTTTGTCTCTTATATGGTCGATGGCTCTCAATGTCTTTAGATCATCACTATTGACAAAACCCATCTCGCTAACTGAATCAGTGAGCACTCCCATTGTCTCTCTATGCAGCTGTCTCTCAGAATGTAAATATGCAACCATGTTTTCAGCTAGTGAGCTCTTTTTTTTTAAACAGGTTATGTGCAATGTCCAGTAAAAAACAGTTTCAGTGTTGTCCCATATGACGAAATTAATATGTTTCCATTTGTGATTTCTGCCACAGATAGACAGAGCTAAGCGATCCCACAACCAACAGATCAGATTAAAACTCTACAGTCCTGCCACATCCAGTCACGGATGGTGGTGGACAATTAAACAACTAACCAGAGGAGGAGAGGAGACTCCATAAACATCCCCATCCTCAAAGGAACATAGGAACAGGAGTAGGCCATTCAGCCCGTCGAGCCTGCTCTAACCATTCAATTAGATCATGGCTGGTCATCTACCTCAACACCAGTTTCCTGCGTTATCCCCATATCCCTTGATGTCATTTGTATCCAGCAATCTATCGATTTCTGTCTTGAACATGCTCAGTGATTGAGCTTCCACAGCCCTCTGGGGTAGAGAATTCCAAAGATTCACCACCTTCTGAGTGAAGAAATTCCTCCTCATCTCAGTCTCAAATGGCCTGCCGCTTATTCTCAGACTATGTCCCCTCTTCTAGACCCACTAGCCAGGGAAACATCCTATCTACATCCATCCGGTCACACCCTGTAAGAATTTTGTAAGTTTCAATGAGATCACCTCTCATTCTTTGAAACTCTAGAGAATACAGGCCTAGTTTCCTCAATCTCTCCTCACAAAACAATCCCGCCATCCCAGGGATTAGTCTGGTGAACCTCCTTTGCACTCCCTCTATGGCAAGTATATCGTTCCTTAGATGAGGAAACTAAAACTGTACACAATAGTCCAGATGTGGTCTCACCAAGGCTCTATACAATTACAGCAAGACTTCTTTACTCCTGTACTCAAAATCCCTTGCGATGAAGTCTAACATACCATTTGCCTTCCTAATTGTTTGCTGCACCTACATACTAACTTTTAGTGACTCATGAACAAGGACACCCAGGTCCCTTTGGACATCAACATTTCCCAACCTCACACCATTTAAGAAAAACCTCACACCATTTAAGAAATACTCTGTCTTTCTGTTTTTTCTACCAAAGTGGATCACTTCATATTTATTTACGTTATATTCCATCTGCCATATTCTTGCCCATTCACTTAACCTGTCCAAGTCCCATTGAAGCCTCCTTGCATTCTCCTCACACCTTACAATCCCACCTAGTTTTGTGTCATCCAAATCATTTATATAGATTGTGAATAGCTGTGGCTCCAGCATCTTTGCAGTACCCCACTAGTAACAGCCTGCCATCCTGAGAATGACCCATTTATTCCTACTCTCTGTTTTCTGTCTGTTAACCAATTCTCGATCCATACCAGTATATTACCCCCAATCCCATGTGCTCTAATTTTGTTTGCAAACCTCCTGTATGGGACCTTATCAAAAGCCTTCAGAAAATCCAAATATACCACATCCACTGGTTCTCCTTTATCTATACTATAAGTAAAATCCTCAAAAAACTCCAGCAGGTTTGTTAAACATGATTTTCCTTTCATAAATCTATGTTGACTCTGCCCAATCATATTATTTTCTCAGTGTCTAGTTATCACACCCTTTATAATAGATTCTAACATTTTCCCTGCTACTGACGTCAAACTAACAGGTCTGTAGTTCCCCGTTTCCTCTCTCCCTCCTTTCTTAAATAGTGGGATTACATTTGCTACTTTCCAGACTGTAGGAAGCTTTCCAGAATCTATAGAATTTTGAAAGATAATCACCAATACATCTACTATCTCTATAGCCACCTTATTCAATACTCTGGGATGTAGCTCATCTGGTCCAGGGGATTTATCAACCTTCAATCCAGTTAATTTTTTGAGTACTACCTCTTTATTAATATTAATTTCTTTCAGCTCCTCGTTTTCACAAGTCCCTTGGTTCTCTAGTATTTCTGGGAGATTTTCTGATTTTTTCTCCATGAAGAAAGACACAAAGTAATTGTTTAGTTTCTCCGGTGTTTCCCTATTCTCCATTATAAATTCTCCTGTCTCCCCCTGTAATGGACACACATTTGTCCTCTCTAATTTTTTCCTTTTCTCATATCTAAAGAAGCTTTTACAGTCTGCCTTTATGTTTCTCACTAGCTTGCATTCATATTCTCCTTTCCCTTTCATTATCAGTTTCTTGGTCATCCTTTGCTGGATTCTAAATTGCTCCCAATCCTTGGGTTTACCACTTTTTCTGGTGACCTTATAAGCCACCTCCTTTGAACTAATGCAATCTTTAACTTCTTTTGTTAGCCATGGTTGATTCATCTTTCATGTTGGGTTTTTGGGATGTGGGCATCGCTGGTCAGGCCAGCATTTGTTGCCCATCCCTAACTGCCCTTGAGAAGGTGGTGGTGAGCTGCCTTCTTGAACCGCTGCAGTCCCCACAGTGCTGTTAGGAAGGGAGTTCCAGGATTTTGACCCAGCGACAGTGAAGGAACGGCAATATAGTTCCAAGTCAGGATGGTATGTGGCTTGGAGGGGAACTTGCAGGTGGTGGTGTTCCTATGTATCTGCTGCCCTTGTCCTTCTAGGTGGTAAAGGTTACGGGTTTGGAAAGTGCTGTCTAGGGAGCTTTGGTGCATTGCTGCAGTGCATCTTGTAGATGGTACACACTGCTGCCACTGTGCGTTGGTGGTGGAGGTTTGTAGATGGGGATGGCATCGAGCTTCTTGAGTGTTGTTGGAGCTGCACCCATCCAGGCAAGTGGAGAGTATTCCATCACACTCCTGACTTGTGCCTCGTAGATGGTGGACAGGCTTTGGGGAGTCAGGAGGTGAGTTCTCGCTGCACAATTCCCAGCCTCTGACCTGCTCTTGTAGCCACAGCATTTATGTGGCTGGTCCAGTTCAGTTCCTGGTCAATGGTAACCCCAAGGATGTTGATAGTGGGGGATTCAGCAATGGTAATGCCATTGAATGTCAAGGGAAGATGGTTAGATTCTCTCTTGTTGGAGACGGTCATTGCCTGGCACTTGTGTGGTGCAAATGTTACTTGCCACTTATCAGCCCAAGTCTTGATGTTGTCCAGGTCTTGCTGCATTTCTACACAGACTGTTTCAATATCTGAGGAGTCACGAATGGTGCTGAACATTGTGCAATCACCAGCGAACATCCCCACTTCTGACCTTATGACGGATGGAAGGTCATTAATGAAGCAGCTGAAGATGGTTGAGCCTAGGATTGTGCTGCAGCCATTCTATGATTCTGTGTCATGTAACTCTAGTGCCACGCCAATGTGGTTGACTCTTAAGTGTGACCACTACAAAGGGGGCCTATCACCAGGGCAACTAGGAATCGAATCATAGAATGGATGCAGTACAGAAGGAAGCCATTTGACCTGGGTGTCCATGACAACTCTCTGCAAGAGCAATCCAGCTCATCCCACTGCCTCGCCTTTTCCCTGTAACCCTGCAAATCATTTCTCTTCAGATAATTATCTCATTCCCTTTTGAAAGCCACAATTGAATCTGCCTCCACCACACTCTCAGGCAGATCCTAACCACTCGCTGCGTGAGATAGATTTTCCTCATGTCTCTGTTGCTTCTTTTGCCAATCACCTTAAATCAGTGTCCTCTGGTTCTCCAACCTTCCGCCAATGGGAAGAGTTTCTCCCTATCGACTCTGTCCAGAGCCCTCATGATTTTGAAGATCTCTATCAAATCTCCCTTTAATCTTATCTTCTCTAAGGCGAGCAGCCACAGCTTTGCCAACCTATCCACATAACTGAAGTTCCTCACCCCGGAACCATTCTCATGAATCTTTCCTGCACCCTCTCTAATGCCTTCACATCCTTCCTAAAGAGTGGTGCCCAGGACTGGACACAATACTCCAATTGAGGATGAACCAGTGTTTTATAAAGGTTCACCATAACTTCCTAGTTTTTGTACTCTATGACTCTATTTATAAAGCCCAGGATCCCGTATGCTTTATTAACCACTTTCTCAACCTGCCCTACCACCTTCAATGATTTGTGCACATATAACCCCAGGTCACTGTGCCTCTGCACCCACTTTAGAATTGTATCCTTTATTTTAGGCCGGACAGGGTGGAGACAGCAGATTTCCTTCCCCAAAGGACAGTCGTGAACCAGTTGGGTTTTTATGAAAATCCAATAGCTTCATGGTCACTTTTACATACATGGAACTGTACAGCACATAACCAGGCCATTCGGCCCAACTGGTCTATGCTGGTATTGATGCTGCACACGAGCCTCATCTCACATTACAATTGCCAACATTTTTGGTTCTTTTAGACTGAATTCAGATTCTCAAACTGCCTTTGTGGATTTGAACGACTGGACATGTTAGTCCAGGTCTCTGGATTATAGTCCAGTTACTTAAGCACAGTCCTACCATACCCATTCTGTTGTTCACATTGACAGCACTCAAACTCACCCTTGGAATTTGTCTGACAACCAACCAGTGCTCATCCTCCTTGGGGCTGAGGCAAGCAAGATCCCTTTAAACATAGGAACAGGAGGAGGCCATTCAGCCCCTCAAGCCTGTTCCCCCCCAATTCATTTAGATCATGGTTGACCCACCTATGCTCCATATCCATTGATAACCTTGAGATATAAGCCAACATTCTCCGAACCTTTTCAATTGCTTCCTGTACCTGTCTGCTAGCTTTTAGTAATTTGTGTACATGGGCCCCTAAATCTCTTTGCTCCTCCACAATTCTAGTTTCTCATCATTTAGAAAATACTCCAATTTGTCTTTCTTGGATCCAAAGTTTTTTCCACTCATTTAATTTGCCTAGGTCCCTTTGTAACTTTCTGCTTCCATCTACACTGCTCACTTTTCCTCCTAACTGAGTGTTTCTCAGCAATCTTAAATATATGGCTCTCTATTCCTTCATCCAAGTCATTGATAAATAGAATGAAAGCTGAGAACCCACTATCCTGAGAAGCACCATTTGTCCAATCAATCAGAGTGCATACCCTTTAACCCTACTCTCTGTCTCCTACCTCCTAACCGATTTCTAACCTGCGCCGTATGGTTACCACCACATCCGTGCGCCCTCATTTTTGCTCATAATTTCTTCTGCGGCATCTTTGGGGTCAAGTTGCCTCCAAAATATACTTGGGGCCGGATTTTCCAATGGCTGCAGAAACAGGACTGGAAGTGGCTGGGCAGAAAAATCACCATAGGAGAGCGCCCTGCCCGTTTGCCTGGCATCTTCCTGCCTCTGGGTCATTTTCAAGGAGGCCGGGATGGAGGTTCTATGGTTACCCACTGGCAAGCAGCAAGTAGCCAATTGATGTAATTAAACCCCTCTCCTGTGCAAAACGGAATTTGTCAGTCAGCAGTAGGTCACCTCGCGGTGACCAAAACACGTCCAATGAAAGAAGGCGGCCTTCCAGCAGAAGACTGGGGGTGGGGGGTGGTGGGGGGCAGCTCTCCAGAAAATTTAAAGCGCTTTCCCCATTGCCCATTGAGGGATTTCCCCCCCCCCCCCCCCCCACCCCCCAACGTTGACATCTGGCAACTGTGACCATTTTTATTTTCAAAACTTTCAAAGGTGCTGAGAGGGCACCTCCATTTTGAGGTGCCCTCTCTCTCCTTTACCTGCATTGGCAGGCTGGCACTCTCTGAGTACTGGAGGGTCTCCTAGTGTTGGGAGCCCGTCCACTGTCCTTAATTGGACGGCAAGCAAGCCCAATGGCCATTAATTACATTGCTCGGTGTTGTCTAAAGGCCACCAACTAGTGGAAAGGATGAAAAGGAACAAATTTGCAAAGAAATTACAGAGAGATGCACGAATTATAGAGTATTTATAGTGGAGGACTTTAATTATCCAAATATGGACTGGGATAGTAGTAGTGTAAAGGGCAGAGAGGGGCAGGAGTTCTTAGAGTGTGTTCAGGAAAATTTTCTACAGCAGTATGTTTTCAGTCCGAGAGGGGAGGCACTGCCGGACCTGGTTCTTGGGAATGAGGTCAGCCAAGTGGATCAAATATCAGTAGGAGAAAATTTAGGCGACAGTGATCATTGTATCATAAGGTTTAGTTTGGTTATGGAAAGGGACAAAGTACAATCTACAGTAAGAATAATTAACTGGAGGAAAGCGAACTTCACTGGGGTAAGAATGGATCTGGGCCGAATAAATTGGAATTAAAGGTTGGCAGGAAAAACAATAGCTGAACAATGGGCCACCTTCAAAGTCTAGATAGTTCGGGTACAGTCAAGGTATAATCCCTCGAAGGGGAAAGGTAGGCAAACAAATCCAGTGTTCCCTGGATGACAAAAGAGATAGAGATGAAGCTGAAGATAAAGAAGAAAAAATGTGCTTATGACAGATGCCAGGTAGATAATACAATGGAGAACCAGGCTGAACATAGAAGGTTCAGAGAGGAAGTGAAGAAGTAAATAAGAGAAGCAAAGAGGAAGTATGAAAAGAGACTGGCAGCTAACATAAAGGGGAATCCCAAAGTCTTCCATAGACATATAAATGGTAAAAGGGTGGTAAAAGGAGGAAGTGGGCTGATTAGGAGACCAAAAGCGGGATTTACACAAGGAGGCAGGGGGAATAGTTGAGGTGTTAAATCTTTCTTTGCTGAAGAAGAAGATGTAACCCAGGCCACGGTGAAAGAGGAGGTAATTAATAGACTCTCTGGATTTAAAATTGATAAGGATAAGGTACCAGGACTGGATGAGATGAGGGAAGTGAGGGTGGAAATGGCGGAGGCACTGGCCAAAATTTTCTAGTCTTCCTTAGACTCAGGAGTGGTGCCAGAGGACTGGAGAAGTGCAAACATTACACCCTTGTTCAAAAAAAGGGTGTAAAGATAAGCCCAGCAACTACAGGCCAGTCGGTTTAACTTCGGTGGTGGGGAAAATTCTAGAAACAATAATTCGGGACAAAATTAATAAGACACATGATAAATGCAGGTTAATTAAGAAAAGCCAGCACTGATTCATTAAGGGAAAATCATGTTTAACTAATTTGCTGGAGCTTTCTGAAGAGGTAACAGAGAGGGTTGATGAGGTCAATGCAGTTGATGTTTTGTAAATGGACTTCCAGAAGGCAGTTGATACAGTGCCACACAACAGACTTCTAAGCAAGGTTATAGCGCATGGAATAAAAGGAATGGGAGCAACATGAATGTAGAATTGGCTGAGTGACAGGAAACAAAGAGTAATGGTTAATGAATGTTTTTCGGGCTGCAGGAAGATTTGTAGTGAAGTTCCCCAGGGATCAGTGTTGGGACCCTTGCTTTTCCTGATATATAGCTAGACCTTGGTGTGGCAGATGAAGTTCAATGCAGAGAAATGTGAAGTGATTCATTTTGGTAGGAAGAACATGGAGACGCAATCTAAATTAAAGAGTATAATTCTAAAGGGGGTGCAGGAGCAGAGGGACCTGGGGATATATGTGCACAAGTCATTGAAGGTGGCAGGACAGGTTGAAAGAGTGGTTAATAAAGCATACAGTATCCAGGGCTTTATTAATAGGGGCACAGAGTACAAGAGCAAGGAAGTTATGTTGAACTTGTATAAAACACTAGTTCGGCCTCAGCTGGAGTACTGCGTCCACTTTTGGGCGCCACACTTTAGGAAAGATGTGAGGGCATTGGAGAGAGTACAGATAAGATCCATGAGAATTGAGTGAGGGCCTCAGTTTAACATGTCGTCCAAAAGACAGCACCGCTGACAGTGTGGCACTCCAGTACTGCACTGGAGTATCAGCCTGGATTACATGCTCTAATTTCTGGAATGGGACTTGAACCCAGGATGCCTGCTCCAAGGGAAGAGTGAGTGCTATGCACTGAGACACGGCTGACCAGGAGGGCACAGGCTAATCTGTAGTTTGAATTGCAGACTCTTAAACCGAGTGATCAATGTCCCCTTGTGAAACAGAATGGTCAATGGTACAGAAAAGGTACTGCAGCAAAGCCATGCCAGCGGAGAATGGGACACAGGTTCAAACAAATAATTGGCAAATTTAAGGCTGATATCAGGAAGATCTTCATATAGAGAGTGGTTAACACCTGTAACAGAATTCTGGACAGGACACTACTGTGTTGTCCAATAGAAATCGCTGACTAGCCACAGGAGTTGCTACAGAGACCATTTTAGCCACGTTTGCTAATTTCAGTCGAAACACCACACATAATCCAGTTATATGTACTCACATAACAAATATCTCCCACCATTCAGTAACCAAGCACTCACAACAGTTCAAAAAACACTCACACTTTGCTTTTGCTTCTCCATTTCACCAACAAATGCACAGAAAGGTGAAAGTTTACATGCTGCGGGGACATGTGTACTGCGATTGCATGCCCAAGGACAGTGTCAAACACTCATTTCTGATTTATGAATCAGTAATGTGATTGGCCACATCTGGATTCCCACTTTGCTGCATGTGACCAGCGGCTAACATATTGGACATATTGGTGGAGGCAAAAACACTGGATGGCCTTTGGCTGCTGTAATTGGGGGACGGGACTTTCTGCAAGGTTGAGTCTGATGACTTTCCTTTCATCCGACTCTGTCTTTTGACCTTTATGCACCATGTTTTAATCTTTTTAAAGTGGGTTCTGAGGATGGAAGTCACTTGGCCACCAGGGGGAGGCAGTGCCACACCACAAGCCCAACTCACTGGTGTGATAAACGTGGGGAGCTGACACGAGGTCCAGTGATCTGGGGTATGTGGCTCCCACTCACCAGGAGGGATCACATCTCAGCCTCCTGAGAGGGAGAGGCCACAGATTGCCGCAGGACATTGCTCTTTCAACGGAGCACAAAACATTAGAACACTTCAGAAACGTTCAAAACGTGCTAGAAATTGCACTGCTTAGATTACTGTTCATGTTCCAGAAAAGTTTATTTGAATAATTACAAGTGTAAAATCTCCCATGAAAATACAAACATATGAATTAGAAGCAGTAGGAGGCCACTCGGCCCCTCAAGCCTGCTCCGCCATTCAATAAGATCTTGGCTGATCTGATTGTAACCTCAACTCCACATTCCCGCCTATCCCCAATAACCTTCCATCTCCTTGCTTATCAAGAATCTATCTACCTCTGCCTTAAAAATATTCAAAGACTCTGCTTCCATCACCTTTTGTGGAAGAGAGTTCCAAAGACTCACGACCCTCTGAGAGAAAAAATTTCCCCTCATCTCTGTCTTAAATGGGCGACCCCTTATTTTTAAACAGTGACCCCTAGTTCTAGATTCTTCCACAAGGGGAAACATCCTTTCCACATCCACCCTGTCAAGACCCCTCAGGATCTCCTATGTTTCCATCAAGTCACCTCTCACCCTTTTAAATTCCAGCAGGTACAAGCCTCGCTTGTCCAATCTTTCCTCATAAGACAGACCGTCCATTCCAGGTATTAGTCTAGTAAACCTGCTCTGAACTGCTCCCAAACGCATTTACATTCTTCCTTAAATAATGAGACCAGTACTGTACACAGTACTCTAGATATGATCTCACCAAACCCCAGTATAACTGAAGCATAACCTCCCTACTTTTGTATTCAATTCGCCTCGTGATAAACAATAACATTCTATTAGCTTTCCTAATTACTTGCTGTACCTGCATACTAACCTTTTGCGACTCATGCACTAGGACACCCAGATCCCTCTGCATCTCAGAGCTCTGCAATCTCTCACCATTTAGATAATATGCTTCTTTTTTATTCTTCCTGCCAAAATGGACAATTTCACATTTTCCAACATTATACTCCATTTGCCAGGTCTTTGCATACTCACTTAACCTATCTATATCCCTTTGTAGCCTCCTTATGTCCTCTTCACAACTTACTTTCCGACCTATTTTTGTGTCATCAGCAAATTTAGCAATCATACCTTCGGTCCCTTCAACGAAGTCATTTATGTAAATTGTAAAAAGTTAAGGCCCCAGCACAGATCCCTGTGGCACACCACCTGTTACATCTTGCCAACCAGAAAATGACCCATTTATGCCTACTCTCTGTTTCCTGTTAGCTATCCAATCTTCTATCCATGCCAATATGTTACCCCCTACACCATGAGCTTTTATTTTCTGCAATAACCTTTGACGTGGCACCTTATCAAATGCCTTCTGGAAATGAGTCCGTGCAATTGGACAGTGTAATAGAATGTAATTATTTCCATTAGAAAATATTCCTTCATACATTTAAGAATGTTAACCTGGTCACTTTTATTAATACAGCTGAAGACGAATGTTCACTCCTCCACCTGTAAATAACCTGATTTAAAATCATGGAAAATGACTTTAAAAAACCATACAAGACCATTTAACAGTTTCATGAGTGTACACACTGGTCAGTTCCTTAGTAAATTAGGTATGTTTTGTTTTGGAAAAACTTTTAAAATGTGTTTACAGTGCCTTTAAGAATCTTTGCGCAATTTGAAGAGCCTTCCAGTACCAGGACAACAGGCAGAATTTCACAATGGTGACTTGCAGTCCTGGCCAGTTTTGCGGAGAGAGCCTGATCTATGGAATTGAATCTTGAAACAGGTAAAACATGTAGGTCTAATGAAATATCCGCTGTTTTCTTCGGATTTGGCAACCGGCTCAATGTGTCCGATGTGGCCATCCTGTTCCCTGGTTTATAACAGACTTCACAGTCATACCCTTGGATTTTTACGAGTAACCTTTATAATCTAGGTGGTGCACTTGTCAGAGGTTTACGGTATATCACCTCTAACGGTTTATGGTCTGTTTCCACATTGAACCGCGTACTAAAAAGGTATGTGCGGAGCCTCATAATGCCAAACACTAGAGCAAGTGTCTCACTCTATATTCAAGTAATTGGCTTGCGTTGGTAACAGACTCTTTGAACCAAACGCTATTGGTTTCCCTTCCTGCATAAGACAAGCTCGTGGCCTTTACTGTGACGCATCGACCTCCAAGACTGTTTCCTTTTTTGGGTCGGAGTACTGCAGAAGACTTGTCTCCTCTGACAATGACAGTTTGAGTGATTTAAATACGTGTAGGTGCTCCTCTTGTCACACAAACAGAACATCTTTTCTTAGTAGTCCTCTCAGTGATGATGCTCTCTCGGCAAAGTTGGGTATATAGGGTGCTAAGAAATTGAATAACCCTCAACATCATTGCAAATCTTCTCGGTCTTGGGGTGTAGGCATAGATTGTATGTCTCCTGTTTTGTTTGGATCAGAACATAAACCAGTGTTAGAATAGATCGAACCGAAGAAGTTGATGTAGCTTAAATTTATTTCGTACTTTTTGCAAGACCTTCTCTCCTGGCCATTTCCATCAACACATGAAGCTTTTGATCATGCTCTTCCTTACTGATAACCATGACAGCAACATCATCCTCTATACATAGACAACCTCGAACATTTCCAGTAATCCTGTTCATAAACTACTGGAATAGATCTTGATTTACAAATAAGCCAAATGGTAATCTCTGGAAACAATACCTTTCAAATGGTGTTCGAAACATGGTTAGTTCCTATGATCCTTCTGACCAATAACCATGTTAAACTTTGCCCCAGCAAATCTTGGGTTTAATCCTTCCAACGACAGACTTCTATGTGGACACTTCTTAAGTCCACGATTCAAATGTTTTGGTTCCAAACACACCCGAATTGTACCATCTTTCTTCAGTACGCAAGTGACAGCGCTACATCAGCCAGTGTACTGTTGCACAGGATGAATAATGCCATTTCATTCCATGTCATCTAATTCAGTCTTCAGCTTTTCCTGGATGTGTACTCTTCCATGTGGGTCAATTAAAGGAATTGCGTCTTCTCTTAAAATGCAGTAAATCATTTAAAACACTTTCTTCCCCCAATGGTGCATTGTTGATTTTGTGTATGGTCACAATTTTGAGCTCCTTACAGACAAGAGGTAATCCTGCTACTGTTGGACCATTCGTGTCTACCAAGTAGAAAACTTGTGATGACCATGCAGACTTGCCATAGATGCATTATAATATCAGGGTACCAATACAATGGATTGGTGACCTGTTGTAAGTTGTCAACCTGGCTGTTGTCGGCTATACCATTGACTCCCATCAGTCAATATACATGTCTTTGAAGATTCTTAATGGCAGAATGTCGGGACGAGCTCCAGTGTCTACCCTGGCTTTGAACTATTCTTGTTCAGACATATAATGTTGATTGTAGTAAAAGCCTCTAGCTGTGTGATCGCACCCACACATCGTGCCACATTAACGGTGTGGAAAGCCAGCTCACTGTCACATTGAAGAGCTTTCTTCATGATAACCTCCACCTGGTCTGTCCTGTTACCGACCTCATGTTTGTGTCTGTGCTTGTATTGACTTCTGGCACACTCCTTCTTTCTGCTGCCAGTACACTGCGCACACTTTTTATCTGACCGTGGCTTATTGTAGCCTCTGACCACTCTGTCATAGCCAGCTTTTCTGCACTGATGTGCCCAATTCCCTTTCAAACCGTACTCCTTGTGTAATGAGAAAAGCTTTTTATGTTGTCTGATGGAACATAAATGAGATGTGTGGAGTTCAGTTGATTGAAGATCTCAGACAGGTTTATGAAGAGCTAACAAGCATTTACAGTGCAGAGGTAACTATTTACATGACTTGCCTCTTGGTGTTACAGTAGCAGAGTGAGACTGGAAAGTAGTCACGTGACTGCATCCTGGCATGTAGCTCATCAGCATGCTAAGATCTTAACAGGACATCACTCTGAAAGGCAATCACACAACACCTTGCAGTGGTTCTGAAACGCTGGACAATTCTGCGGCTGGTGTAGGAGACCCGACCACCCACAGGATTTATTCTGTTTTGGCATCTTAGCCACTTCACCAATAGTTTGTAGCTACACCCAACGCTTGCAAGTATTGACTTCCTACCACAATGGTTTCATACTTCCTACTGTCTCTCAACAAGGTGTCAATATCATGCCCTTTCTTTTTTCCAATAGGTCACTCTGGAAGGCTTCAATCGGTATTGAAACAATGACAAGTTCCACGATTCTCTCCAATAAGTTGTCTTCAGAGAAATCAGTCTCTGCCCTTATCATGGGATCAGCTTACATACTGATCAATTGACTCTATAGGCTGTTGTCTGAATGCCATTAACTCTAAACTGGATCCTGAAATTCACCTTTACGCGGAGTTGATCTTCCAGTGCATTCCAGAGCTTTTCCGGGTCTTTTTGATCCTCATCGGATGGACCTGATGTCTTAATTTGATGGAGTGCCTCATTTCCAATGGCTATTTTAATCTTCACTGCCTGTCTGTCAGATTCAACGATGGATAAATCCAAGAAACATAATTCCATTCTCTGGTGAAAAAGCTTAAACTTGGATAAGACATCTGATTCCAAATTGACTTTCACAGCCCGATCCTGAACCAACATAATATTCTTACTGACCGCTGATCCAGTTATCCTCCTAGTCAGTTACTCACTGTATTTTGCAAGCACTGATCTTTAACGGTACTTCTACCTCCTGGTGTCTCACTGTATTGCCTCTGCTTTTGTAGCAGACTGCTTATATTGGCCCAATTTCTTTTTTCTGTCTTCTCCCAATCTTTAGACTGGCTCCACTCCGTGATCTCTGCACTGATGTGAATCACCTCGATTCCGATCTTCACTGTTGTGCTTCTGCAATGTGGTCTTCAGAAATGCACCGCTGCCACCATATTGTGTTACTGCGTTCTTCAAACAAACGTACCAATCACACACTGATGTATGGTAACAAATACCTTGGGTTCTTTTTTATTGAAGACTCACAATACTATATACAAGTTACAAGAGAGCTCTACATGCACATCTTACTAGGGATCAACCCCATTACTGTGTCACATGCTGTATGACATCACTTTTTGCAGTGATGATGCAATCATTATTTACATATTCCATTAAAGCAATATCGCATCAGAAACCAGCAGAAACTCAACCCTATTATTATTAACACAGAATCTGACTGATCTTCCAGCCACTGTCAGAGGGGAAGGAGTTTGTGGGTGTATCTGTGCACATGTGTGCTTGTGTATGTCTTGCATGTGTATGTGTTTGGATGCAAATCTGCATGAAGTTTTTGTGCATGGATGCATGTGAATGTGTTTGTGTTTGTGTGTGCTTGTGTGAGTGTGATTGTTTGTGTGAGTGTGTGTGTGAATGTGTGTTTGAGTGTGTGTGATTGTTTGAGTGAATGTGTGTGTGTGTCCCTGAGTGTGAGTGAGTGTGAGAATGAATGTGTATCTCTGAGTGTGAGTGTGTTTGTTTAAGTGTGTGTTTCCGTGTGTCATTGAGTGTGTGTGTGTTTTTGTGTAACTGTGCCCAGTAAGTTTCAGGTAAGTTGTGGAGTTAAAGCCCCTTCCCCCAAAAGTGAAGTGAGCCAGTGAGGGTGCAGCCAGGGAGCTGGCTGATAACAGCAGCAGGATGATATATCTGTTTGAACAGAGTCAGATGAGAATGAGGTAATGGTAAAGATGTCCACAAACATCAGCTGATGGCTTCTCACCACAGAGTACAGCACAGAGAGCCGCTTCTGATCAGCAGAGAGGCCCTGCCTGAGGGGCCTGGGCTTGACTGGTCTAAGGAACTGATGCACCCTCACATGCCCTTACTGCTTTGCTCCTTGTCCATCTTCTACCAGTTCGCAGTGAACGACAGACCATTTCACCAAGCTGGCACAGTGGGTGAGGGCAGTGCCAGGCCATAGAAACTCTGGAAGACTTAATGCCCTAAGGAGGGGGAAGAGGGAAAAACAAAACCAACAAAATATCTGTGTGATGCCCTCCACCTATGAATACCCCATTGACACTTGACCTGCAGGCTGACCAGGGTGCAGGTGACCAGGGTGCAGGCAGACCAGGGTGCAGGCAGACCAGGGTGCAGGTGACCAGGGTGCAGGCTGACCAGGGTGCAGGCTGACCAGGGTGCAGGCAGACCAGGGTGCAGGTGACCAGGGTGCAGACAGACCAGGGTGCAGGCAGACCAGGGTGCAGGTGACCAGGGTGCAGGCTGACCAGGGTGCAGGTGACCAGGGTGCAGGTGACCAGGGTGCAGGTGACCATTCAGTGATAAGAGTAACGGCTCCAGCAGAGTAGGACAGCAAATAATGGGGGAGGGGGGAGCTTCTGACAGGGGAACACGCACAGTCCATCTCCCTCACAGCAGGTGTGTCTTGTGTCTGTCTTGTTGACCCCTGTCACTGTGGAATTGCTCCACCCTGAGGGTTTGGAGTTCTGCAGCTTCCTGATCTGGATTACAGTCTTTCTAGAGAAGGGAATCAAGCCACCACCAACTGACCCTCCATAACCCCCTCCCCTTTCCCCAACTGTCTCCAGCATCTGCTGACTGGCCCCTCGTTTCCAGTGGTCTTTAACCCAGAACTCACAGACTTGCCTTGACCTGACTGAGTGTCCCTCATGGTGCAAGACTTGGCAGTGGATATTGAACTGCAGGAGCCGTCACAGCCCAGCCTGATCCTGCTGTCAGCCTGATATCCAGAGATACTTTCCATCAAAAAGATGCTGGACAATGATTGCATGTGGGAACTCCTGATCTGTGTGGTTTTAACGTGACATGAGTAATACTGTCTTTATCAGCTGCACAGTGTCAGCCAGGGGTCAGTGGGTAGAACTCTCTCCTCTGAGTCAGAAGGTCATCCCACTCCAGGGACTTCAGCATACTGCAGGCTGACAGTCCCAGTGCAGTACTGAGGGAGTGCTGCATTGTCAGAGGTGCGGCCAAACTGCTCTTTCGGGTAGCTGTTGAAAGATTCTGTGGTAGAATTTTGGAGAAGAGCAGGGGCGTTCTCCCCATTGTTCTGGCCAATATTTACCCCTTATCCAATATCAGAAAAACAGATTCTCTGGTAATTTATCCCGCTGTTGTTTGCAGGATCTTGCTGTGTGCTAATTGACTGCAGTGTTTCCTACATCCAACACGTTGTGGAGGCAGAAGGCATGACTGAGGTACTAAGGAGGACACCACCCAGATAAGACCTGAATCAGAGCCTGCGTGCAGGCCTAGCACAGGCTCCTGCTGTGTGAGACCCAGCTTCCTGCTGTCTAACTGGCCCCAGCCTGCCGGGCCTCGGGATCTCCCCAGCTGTTAATCTCCACTGACCGCCTGGGTGGGCGCTAACCCTGGCACTGCTCCCGACATGATACCGTGAGTGATAGAGAGCCCCTCCGCCAATCCGACTTCCTTAATTTAGACAGTCATCAAGACTGGCGCAGGCTTGGGGGGGCCGAATGGCCTGTTCCTGTGCTGCACTGCTCTTTGTTCCTTGTTAATCCACCGCTGAGCCTCCACCACCATCTCCATGAGCACTAACTCCTTCTAGTCACTCGATGGGGCCGTGAAGCAGCAGAGCAGGCTGCATCGATAAGAAGGAATGACTTGGAATTATCCAGCGCCTGTCACAAGCTCAGGACTTCAAACGGCAGTATGCAGATTTACATTGATTCCCTGGGGGCACACAGCACCGCGGTCAGCTACCTGCATGGCCCTTGTGACTTTCCTCATTGATGTCATTGAAGAACACATGCAGGCCACACCTGAAGCAGCGCTACGCAAATGAATGTTTCCCCCGTGCTCTTTACTAAATGGCATCACTGTCATATAATCGTACAACACATAAGCGGGCCATTCGGCCCTTTGTGCCTGTGCCAACTCTTTGAAAGAGCCGTCCAATTAATGCCATTCCCTTGCTCTTTCCTCATAGCCCTCTCATTGTTTTCATTTTTCAAGTATGCATCGAATTCCCTTTTGAAAGTTAATATTAAATCACTTCCTACATTAAATAAGAGACAACGTAGCTCAATGGTTATAAATCACTGAAGGCAGTTCTGAGGTTGTGAAAGGTGCTATGGAAATGCATGTCCTCTCTTTCACTTATTCCATACAAGAGCTGGACCAGAAAAGGTCCCTAACCCCCACAGTTATATAATGCTCTTAGAATCACATTAACTACATAGAATTACATGGAATAGCAGCATAGAAATAGGCCATTCTGGCCAACTAGTCTATGCTGGCGTTTATATTCCACACAAGTCTCCTCCCATTGATCTACCTCATCTCAGCCTTGCATCATATCTTTTTATTCCCTTTACTCTCATGTGCTGGTCTAGTTTCCTTTTGAAAGCATCTAAATTATTTGCCTCAACCACTTCCCTGTGGTAGTGAGTTCCACATTCTAATCACTCCCCGAGTAAAGAAATGTCTCCTTATTCCCCTCTTGGATTTATTAGTGACTGTCCTCTATTTATGACCCCTAGTTTTGGATTCTCTCACAAGTGTGTGCCCTGTGTCTTCAGGCAATTCCAACCAATAGTTTGCATAGGGCTGGCGTGGGATTGTGAAATGCCTGTGTGGAGCTGGGGTGGGGGGGGGGGGGGGGTGGGGGGGAGGGGGAGAGAGAGGGGGGAGGCAGGTTCTGGGAACAGCTGACTCAACATGGGACAGCTGCACCACGTTGTGTTCCCAGACACGATCAAGACTTCCATATTCAGCTGGTGCTAAGTTTAGGTGCTGGTTTAAGTTACCTTTACAGAAAAGCTGTGGGGCCCTGAGCTTTTAACCAACTAGTCAAGCAAGATTCAATTTGAGTTCTTGCTTTTCTATTCCAGCTGCCTCAGAGGAACATGGGGAGGCCATTCAGCCCCTCAAGCCATTCAATCAAATCATGACTGATCAGTGCCTCGACTGTATGTACCCACCTTTGATCCATATCACTCAATATACTTGCCTAGCAATAATCTGCTGATCTCAGTCTTTAAATTTGCAGTTGACTCCTGCCAGCCCCAGCAGCTTTTTGGGGAAGAGAGTTTCGGATTTCCACTACCCTTTACGTGAACAAGTGCTTCCTGATTTCACCGCTGAACGGCCAAGCTCTAATTTTAAGATTGTGCCCACTTGTTTGGTATTCACCCAGCAGAGGCAATAGTTTTGCTCTACCTACGCTGTCTACTTAATCATTTAAACACTTTAATAAATCATAGAATGAAATAGTATTGAAGGAGGCCATTCGGCCCATCATGCCAGTGTCAGCTCTTTGAAAGAGCCATCCAATTGGTCCCACTCCCCTACTCTTTCCTCAGAGTTCTGCAAACTTTTCCCCTTCAAGCATTTCTCCAATTCCCTTTTGAAAGTTATTATTGAATCTACTTCCACCACCCTTTCAGGCAGCGTATTCCAGATCCTTATTGACCGGGGGCTTCCCGGTTTGAGGCGGGCAGTAGCTGTCCAGTGAGGTGCAATGACCTCTCCCACCGACAAAGGCAACCCATGGCGCCCAGTTTCTACACCAATTTATCTGGACTTATAACCCGTAACTGCTGCCTTCCGTGTTGTGTCAGTCGCTGTGAGGCAACTATGGAGTGACCTCTCCATGGCGCATGCCTGGGCAAGTTTATGGAGGTTGAGAGCTGCCCAGTCGTCAAAACCCCCCTCTCGGCCTTTCTGGTGGGGTCCAAAGGTGTGCAGAGCACGACGTTCGGCACTGGTATGGCTGCAGGAACTGCCGGAAACATGCCAAAGGTGACACATGATCACCTACGGGGTTCCGCTCCGGATTATCTGTTAGGGTTTACTCCCTTAGCCTTGGTCTCTCCCGAGACGCCCACAAGGCAGTGGGGTTGTTAGGGCCCCTACACAGGTGTAGGATGGTGCCTGTGGGAGGAGGGGATGCGAGGGGGAGGGGTGGAGGGAGGGGGGGGTGCGAGGGGGAGCTGGGAAGGGGGCTGTAAGGGGGTGTGGGGGTGCAGGGGAAGGGGGTGTGGGGGGAAGATGGTGCGAGGGGGGGGGCGGGCTGGGACGGGGTTGTTGGGAGGTGAGCTGAGAGGGTGGAGCAGGGAAGGGGAAGGGGGGAAAAGGGGGGGGGGAAGCGGGTGCAGGTAATAAGGTCCCTAGTGCCCACCATCGACGTCTGGAAAGCTCATCCACGTCCTTCAGGAGGTGAAGTATCTTTTGGCAGACTTACAGAGGTGATTACATTCGCTAAGGTTTTTTTTGCAGTGGTTTAAATAAAGGCATGCAGCATTGCCGACAGTGCGCTGCAGATGCTCTCCGAGCCATCTCCCGCGGGCGCTTTGAAGTTACGGCCGGGGGGCCGTTCGTGGATTTTTTGGGTGTTCGGGGCACCTTTTCTCAAGACTTCTCTAGGGTCCCGCTGCTCCTTCTTCACCTCAATGGACTTACCGCATGCCGTGGCTGCAGACACTCTGGGTGGTGAAGACAGCAGGATCGGAGATACCCGGTCAATAAGGTTCTGTCCCGCCACAGTCTACCTGCTTCAATGGGTGCTTGGAGCTCAGGGTCATTGCCTGACAAGTGGACTGTAACACCGCACCAAACAACACGAAAAATGGAAAGAAGGTACCAGCCCTTCGCTTTGCAAGCTGGAACGTCAGAACTATGTGTCCTGGCCTGTCGGAAGACCTTACACAAATCAACGATTCTCGGAAGACCGCCATCATTAACAACGAGCTCAGTAGACTCAATGTAGACATTGCAGCACTTCAGGAGACACGCCTCCCCGCGAGTGGATCTCTAGCAGAGCAAGACTACACCTTCTTCTGGCAGGGCAGGGATCCTGAAGAACCAAGACAGCATGGAGTGGGCTTCGCCATCAGAAACTCCTTGCTCAGCATGATAGAGCCTCCCGCAAATGGCTCGGAACGCATACTGTCCATCCGACTGCTCACCACCTCTGGTCCAGTACACCTACTCAGCATCTATGCTCCAACACTCTGCTCCCCACCTGAAGCTAAAGACCAGTTCTACCAGCAACTCCATAACATCATTAGCAGCATCCCCAACACCGAACACCTATTCCTGCTGGGGGACTTTAATGCCAGGGTTGGGGCCGACCATGACTCATGGCCCTCCTGCCTTGGGCGCTATGGCGTTGGAAGGATGAATGAGAACGGGCAGAGACTGCTTGAGTTGTGTACCTATCATAACCTCTGCATCACCAACTCATTCTTTCATACTAAACCCTGTCACCAGGTTTCATGGAGGCACCCAAGATCGCGTCATTGGCACCAGCTAGACCTCATTGTCACAAGGCGAGCCGCCTTAAACAGTGTTCAAATCACACGCAGCTTCCACAGTGCGGACTGCGACACCGACCACTCCCTGGTGTGCAGCAAGGTTAGACTCAAACCAAAGAAGCTGCATCACTCCAAGCAGAAGGGCCACCCGCGCATCAACACTAGCAGAATTTCTCACCCACAGCTGTTACAAAAATTTCTAAATTCACTTGTAACAGCCCTTCAAAACACTCCCACAGGGGATGCTGAGACCAAGTGGGCCCACATCAGAGACGCCATCTATGAGTCAGCTTTGACCACCTACGGCAAAAGTGCGAAGAGAAATGCAGACTGGTTTCAATCTCATAATGAAGAGCTGGAACCTGTCATAGCCGCTAAGCGCATTGCACTGATGAACTACAAGAAAGCCCCCAGCGATTTAACATCCGCAGCACTTAAAGCAGCCAGAAGCACTGCACAAAGAACAACCAGGCGCTGCGCAAATGACTACTGGCAACACCTATGCAGTCATATTCAGCTGGCCTCAGACACCGGAAACATCAGAGGAATGTATGATGGCATGAAGAGAGCTCTTGGGCCAACCATCAAGAAGATCGCCCCCCTCAAATCTAAATCAGGGGACATAATCACTGACCAACACAAACAAATGGACCGCTGGGTTGAGCACTACCTAGAACTGTACTCCAGGGAGAATGTTGTCACTGAGACTGCCCTCAATGCAGCCCAGCCTCTACCAGTCATGGATGAGCTGGACATACAGCCAACCAAATCAGAACTCAGTGATGCCATTGATTCTCTAGCCAGTGGAAAAGCCCCTGGGAAGGACAGCATTACCCCTGAAATAATCAAGAGTGCCAAGCCTGCTATACTCTCAGCACTACATGAACTGCTATGCCGGTGCTGGGACGAGGGAGCAGTACCCCAGGACATGCGCGATGCCAATATCATCACCCTCTATAAAAACAAAGGTGACCGCGGTGACTGCAACAACTACCGTGGAATCTCCCTGCTCAGCATAGTGGGGAAAGTCTTTGCTCGAGTCGCTCTGAACAGGCTCCAGAAGCTGGCCGAGCGCGTCTACCCTGAGGCACAGTGTGGATTTCGTGCAGAGAGATCGACCATTGACATGCTGTTCTCCCTTCGTCAGATACAGGAGAAATGCCGTGAACAACAGATGCCCCTCTACATTACTTTCATTGATCTCACCAAAGCCTTTGACCTCGTCAGCAGACGTGGTCTCTTCAGACTACTAGAAAAGATTGGATGCCCACCAAAGCTACTAAGTATCATCACCTCATTCCATGACAATATGAAAGGCACAATTCAACATGGTGGCTCCTCCTCAGAGCCCTTTCCTATCCTGAGTGGCGTGAAACAGGGCTGTGTTCTCGCACCCACACCTTTTGGGATTTTCTTCTCCCTGTTGCTTTCACATGTGTTCAAGTCCTCCGAAGAAGGAATTTTCCTCCACACAAGATCAGGGGGCAGGTTGTTCAACCTTGCCTGTCTAAGAGCGAAGTCCAAAGTACGGAAAGTCCTCATCAGGGAACTCCTCTTTGCTGATGATGCTGCTTTAACATCTCACACTGAAGAGTGCCTGCAGAGTCTCATCGACAGGTTTGCGGCTGCCTGCAATGAATTTGGCCTAACCATCAGCCTCAAGAAAACGAACATCATTGGGCAGGATGTCAGAAATGCTCCATCCATCAATATTGGCGACCACGCTCTGGAAGTGGTTCAAGAGTTCACCTACCTAGGCTCAACTATCACCAGTAACCTGTCTCTAGATGCAGAAATCAACAAGCGCATGGGAAAGGCTTCCACTGCTATGTCCAGACTGGCCAAGAGAGTGTGGGAAAATGGCGCACTGACACGGAACACAAAAGTCCGACTGTATCAGGCCTGTGTCCTCAGTACCTTGCTCTACGGCAGCGAGGCCTGGACAACATATGTCAGCCAAGAGCGATGTCTCAATTCATTCCATCTTCGCTGCCTCTGGAGAATACTTGGCATCAGGTGGCAGGACCGTATCTTCAACACAGAAGTCCTCGAGGCGGCCAACATCCCCAGCTTATACACACTACTGAGTCAGCGGCGCTTGAGATGGCTTGACCATGTGAGCCGCATGGAAGATGGCAGGATCCCCAAAGACACATTGTACAGCGAGCTCGCCACTGGTATCAGACCCACCGGCCGTCCATGTCTCCGCTATAAAGACGTCTGCAAACGCGACATGAAATCCTGTGACATTGATCACAAGTCGTGGGAGTCAGTTGCCAGCGATCGCCAGAGCTGGCGGGCAGCCATAAAGACGGGGCTAAAATGTGGCGAGTCGAAGAGACTTAGCAGTTGGCAGGAAAAAAGACAGGCGCAAGGGGAGAACCAACTGTGCAACAGCCCCGACAGACAAATTTTTCTGCAGCACCTGTGGAAGAGCCTGTCACTCTAGAATTGGCCTTTATAGCCACTCCAGGCGCTGCTTCACAAACCACTGACCACCTCCAGGCGCTTATCCATTGTCTCTCGAGATAAGGAGGCCCAAAAGAAAGAAGAAAAGATTCCAGATCATACTTTCTCATGTATCTCTGGTTCTTTTGCCAATTATCTCAAATCTGTGTCCTCTGGTTACTGATCCTCCTGTTACTAGAAATAGTTTCTCCTTATTTATTCCATGATTTTGAACACCTCTATTAAATAGCCCTTTAACTTTCTCTGCTCTAAGGAGAACAATCCCAGTTTCTCCAGTCTCTCCCTGTAATTTAAATCCCTCATCCTCTGTACAATTCTAGTAAACCTCCTCTGTCTCCTCTTTAAGGCCTTGACATCCTTCCTAAAGTGTGGCGCTCAGAATTGAACACAAAACTCCAGCTGGGTCCTAACCAGTGATTTATAAAAGTTTAGCATAACTTTCTTGCTTCTCTATTCTATCCCTCTAGTAATAAAACCATGGATCCCATATACTTTTTAAAAAGCCTCCCATATTGTCCTGCCACCTTCAAACACTTGTATGCATCCAATGCCACTCTGTTCCTGCATCACCTTTAAAATTGTACCAATTAGTTCATATTACCTCTCTACATTCTTACTACTGAAAGGCCCAAGTGGCTTTGTGAACCAAGACTTCTGGTCTCTGCATTCTGGAGCAGAACAATAAACTATTGACTTCTGAATCCAGATAAATTTAACAGACTTTCTAAAGGCAAACAGTTGGTAAGAAGGGAACCCGTTGTGGTTCAGCCTTTAGGCAAGTTGTAAGAGAAGATGCCCAGTGGTGGCAGCTTGAGAGAGAAAGAGATAGAGAGAGAGAAAACACCTGCTCTCTGAAGATATACAGTGAAAGGCTTTGAAGACTTGAACCTGTTTTGAGAGTCAAAGCTTGCAGAGGAGTAAAGGGCCCACGGGATCACCAGAAATCACATTATCCACCGATGTACAGGTTGGAAGTGCTCAGAGAAGAGAATATCGATTTTTTTAAAGTCTGGGAGATCCAACCCATTGCAACTGGGAGGAGTTTGGGACTTTTAGCTGCAAAGTATTTTGTCATCAAAAAGGACTGTGTAATGTATAATTGTGGTGTGAGGTTTTCAAGTGTTTGAATAATTTTTTTAAAAACCTTGATTTGTAATTTGGGGTATTAGCTACGATACAGTTAATTGGGGATTTCTTTTAGTTTAGTTGTTTTAATAAAAGTCTTAAAACGTGAAATCTTGTTGTTTAATTCACTAAATTGGTCTGTGGGGGGTGGGGGGCGGTCCATATTTTTCACCATGATGATCTATCTGAGGTCATTACAAATTGGGGATTCAGGTCTGGGATACAAATTCAGTGGTTGTAAAACTAGCTTGCTGGAATCTTCCAGAGTTTGAAATGAACAAGATTTCACAATCATTTTTGCTACCTTCATAAGGAGGAGTCAGCATGTCTACTTTTAATGCTCAAGCCTCTGCAGTGTGGGAAGATTTGACTCTCAATGATTTCACACAGTTAGTAGTGAATGTGTTAATGGCTGTAGCAGAGTAAGTGGGGGTTAGTTTAAAATCAAAAGCTAAAAGGGCAGAAATTATTGAATGGTTGGCTCAGCATTTTAACCTTGAGGAGGAAAAGGATAATCCTGATAGTTCTCAGATTGAGTTAGCGAGAATTCAGTTCCCAGTGAGGCAACTGGAACTCAAAAAAGAAGAAAGAGAAAAGGGAAGAGAAGAAAGGAAAAAAGAAAGAGAAAGAATAGAGCCAATTGCACCTTGAACTGAGAATGCTTGAAATCGAAGGGAAAGAAGAGAGGAAAAAAGACAATTACAACTTGAGATGAGAAAACTGGAACTCGAAAGGGAAGAAAAGGAAAGAGTGTTACAAAAAAATGAGAAGCCAGGAAATTTGCACTGGACAGAGAAAGTCTTAGATTACACAAACAGGGAGGGGCAGGAAGGCTTGAGGATGAATCTGATTTAACTCCTGGTTTTGATTTGGCAAGGGAAATTTGCTCAGTGCTAAACTCAGTGAAGAAGGAGTTGAAATGTACTTTGTGTCCTTTGAAAAAATTGCTACCAAGTTGCAATGACCAAAGCAAAGTTGGACAATTTTATTGCAGTGTGTTAGTGGGAAAACTGTTGGAGGAACAGTCAAGTGACTATGAAGTGGTTAAAACTGCAGTTCTCAATGCTTATGAATTGGTACCAGAGGCTTACAGGCAAAAATTCGGGAATATAAAAACGAGACATAGTCAGATATTTATAGAATTTGCTAGAGAGAAGGAAATGATATTTGATCTTTGGTATCCCAGGAGATTGAACCAGATTTTGAAAACCTTAGGGAAATAATCCTAATGGAGGCATTTAAAACTAGCAACCCTTCAGTAATAAGATCCCACCTACAGGGACATAAAGTTGGTAAAATAAGGAATGCCACAGAAATGGCAGATGATTACGAATTGACCCAAAAAAGCAATAGGTACAAGCCCCAGTTTGTAATCTTGCAAAGGAGTTGCAAGGTTTGAAGAGTAGATAATGAGAAAAGATTCAGTTTGAGTGAAAGGATACAGGAAACCTTCAGGGTGAGAAAAAATGTCAGGAGACTAGGGTTGAGTTAAATGGACCAATATATAATTTTTGTAATAAAACAAAGGTGGAATGCTGGAAATTGAGGGGAAAACCCATAGCTCTAGTGGGTTTACTGAAAGCCTGCACTGAAAAGAATGCCACTGTAGGTGGTACTGTTGACAAGCTAGTGGCTTTGAACGATATTGGCGAAGGAACTGAGTCAGGTCCCTAAAGGGTTTACAAGTTTTGTGCTCAAGGGTATGGTGTCCCCATATTTGTCAGATGAGGCTGGTAAGTCAATTGTGCTGCTTAGAGATACAGGGAAAGCTCAGTCATTAATGGCAGCAAAGGATGTAGATATTCCCCCAAATAGTGCTATGAATGTGCAAGTCATGGTGTAGACAATGAGGGAGCATCATTTATCCATTGCGTAAGATTAATTTGCAAGGTGATCTAGTCACTGGTCCAGTAACAGTGGGAATTGTTCCAAATTTGCATAATGAAGGGGTGGATTTGTTGCTAGGGAATGATTTAACTGGGGATAAAGTATTAAAATCTCCAGTTTTTCGAAAACAAAGTGATTATTGACAACGCAGCTGGCAGCTGATGTCATGAGACTGCGCCAATTTGCGCACATGCGCAGATTGGCTCCTACTTTCTGCGCATGCGCTGCGCTCCGCATTGCCAGGACTGGATGGCGCATGCACCGATGACGTCATCCCGTAACGCGGGCAGAGAGTGTAGGTGGGGAGAGTGAGGGTGGGGGGACCGGGAGTGGGTGGTGGGGGGGGGTGGGGAGAGCGGGGACACCAGGGGTGGGGGGGGGGAATGAGAGAGCTTCCGCCCGGCCCGCTCGGTCACTTCCCCGTCCCCAGCCCGCTCTGTCGCTTCCCCTCCCCGGCCTGCCCGCTCCCCCCCAACCTCCCCGGCCCGCTCGCTACCCCCCCCTCCCCGGCCCGCTCGCTCTGTCCCCGGCCCACTTGTGCTCTCTCTCCGGCCATTGTGTGCTGCCATGTGTTTAGGTTGCCTTCGTGTGATTATTTGAGCAGCACCATCTTTAGTCCGGGCAGCTGCCTGACGTCGCAGACTGTGACGTTTTAGTAGCACAGGCCTCATTTGTGCATGTGCCACTGCAGCGCCACCTAGTGGCTGCGTTGTCAGCAAATGCAGCCTTTCAAAAAAGCCAGCTGAAGTTGCTGAAACTGTGGTTTTGCAGGAGGAATGTCCCTGGAATTTTCTCAGATTTTGTGGTAACAAGATCCCAGGCTCATAAGATTGAACAAGATGGGAAGGATTCAGTTATTGTGGAGGACAATTTGTGTGTTTGGTTGGCCGAGACCTTTTACCAGGATTTGGGTGGGGATGTTGGTAAAAAAGGCTCCAAAGCGAGCAATGGTGACTAGCAGACCCTGACTTAAGAAGGTTGTCTGACCAATCTAACTATTACAAACTAATCAAGAAGACACAATGTATAGAAGGTGAGGTTATACCTGACCAATCAAAAGGGTTAAGGTGGAATGTAATCTAATGTGGAATGAAGGAATCCTCGGACAGAGGCATAAATTAAAGATGCTGAGAGACGTTGGGGCGCACTGATTTGAAGAAGAGACCACCCTACAGTGAACAGAATACCTAGAGAAAAGACTGTGCCACAGCAGCTCAGGAAGCAAGAACCAAGGACAGTCTACACTCTGCTGTATAACTACTGCCATTGGTTAAGTATTGCATTGCTGTGTTTAATAAGCTCTCTATCTTGATTTAAGAATACCAGAGTCGGTACCTTGTGGGTCAAAGGCTAGTCAACATCTCGTCCAAATACACAAAAATCTTACAGGGTTAAGACAGTTTTTCACTAAATATGGATTGCCGAAAGAAATGCAGTCAGACCAGGGATCAAATTTCATGTCAGGCATATTTCAAGATGTCACGAGTATTTTGGGAGTGAGACAGCTCAAATCGTCCGCTTATCACCCACAGTCACAAGGTGCTTTCGAAAGGTATCACCAAACAATAAAAATGATGATAAAGGCTTATTGTTCTGAATATCCTAATGGTTGGGATAAAAGGATATAATTTTTATTATTTGCCACCAGGGACACACCAAATCAGTTCACTGGTTTCAGTCCAGTTGAATTGGTCTTTCGGCATGAGGTTATGGGTCCCCATAAACTCATTAAGGAGAGATTTTTAACATAGGAAGAGGAAAGTACCCTCTTAGATTATGTGTCAGAGTTTTGAGAGACACTCACAAAAGCTTATGAGATGGCCAGAAAAGAGCTCTAGATTTATTTGTTTGGTAGTACAGAACTTGAGAATTGCTGAAAATAGAGACATGTTGTCGAAGCTTTTTGTCTTGCACTCATCAGGACAATACACAAGAATAATCAATGTAAGGGAAAACAATGAATTTATACAGTATAAGAAGAGAGTGCTGATTGGTTGGCATGTGAACTCTGATTGGTAGAGGCGTTACCATGGAGAATGCACCAGTTTGCTTCAAAAACACGTCTCTATTTTCAGCAAATCCCGCGATTTCTTAGCAAGTGATGAAAACCTAAGCGGATAGAACAGTTAAGGCACTCAGTTTTCAGTCTGGAGACAAGGAGCTGAATGTTATAAGCCCCCTGACATTGGGGGTCGTGGTAGGGGGGCCCAGAATATCCTTCCGGGAGAGGCCCGCCACAGGCCTCGATGCCGGGAAGGCCCCGACCCATTTTACCGGCTGTGGCGAGGCCTCATGGTGGCCTCCCACCACATGGTGATGGAGATTTTATTTAAATATGTTAATTAAATTAAAATGAATGAATAATGACTTACCTTGTAGCAATGGCTGTCCCAAGCTGATATTCTGGCTGGTTGCCGGAAGTCCCGCGCCTTCGGATCTCTGTTCGGAGATCCGAGGTGGAACACCGTTGTGTGTGGGGGGGGGGGGGGGGAGGAGTGAAGTTTTCAGGGAGGGGGGAACGGCAAAAACAAACATGATTGGCTGTGGGGTTGGTGGGAAGGGGTTGAAGGTTAAAGTTAAGAAAGTTTGGGAGGAAAGGTCGTGATCGGAAATTTACTTTTTCCGAGGGGAAAGGACAAATAATAATCTTATTATTCATTGGAGGGGTGTGAGTGGGGGAGGGGATTGGAAGTGTAAATAAAGTTTTTATTGATATTTGATGGAAAACCTGTACCTTTAAACTTTAAAATACAATGGAAGGGCTTGAAACCCTTTAAAAATGGCGCTGGTGCGGTGGCATGGACGCCGTTGCCAGGGATGGAGTGGCCGTCCCCTCTATGCCATCGGGGGTGGGCATTCCATCCCCTCCATGTAAATGAGACACTACACAAAATATTGTAGCGGCTCAGTTGTGCACAAGTCGCACATGTACCCGTGCCTTTTTGTGATGCTCATCGCCGAGATCGGTGACGAATTCAGCCCAAGGTGTCAATATTGTTGCCTTTACCTGGGGAACCACTGAAAGCTATGTTTAATGAATCTTATTTCATTAAGAGGAAACTTAATGAGGTAAACTATTTGGTTAGCACACCAGACAGATGGAATAGTCAAAGGGTGTGTCATGTGAATGTGTTGAAAAGATACTATGACTGTGAACCTTGTCAGCCAGTAAATGTATGTCAAATGGCAGAGGAGGATAAGGATAGTGTCAAGAAAACACGCTATGCTGAATGAGGATTTTTAATTAATCGGTTGGAAACCTACATGAAACGTTTAAAAGCAGCTGGGATCCTACATTTAACTTTTAAAAAGCCGGCAGCCAAGATGGCCACCATAATTTGTATTGAAATACCTAACATTTCAGGACATTGAATTGGAGATGCATCTCTAACAGGGCTCCCTTCGAGGACAATTGCTTGGATAACTAAGTAGATTATCCAGTATCACCCTCGTTAGCGGGACATTCAAAGCCATCTTGGAGCATTCATTAGTGGAGACGTACCTCCAGGGGGTAAACATTGAAACAATGAGAGCCGAGAGAGGTTGAGAATTCCTAGACTTGAATCTAATTAAATTGCAAGTGAGGATACTGGACAATCAGGTGACCACCTCCCCATTTGTGAAAAACTTGCAGTCTTTGCAAAAGGACAACTTCTGAGACTTTGACAGTGCAGAACCCATAGGGGGGTGTCTCTCTCTCTCTCCAGGTGGCCTTGGGCATTCAAAGCATGTCTGCTGGCTGGAATAGATCCAAGGCAAAGACCCCTGGGAAGAAGACCACCTGCTCCACTGTCTCCAAGAACATCCAAGAATGTCAGGACTCCAGATTCAGTTGGAAGACAACTGAATTAACAGACACCACAGACTGTATATTATTTTTATTTGTTCCGGACTCTAATCCAACACAAACTATTCCTCTCCACTCTGTAATCTATTTGTATGTGTGATTCTCATGTGTGTATGTGAGTGAAAGTGTAGCATAGTTTATTATTTTATTTAGATCGGGTTTTTGGTTAAGTACAATAAACTCATCTTTTTCTTGTTTAAATTCAGGAAAACCTGCCCAATTGGTTCTTTTATGATCACAACAAAGGTAAAAGGTTAACCACTCACTGAAGTGGTAAGCACATCCACTGTTTAAAAAGCAATAAACCCTGTTGTGGTCAAACAAGGAGAAAGATCAGTGGGGAGCCTTGCAACCCTCCTCACCCGATTGTAACAGAAATTTGGGAGCTCATCTGGGATCAGAACCCAAAGACAAATTAGAAATTGGAAGTGGGAAACCAAATTTATCCTTATCAAAAAATTAAAAAACTAAAGAAATGTTTGCCTTTGTGACCCCAGATGGCCTATTTCAGTGTAAGGTCATGCCATTTGGTATGAAAAATGCACTGGCCACATTTCAAATGTTGACTAACGATGCCTTGGTTGGACTAAGCAATTGCATTGTGTAACTTGATCTGTTGGTACACAGAAGACCATATTCAATAAAAGCAAAATACAGCAGATGCTGGAAATCTGAAATAAAAACAAAGTGTTGGAAATACTCAGCATGTCAGGCAGCATCTGTGGAGAGAGAAACAGAGTTAACGTTTCAGGTCTGTGACCTTTCATCAGAACTGGCAAAGGTGAGAAAAGAATTAGGTTTTAAGCAAGTGAAGGGAGTGGGGGAGGGGGTGGTGGGGGCATGGGGTTGGTGGGGAAGAGAACAAAAGGGAAGGTGTGTGATAGAACAGAGGGCAGGAGAGATTAAATAACAAAGCTGTCCTGGGACAAAGGCAAAGAGTGTGTCAATGCCATGACCATGTTCAACACTGACAGCCTCTGTTCAACAGGTTAGAGAGAGCCAATTTGTTAATAAACTTAGTGAAGAGCCAGTTTGCTAATTGTGTAACCTATTTAGGGAATGTATGGGGTCAAGGTCAAGTGTTGCCTGGAGAAGCTAAAATTCAGGCGATAATAGACTTTCCAGTCCCCAAGACAAAAAAAGGAAATGTTACGATTCCTAGGGATGTGTGGGTTCTACCGGAAGCTCGTTCCTAGCTTCAGTACAATAGTAACTCCATTGACAAATGTATTAAAAAGGGCATGAAGATCCAGTGGACAGAACCCGGTCAAATGGCTTTTGAGACGTTAAAGGCCATTTTAATAAATGACCCCATTCTAGCAGCACCAGATTTTGGCAAGCCCTTGAAAGTGGCTATTGATGCCAGTAGGGGTAGGAGCAGTATTACTCCAGGATGATGAAACTGATATCAAACAACCAGCTAGTTATTTCTCTAGAAAACTCAATAAGTATCAGCAGAAGTACTCCACTATTGAGAAGGAGGCTTTAGGTCCCATATCGGCTCTTCAACATTTTGAAGTATACGTCAGCAATGGCCAAGGGGAATAACAGTTTACACTGATCATAATCCATTGAGGTTTCAAGAAAAATTCAAAACCAAGAACGTTAGATTATTTCAATGGAGCCTAATACTGCAACCATTTACCCTAAAGATTGTAAATGTTGCAGGAAAGAGCAATGTAATTGCCAATGCTCTATCCAGAATTTAAATAAGGGGTATAATAGAGACAAACAACTCAAAAATATAAAATATTGCTGTTACCTGTGTAAAGTGTGGAATGTTAATAATGAAAATGTTTATAATGTTATATGTGATGATGTTGTAAGAAAAATCAGTACTACGGTAATAACTTTTCTGTTTTTGTGGGGGAGGTGTTATGAACGACGGACTTTGTAACGTGATTATGTTTTAAAAATTGCGACTTTTAAAAGTTCAAGATGGAGTCTGGAAGGTCAGAAGGCCTCACACCCACTCTGCGAAAGGACAAGACAGAAATCTTGGTTACCAGGACAACAGAGAACACAAATCAAAGACTTTCTTTTGACTGCAGGGTTAACACCTGAAGAACAATGGGTTTTGCTTTCCCAGACTATCGGGTCATAAAGCAAGGAGTCAGTAAATCGGAAGATGCAAATGTACCAGGCAGCCGTTAACACCTAGAAATAATGGAAGGCACAAGTAGCTCTGTGAAACGAAACTTCTGGACTCTGCATATTGGAACAGTACAATAAGCTATTGATGTTTGAGTCAAGATAAATTTAACAGACTTTCTGAAGGCAAGCAGGCTTCAAAAAAGGGACTCGGCGGTTGCAGCCTCACAGAAGGCTGTAAGAAAGAAAACCAGTGGTGGCAGTTCGAGAGATAGAGTCATAGAATCAAAGAGTAATTTACGGCACAGAAGGACACAATTGGGCCCATCGATTCCAGGCCAGCTCTCCACAGAGAGGGAACACTTGCTCTCAGAAGCTGGATACAGTAAAACGCTGTGAAGACTGAACCTGTTTAGAAAAGTAAAGCTTATGGAGAAGGAGAAAACCAGCAGGACCACTAGGAATTGCTTTATTCACGGACGTCGAGGTTGGAAGTGCTTGGAGAAGTGAGCAAAGAGGTTCTTGATTTTTGAAAAAACTTGGAGATCCAACCCATTGCAACTGGGAGAACTTTGGGATTTTTAACCGCAAAGGTTTTCACCATCGTAAAGGACTGTGTAATGTATAATTGTGGTGTGAGGTTTTTAAGTATTTAAATAAGAAAATACCTTTCTGAAAATAGAAGCATGTTGTCGAAGCTTTTCGAATGCACTCATCAGGACAATACACAAGAATAACCAATGTAGGGGAAAACAACAACTTATACTGCATGAGAAGAGAGTGATGATTGGTTGGTAAGTGAACTCTGATTGGTAGAGGCATTGCCATGGAGAATGCACCAGTTTATGGTGACTGACAGTTAAATGCCAAGCTTTGTTTGAAATTTAAACCAGGCAGCTTGACTCTGATTGGTCAAGGCCTCAATTGCCCTGAGGGATGAACCAGCGAATGGCTGTCACTTATTTTGTTTAGCTGAAACAGGCGCAATGTGTGTACACGTTCTTTCTGTCTGCAAAGAACAGGGCCCTGTGTATTAATATATGTAGCTTCTAATACGTGAAAATGCACCACACTGCGAGCCCGACTGACAATCTTAATTTGGCTGTCAGCGTAACTCTGAGCACGTTGTGGATTATTTAGCAAATGTTGTCCAATCACAGAATCACAACTAATGTTGGACACTGTGTTTTGAATTTTGGAAGAAAGGGCTGGTTGGGGACAGCCTGTCCTTTGCCCGTTGTGAACAGAGGAAGGGACATGTTGTTTGATACAATCCACCAGTCTTTGGGATGTACAGCCTATACGCCTAGCATCACCTGGCATTGAAACTCATATATCACAATACTCATTTGTATGATAGACAGGACGTCTTTTTGGCTTGACGGCAGCATTCGAACACCACACCTGTTGTTACTGCATAGTAGCAGCGTGAAACAGCTAACTTTACCTGTTGCTCAAATTTTTGGGATACATTACTCTTCCAGGGTAATTTGATGTAGACTGGGCACTTTTCAGGGCCAAAAATGTCAGCCTTAGTGTAGGGGCTGAGGGCAGTGTTGAGGGGAGGGGAGTGTTGAGGGGAGGGGAGTGTTGGAGGGGAGGGGAGTGTTGGAGGGGAGGGGAGTGTTGGAGTGGAGGGGAGTGTTGGGTGTAGGGAAGGGGTGGGTGAGGTTAGTGTTGGGGGGTGAGGGGTGTTATGGACAGGTGGGAAATGGCATGGCTGGTTTCCACTGGTCACTTCCCAACTGACCACAGATAGTGTTTTTGTTTAAATTTAGTATTTCAGCTCCTGTGGGCTGAATTTTATCGGCCCCCTGATGTCAGGGATTGTGGCGTTGGGTGGGGGGGGGGGGGGGGGGAGGGGCGGTGGCCAGAAAATGCCTGCGGGAGAGGCCCGCCATGCTCCCTGACACCAGGAATGCTCCACCCCATATTACCGGTGGCGGGGAGGTCTCGGGGCAGCACCCCTGCCATTCGGCAACGGGAGTCCAATTTCAATATTCAACTCACTACTTACCCTTGCTGCATTATGCATCCCACTGCCTCTTCGTAAACAGTTCGCAATTTTCCAGTGAATGGGCATCTCTTATGTGCCTTTCCATTCCCGACTGTTAAAAGCCAGCGGGTCAGAAGTTGCAGTGCTCGGAGCCTCTCAAGGTTTGTCTTGCGAGACTGGCCTCAACTCTGCATGCGTGTGCACGGAGGTGGGAGGGGGGGAAGGAATTACTGGGGGCACAACTCTCCAAGCATGAAGGGAGCAACTGTGCACCCTCCCTCCGTAAAGGGGGGCACTCTGCGCCACTGAATGTTTGTGTGAGTGAAGGAACAATGTCACTCTGGGAACCCAGTGTGTAGGGAGGGTGCCAGAAACGGTGGGTGTGTAAAGGTAATCTGGCTGCTGGGCCAATCGATACAGATGCTACAATCTGAATGTGGTCGTGCTGCACCACTCTTAGTGGAAGCTAAGATGGGCAATGCCATGCCACGCCACATAGTTGATGCATGAACACCCTGATGTACCAGTCAAAATCAATCTCTAACCTGTTAGGTACCTTCGAAGAAATGAAGGAACTAGGTTTAATTGCAACTTGGATATGGGGATGTTACACCCTGTATTCATTGATCTGCTTGTTGTGAGGAGCCATATGCGCCACAGGTGCAGTTCATGTCGAAGCCCCCGCTCATGAGCTGCAGCAGCCCCAAGGCGAACTCACCACTACAGCTCGCCGTGCATCTACAGGTCCCGCATGTCATACCTGCAGATGTCAGAGCACTAGTATCAGAGGTGACTGTGGATGTCCAGAGTGGCGGTGACACATCTCTGTGCCCTGCTCAACGATGACCTGCAGCCCATGGGCTTCGATGGACAGTCTATGCCTGTGGCCCTCAAAGTGACAGCAGCTCTTAACTTCTACGCCTCTGCATTATTTCAGGGATCCACCAGTGACCTATGTGGGTTCACACAGTCAGCAGTACACTACTGCATCAGAGAGGTCACCGATGCCCTGTACCAGAGGGCCGGTGACTATGTCGGCTTCAGGACGGACCCTGAGATCCAGGCTCAGAGGGCCATTGGATTTGGCACCATAGCAGGATTCCCTCAGGTGCAAGGGGTCACAGATTGCACCCATGTGGCCATCAAGGCTCCCACTGGACAACCAGCTGCATATCTCAACCAAAAGCCATTGTCCATGTTGCTGCATCCATGGAGACACACATGAGCGAAACTGGCATAGCAACGATGTTATTCCATACACTGGCAGTTCTGAAAGGCAATGATGTAATGGGAGGAGACAAGATCAGCACACGCTGGCACACGTCATTCACACAGTAAAAGCAACACACATGTTATTGAAGAAGATTTAGTGAATAACTTTTACAGTGTTGTATCACCCATGCAGACCCATCTGTGTCACGGTGTTTTTTGGAAATGCTTGTGGCTCCTTCGCGGTGCAACCTCTGCGCTAGCAGCCTGACTGGAGCAAGGCTGCTGATCACATTGCCCTTTGGCTGTAGATATCTTTAGCGGTCATCCTCTGTGCGCACGAGGCCTGGAGGGCCAGGCTGGCTGGGGGATTCCTGCGTCATCACAGAACCCTCCTCAGGCGTCGTGGCTGCTGGAGCTTGACTCAGCGGCGGAGGGGCTGGTCGCCACATTGGAATCAACTAGAGAGGGGACCCCAGATATGACGAGCAGGCTCACCTCCTCCATCTCAAGGCTCCTTTGAATCTCTGCTCTCCCAAGAAGGACCAGGGACAGGGACAGTCTCCATGCCCCTGGTCCCTCTCTCGCCTTGCTACAGCTGTGTGGATCTGATGGCCTCAGCGAGGGATTGCAGGTCAGCGCGGATTAATGGAATGTGGTTCACCAGGAGGGCCACCGCTGTCTCCATGTATGACGCCATGTGCTCAAATGCCTGGGACACGGCAGCTGTCACATCCTGGATGGACTCCCCCATCATCCACTCAGGACTGCACATGGCCTGCGGCATCTCCATCCGACATTGCCACGACTGCTGCTGCAGATCCAGCATGCCCAGTGCTGCCGACAACAGAGGGTCATCAGTAGCCTGGGGCTCAACATGGGCCTGGCCACTCACAGTCCTCCGACAGTCAGGGGCCTTGGCTGTTTCAGCCTCAGTCAGCTGCTCGGCTGTGTGTGCAGTGCTCTCACCAGCTTGTGACCCAGATTCCAAGGTCGATCGGATTCCCACCGAGGTGACTGCATCTGCGCTGGTGGAAGGTGCAGGAGTTCATAGGACGCTGCTTCCTCTGAGGATGTCTCTTCCTCTGAGGAGCGGGAGGACTCCTGGGCCACAGGGTTCAATTCAGAAAATTTACCTGCAAGATACAATGAGAAGAGCACACTGTCAGTCTTGATGGTGAGCATGTAACGATTATGACAGCATTGTGTCAAACAGTAATATTTTCACAGTGATCATTGTGTATATCAAATAGCTGTCACTGTGGACCCCCAGCTCTACGTCACTGACTGCATGGTTCACATGAATTGATGCCAGTTCCAGGGCCTCCTCCTCAGCCTGTGTCAGCGCTCAGAGATCTGGCACTCCTCCAACAGTCCGACTCACCTCATGAGCATTGTGGGCTTTCTTTGTCCGGAGGAGCAAGGAGGCAGATATTAAACATGGCAAATCAACAACATGACACATGTCACAAGAGGGGTGCTGGGCCCAAAGGTGGAGAAGGCTCAGTCTGACCTACTGAGTGAGTCGCTCATGTAGATGCCATTCTCTGAACAGCAGATAAGGGCGAGGTCTTTCATACTTTCATCCATTCATGTCACAACTGTCCTCCATGTCCAATCTCCCTGTCTTTGGCATGGCAGTGGCACACATGTGCCACTCTGTGTGGGACACCCAGGTTCAGTGGGGCCATGATACAAAGTGCCACTTACTTTTGTGGTGCAAAGCAGATTGTTCATCCTCTTCCAGCATTGGACCCAGTCATGCCGGATGGCCCCACGTCTGCTGACCTCCTCTGCCACCTCCAGCCAGGCTGACTTGGTCTTGCCCACACAGTCTGGAGGAAAGTGAGCAGGGAGGCATCGCTGAACCGTGTGGCCACCCTGGAGCGCCCCCCTGCTATCCTCGGATTTTTGAACGATCCAGAAATGAAAAGGTTATTCCACAGTCAAACACTGCACTAACCTCTGGCTGCAAGTTGCTTCTGTAGGTTTTAAAACTAATGCAGGGCTGGCTAAAGGCCGGCTACCCGACCCGAATCTGACAGGACCCGACGACATGTGTCGGGTTTGGGTCGGGCTCGGGTCGCTCTTCTGGGTCCAGCTTTCGGGCTCGGGTCGGGTCGGGTCGGGCCAGGTCTGGGTTGGGCGAGGTCTGGGTCGGGCCAGGTCTGGGTGGACACACACAGTATTAATTGGACTTGAAAGGTTGTTTAAAAAGAAACAGATTCGGAATCAGAAGGTAGGTAAAGTGAACATTCCAGTGGTCGGGTCGGGCTCGGATTGAGTCGGGTCAGGCACGGGAAAAAATGGAGGGACTTGGGCCGGGTCGGGCTCTGGTCCGACGTGGTTCTGTGAGGCTTGGGTCAGGTTTTTTTTTCCTGACCTGAGCAGGCCTTTAGGACTGGCTGCCCCAGTACCTGATCTTCAGCTGACCCAATGCTGATCATGGCACAGAAAATCTCACCCCCTCCATGTCGTTTGGCGGGGGGGCATCTAGTCATGCGTATGTTAATAAGCTGTCACGCTGAACATCACTGCGGCTCCACGATGGCGAGCCACCATTTTTAAAGCTTGTCGCCGAGCTAATAAGATGCAGCCCTGTGTTTTGTTGGCTAAACAAACAGATATTGACAGGTTTTCTCATGAATTTAAAACAGAAGATGAAGTATTTATTAAACAATAATAACCCAAAATGTTCTTAACACCATCCATGCATGCATTCACTCTCAGATGCAAACTCAAGAAAGGATAGATAGAAGGTAAAGGGTAAGAGGCGTTAAGAGTTCAAGGTGCAAAAGTCTGCTGTTTTCAGGAAAAACCTGTGGGATCCACTTTGAAGATAGGGGAGTGTGGGAAATGGGTGGGGGGTGTGGGGGAGGTTGGGGAGTGTGGGGGAGGGGAAATGTAGGAGAGGGTGGAGAGTGTGGGAGTGGTGGAGGATGGGGAGTGTGGGGGAGGGTAGGGAGTGTGGGGGTGGGGAATGTAGGAGAGGGTGGAGAATGTGGGGTGGGGGAGGGTGGGGAGTGTGGGGGTGGGGAATGTAGGAGAGGGTGGGGAGTGTGGGGGTTGGGAATGTAGGACAGGGTGGAGAGTGGGGAGGGGAGGGTGGGGAGTGTGGGGGAGGGGGAGGGTAGGGAGTGTGGGGAGTGTGGGGGAGGGTAGGGAGTGTGGGGGAGGGTAAGGACTGTGGGGGTGGGGAATGTAGGAGAGTGTGGGGAGTGTGGGGGAGGGGGAGGGTAAGGAGTGTGAGGGTGGGGAATGTAGGAGAGGGTGGGGAGTGTGGGGGAGGGGGAGGGTAGGGAGTGTGGGGGAGGGTAAGGAGTGTGAGGGTGGGGAATGTAGGAGAGTGTGGAGAGTTTGGGGGAGGGGAGGGTGGAGAGTGTGGGGGGGGGAGGGTGGAGAGTGTGGGGGGGGGGAGGGTGGAGAGTGTGGGGGGGGGGAGGGTGGAGAGTGTAGGGGGGAGGGTGGAGAGTGGGGGGGGGAGGGTGTAGAGTGTGGGGGGGGAGGGTGGAGAGTGTGTGTGGGGGGGAGACGGTGGAGAGTGTGGGGGGGGGACGGTGGAGAGTGTGGGGGGGGAAGGGTGGGGAGTGTGGGGGGGGAGAGGGTAGGGAGTGTGGGAGTGGGGAATATAGCAGAGGGTGGAGAATGTGGGGGGGGGCGGGAGGGTGGAAAGTGTGGGGGGTGTAGGGAGTGTGGGGGTGGGGAATATAGGAGAGGGTGGAGAGTGTGGGGGAGGGGAGGGTGGAGAGTGTGGGGGGGAGGGGAATGTAGGAGAGGGTGCAGAGTGTGGGGAGGGGAGGGTGGAGTGTGGGGGGAAGGGGAGGGTGGAGAGTGTAGGGGGGAGGGGAGGGTGGAGAGTGGGTGGGTGGGGAATGTAGGAAAGGGTGGAGAGTGTGGGGGAGGGGAGGGTGAAGAGTGGGTGGGTGGGGAATGTAGGAGAGGGTGGAGAGTCTTGGGGAGGGTGGAGAGTGGATGGGGAATGTAGGAGAGGGTGGAGAGTGTGGGGGAGGGGCGGGTGGAGAGTGGGTGGGTGGAGAATGTAGGGGGGGGAGAGGGTGGAGAGTGTGTGGGAAGGGTAGGGAGTGTGGGGGAGGGGAGGGTGGAGAGTGTGGGGGAAGGGTAGGGAGTGTGGGGGTAGGGAGTGTGGGGGTGGGGAGGGTGGAGAGTGTGGGGGAAGGGTAGGGAATGTGGGGGTGGGGAATATAGGAGAGGGTGGGGGAATGTAGGAGAGTGTGGGGGAGGGGAGGGTGGAGAGTGTGGGGGAAGGGTAGGGAGTGTGGGGGTGGGGAATATAGGAGAGGGTGGGGGAATGTAGGAGAGTGTGGGGGAGGGGAGGGTGGAGAGTGTGGGGGAAGGGTAGGGAGTGTGGGGGTGGGGAATATAGGAGAGGGTGGGGGAATGTAGGAGAGTGTGGGGGAGGGGAGGGTAGGGAGTGTGGGGTTGGGGAATATTGGAGAGGGTGGAGAGTGTGGGGGGGTGAGGGTGGAGTGTGTGGGGGGGGGAGGGTGGCGTGGGGGGGGGGAGGGTGGGGAGTGTGGGGGGGGTGGTGGGTGGAGAGTGTAATTTGGGGAGGGTGGAGAGTGTAGGGGGGGGGAGATGAAGAGTGTGGGGGGGGGGGAGATGGAGAGTGTAGGGGGAGGGTGGAGAGTGTGGGGGAAGGGTAGGGAGTGTGGGGGTGGGGAATATAGGAGATGGTGGAGAGTGTGGGGGAGGGGAGGGTGGAGAGTGTAGGGGGGAGGGTAGGGAGTGTGGGGGTGGGGAATGTAGGAGAATGTGGGGGAGGGGAGGGTAGGGAGTGTGGGGTTGGGGAATATAGGAGAGGGTGGAGAATGTCGGGGAGGGTGGGGAGTGTGGGGAATGTAGGAGAGGGTGGAGAGTGGGTGGGTGGGGAATGTAGGAGAGGGTGGAGAGTGGGGAGGGGAGGGTGGGGGAGGGGGAGGGTAGGGAGTGTGGGGGAGGGTAAGGAGTGTGGGGGTGGGGAATGTAGGAGTGTGGGGGTAGTGTGGGGGAGTGGGAGGGTAAGGAGTGTGGGGGTGGGGAATGTAGGAGAGGGTGGGGAGTGTGGGGGAGGGTAGGGAGTGTGGGGGAGGGTAAGGAGTGTGGGGGTGGGGAATGTAGGAGAGTGTGGAGAGTTTGGGGGAGGGTGGAGAGTGTGGGGGGGGGGGGGGGAGGGTGGAGAGTGTAGGGGGGAGAGATGGAGAGTGTAGGGGGGGGGAGATGGAGAGTGTAGGGGGAGGGTGGAGAGTGTGGGGGAAGGGTAGGGAGTGTGGGGGAAGGGTAGGGAGTGTGGGGGTGGGGAATATAGGAGATGGTGGAGAGTGTGGGGGAGGGGAGGGTGGAGAGTGTAGGGGGGGAGGGTAGGGAGTGTGGGGGTGGGGAATGTAGGAGAATGTGGGGGAGGGGAGGGAGTGTGGGGGAGGGTAAGGAATGTGGGGGTGGGGAATGTAGGAGAGTGTGGAGAGTTTGGGGGAGGGGAGGGTGGAGAGTGTGGGGGGGGGAGGGTGGAGAGTGTAGGGGGGGAGGGTGGAGAGTGTAGGGGGGGGGAGGGTGGAGAGTGTGGGGGGGGAGGGTGGAGAGTGTGTGGAGGGGGGGACGGTGGAGAGTGTGTGGGGGGGGGGACGGTGGAGAGTGTGGGTGGGGGGAAGGGTGGGGAGTGTGGGGGGGGAATGGTGGCGAGTGTGGGGGGGAAGGGTGGAGAGTGTGGGGGGGGAAGGGTGGAGAGTGTGGGGGGGGAAGGGTGGAGAGTGTGGTGGGGGGGGAAGGGTAGGGAGTGTGGGGGGGGAAGGGTGGGGAGTGTGGGGAAGGGTGGGGAGTGTGGGGGAAGGGTAGGCAGTGTGGGGGAAGGGTAGGCAGTGTGGGGGAAGGGTAGGCAGTGTGGGGGTGGGGAATATAGGAGAGGGTGGAGAGTGTGGGGGAGGGGAGGGTGGAGAGTGTAGGGGGGGAGGGTAGGGAGTGTGGGGGTGGGGAATGTAGGAGAGTGTGGCGTAGGGGAGGGTAGGGAGTGTGGGGTTGGGGAATATAGGAGAGGGTGGAGAATGTCGCGGAGGGGGAGGGTGGGGAGTGTGGGGAATGTAGGAGAGGGTGGAGAGTGGGTGGGTGGGGAATGTAGGAGAGGGTGGAGAGTGTGGGGGGGGGGAGGGTGGAGAGTGTGGGGGGGGAGGGTAGAGAGTGTGGGGGGGGAGGGTGGAGAGTGTGGGGGGGGGAGGGTGGAGAATGTAGGAGAGGGTGGAGAGTGTGGGGGAGGGGAGGGTGGAGAGTGTGGGGGAGGGGAGGGTGGAGAGTGTGGGGGAGGGGAGGGTGGAGAGTGGGTGGATGGGTGGGGAATGTAGGAGAGGGTGGAGAGTGTGGGGGAGGGGGAAGGGTGGAGAGTGTGGGGGAGGGGGAAGGGTGGAGAGTGTGGTGGGGGGGAAGGGTAGGGAGTGTGGGGGGGGAAGGGTAGGGAGTGTGGGGGGGGGGAAGGGTGGGGAGTGTGGGGAAGGGTGGGGAGTGTGGGGGAAGGGTAGGCAGTGTGGGGGTGGGGAATATAGGAGAGGGTGGAGAGTGTGGGGGAGGGGAGGGTGGAGAGTGTAGGGGGGGGAGGGTAGGGAGTGTGGCGTAGGGGAGGGTAGGGAGTGTGGGGTTGGGGAGGGTAGGGAGTGTGGGGTTGGGGAATATAGGAGAGGGTGGAGAATGTCGCGGAGGGGGAGGGTGGGGAGGGTGGGGAGTGTGGGGAATGTAGGAGAGGGTGGAGAGTGGGTGGGTGGGGAATGTAGGAGAGGGTGGAGAGTGGGTGGGTGGGGAATGTAGGAGAGGGTGGAGAGTGGGTGGGTGGGTGGGGAATGTAGGAGAGGGTGGAGAGTGGGTGGGGAATGTAGGAGAGGGTGGAGAGTGGGTGGGTGGGGAATGTAGGAGAGGGTGGAGAGTGTGGGGGAGGGGAGGGTGGAGAGTGGGTGGGTGGGGAATGTAGGAGAGGGTGGAGAGTGTGGGGGGGGGAGGGTGGAGAGTGTGGGGGGGGGGAGGGTGGAGAGTGGGTGGGTGGGGAATGTAGGAGAGGGTGGAGAGTGTGGGGGAGGGGAGGGTGGAGAGTGGGTGGGTGGGGAATGTAGGAGAGGGTGGAGAGTGTGGGGGAGGGGAGGGTGGAGAGTGTGGGGGAGGGTGGAGAGTGGGTGGGTGGGGAATGTAGGAGAGGGTGGAGAGTGTGGGGGAGGGGAGGGTGGAGAGTGGGTGGGTGGGGAATGTAGGAGAGGGTGGAGAGTGTGGGGGAGGGGAGGGTGGAGAGTGGGTGGGTGGGGAATGTAGGAGAGGGTGGAGAGTGTGGGGGAGGGGAGGGTGGAGAGTGTAGGGGGGGAGGGTAGGGAGTGTGTAGGTGGGGAATGTAGGAGAGGGTGTAGAATGTCGCGGAGGGGGAGGGTGGGGAGTAGAGGCTGGAGAGTGGGTGGGGAATGTAGGAGAGGGTGGGGGAGGGTGGAGAGTGGGGAATGTCAGAGTGGGTGGGTGGGCAGTACTATGAGCGGAGTCCGGGTTCCAGTCTCGCGAGACTGTGGCGGTGCCGCGGCCGCTCACGCGCAGGAGCGGTTCATGGCGTCACAGAGGGCCGAGCGCGAGCGTTGCTAACGGTTGCTGAGATCTGGAGACAGGACACCCGCAGATAGAAGAGATGCCCGGCCACGGCCCGTGCCAGGTAAACGGCAGCAGGAGGGTTCGCGCCTTTCAAATCCAGCCCCGGGCTTGCGTTGGGCCTGGCAGGCCGGGGCTGGGCAGGGAGTTGGCTCCGGGGCTCCGACCCGCCGGGAGGGAGGGGAACCGGAGCTGTACCGTCGGCAGTCCTGCCAGGTATGTGCGGGGTGGAACGGGCAGCGGCTGGGCTACAGCCCGGGGCCCAGAGTGAGGTTTATGTGGTGTATTGTTGTGTGGATCGTAGCCGGTGTCTCTGTTCGCACTGGGGGCTGTGTGGCTGAGGCCTAGGGCCTGGGAGTCCGGCCTGCCACCCATTGACAGCTGCTCCGAGAGCTGCCTAAAGCGAGACGGGAGCGATCCCAAGACCCTGTATTTCTATAACTCCTGTCCCATCCTTAGCATTCTTCCCCCGCCGCCCGGCCCTTTAACAACCTGTACTGTCAGTGTTGTGATGTAAGGAACATGGTGAGTGATTTGCGCACAGCAAGATCCCACCAAAGAACAAATGAGTTAAATGCCAGGTTCACGTAGCGCCGCGGTTCTCATGCTCGCCGTACTTATAATGAGTTCATTGTCCAACCCCAGTAGACACACCATTTGCCTGGGGTCTGTTGTCAACTAATGCATAGAGATTGTTTGTCATAGTTAGTCAATAATTTTGTCATTGTTTCATCATACAGTTACCAGGAGGGAGGAAGGTGAACTAGCAATTCCTAAGTTTCTATCTGGGTTACTGATGTTGGTTGAGGGATAAATGTTGGACAATCTCCTCTGTCTTCAAAGTAGTGTCAGACTTTTACATCGAGCTGAGAGAGCCGTTGGGACCTTGGTTTAACAGTCCATCCGAACAACCAGAGCAGAGCAGGCAGCTTAACATTATGAATGCTGCGCTGGTGCGGGACATACCCCCAGCAGTCTTAGTTGCCCTTGTCCGTTTCCTTGTTGTAAATTTCTGTGTAATTCTTTGAAGCCCTCAATGCCCGGATTGGAGTTAGACCACAGTCTGTGAGGTAGAGTTTGCACTTTGGCCATAATTGTCGATTCTGGCATAATTTTGTACCCATTTTTAAGAGTTTACTCCCCTGCACCCCCCTCCCCGACCAATGTTTCTGCTCAAACATGTTTACATATTGCAGGATACAAAATCTGCCATGAATCTGTGCAATCTGGCAATGTTTAAAAAATTGCTTTAAAAATTTTCCTTAATATTTAAAAGTGGTAACCTGAAGTTTGACTATAAACACCTAAGATAGGTTGTTACAAAAAATAAGCATTTTTAATCCGTGTCAATCCACCACTTGAGTAATCTGACATAAAATCAAAATACAATGGATGCTGTAAATCTGAAATAATAACAAAGTGCTGGAAATACTCAGCAGCTCTGGCAGCATCTGTGGGGAGAGAAATGGAGTTAACGTTTCAGATCTGTTACCTTTCATCAGAACTGGCAAAGGTTAGAATTGTCATAGGTTTTGAGCAAGCGAGAGGGGGGAGAACAACAAAAAGGAAGGCCTGTGATAGGGCGGAGGGCAGGAGAGATTAAATGACAAATATGTCATGGAGCAAAAGGCAAAGGAAGTGGTAATAGCCGTAGTAGAAGACAAAGCCTCTGTCCAGAGAAAGTGTTAATGGCAGAATAATAAACAGCTGTGTCCGAAAGCAAAAACATGAAAAATCAATTTAAGACATGGTCAAAAAAAAAATCAAAATGACAGTGGAGCTGAAATTGTCGAAATCAACGTTGAGTCCAGAGGGCTGTAGAATGCCTAATCGAAAAATACGGTGCTGTTCCTCGACCGTATGTTGCTGTCCACTGGAACACTGCAGCAGGCCAAGGACAGAAATGTGGGCATGAAAGCAGGGTGGTGAATTAAAATGGCAAGCAACTGGAAGCTCAGAGTCATGCTTGCAGACTGAGCGGAGGTGTTCTGCAAAGCCGTCACCTAATCTACGTTTGGTCTCCCCATTGTAATGACCGCATTGTAAACAGTGAATACAGTGTATTAAATTGAAAGAAGTACAAGTAAATCGCTGCTTCACCTGGAAGGAATGTTTGGGGCCTTGGATGGTGAGGAGAGAGGAGGTAAAATGGCATGTGTTAAACCACCTGCGTTTGCATGGGAAGATGCCATGGGAAGGGGAGGAGGTGTCGGGGTAGTGGAAGAGTGGACTAAGGTGTCGTGTAGGTCTCTTTGGAATGCTGACAGGGGAGGGGAAGATGTGTTTGGTGGTGGCATCGCGCTGGGGTTGATGGAAATGGTGGAGGATGATCCTTTGGGTGTGGAGGCTGGTGGGGTGGAAAGTGAGGACAAGGGGAACCCTGTCGCGGTTCTGGGAGGGAGGGGAAGGGGTGAGGGCAGAAGTGCGGGAAATGGGTCGGACATGGTTAAGGGCCCTGTCCACCACAGGGAGGGAGGGGGGGGGGGATTCCTCGGTTGAGGGAAAAGGAAGACATATCAGAAGGACAGTTGTGGAAGGTTGCATCATCAGAACGGATTCGTTGGAGATGGAGAAACTGGGAGAAAGGAATGGAATCCTTGCAGGAGGCATGGTGTGAGGAAGTGTAGTCGGGGTAGCTGTGGGAGTCGGGCTTATGCCAGAGTAATCTGATTTTAAATTATTAAAATTCACTTTTAATAAGTAGATAAAGCTATTTTCTAGTTCTGTTGGCCTATTTCTTAGTAAATTAAAACATACATTTAAAAGTGTTTAAACTTACTTTTTTAGTGTCCTTGTGCACAAAAGAACCTGTCTAATTTTTGAAGCCTTCCTGAAGTCCCAAAAGTGAGTGCAATTAGTGGAAACTCCCGATAGACAGGCTAGTTTTGAGAGTGGGGCCAGTTTCCAGTGTGATGTTTGTAAAGCTAGTACAAAAGATTGTGGAAATTCCTGAGTTATGGTGAATGCATATTCTGTGTGCAATTCTACGATCTTCTGCACCAATTACACTGAAAAAGCCAATGTGATTGAGTGAACACTCCAGGCTTTTGAGTTTATTGCTTACCATCATTTTGGTTTTCATTACTTTTCTGCCATCTTTCCTTAGAGCTATCCTTGCTCTGAAGGAAAATAACCCCTTTCCTCATTGCCGTCAATCTGCTGTTCTATTGTCCTACAGTTACATGAGTCACTTCTTCAACTTCCATTGATACGGTGTTGATGTAGGTACAAGTCCCAGAGGTGTAAGGAGAAATAAAAATGGAGAGGTTAAGAAGAGTGATCAAAGAGGTGGATTCTAAGAAGTATCTTAAAGGAGGAGAGAGAGATGGTTCAGCAAAAAGGTTTTAGGGAGGAAATTGCATTTCCTGTGGCTTGGGTGACTGAAGGGGCAACCGCCAGTGATGGGGAGAGAGTGCATGAGGCTGCAGTCAGAAGAACAAAGTTCAAGGAGAAAGTTGCACAGCTCAAGGTTACATACAGAGATATGGAAGGATCCAATTTTTAAACTTGAGGCATTAGGAGACCAGTAGTCAAGGTCAACTAAGATGGGGGGTGTAGGACAAGCAGGATTGGTAGGGAATAGGACGTGGCTGACAGAGTTTTGTTTTGCTCAAGTTTATGGAGAGATTGGAAACTGGCTAGGAGAGCTTTGAAATAAATCTGGAGGTAGCAAATAGCAGCAGGTGGGCTGTGGTAGGGACGGTAGAAGTAAGTGGAGAGCATGTGGCAGGGTGTTGGAGTCAGTGGTGAGGGCACAGGTTCAAGGTGTGGAACTGATGATGATGGCTTCAGTCTTCCCAATGTTTCCCTGGAGGAAATTGTGGCTTGTTCAAGACTGGTGCTGGGCAAAAATATCTGACAATGCAGAGGCTGTAGTGGGGTTGACAGAAGTGGTGGAGCAATAAAGCTGAATGTCATTTGTTTATGTATGGAAGATGCCCCCATGTGTGGAGAATGGTATTGTCAAAGAGCAGCATATTGCTAAGGGTGAGGAGTGGACCAAGTGTAGATCCTTGTGGAACTTCTGAAATGGTGTGGAGTGGAAAGACAGGAATTTGTTCCCCTTGATTAACCTTCACCTTGAAAGTTTTGCTTGAATCCATGATCACCTGTTCATATTTTGATATCACTAACCATCTTCCTGCCTAGTGGTTCTAGTCAGATGATTTATTTGTTGCAAACTTGCACATCTTGGGCCCTTGACGCATTTCAAAACATATTGCCATCAAATGGCTTTCCACCAAAGTTTTGTTTATTTATGGCTATCCAGCATTTTCCTCAGTAGTTAATGGTTCCTCCACTCACTATCAGTTTCCATTTCTCAGGGCTCTGACCTATTTCCCACGCTGTTTCTTCACCATATTAATGACTTCCTCCACTAATCACCCAGCCTTATTCATCCTCCATTCATCAACATCCTTCAGATCGCACACCACCTCATTCATCTTGCAGTGCAGTGGCTGAATCTCTGCATCTGAATCTCTTCCATGTTTTTGGGTGCAATAAAATCTAATGTTCAATTATTGAAAAAAACAGTTCAGTTTATCTTGCAAATCTGACAAATCGCAGTCACCTCTTACCTTGACTCCACCCTGGTTGTCCTTCAGTTGTTTTTATTCTGGGCTTCACTGTCTCCTTTGATCTCAAATGGAACTCTCACATCTCTGCCAAGAAGTTTGGTTTCCTGTTTTATCTAATCAACAACTTTTATTTCCTAGAAAGTCTGAACTAAATATTGTTAAAAGATCTGTGTTGTTCTTGTTCATCTCTTGTGTTCCTGGTGGGGTACATATTATTGTCTGAGATTTGATGTATTGCTGCAAGCCATTCCCTGTTGCAACCCATCTATTTTATTGATGGCTGATGGTGCTTTGAAATCCCCCCCCCCCACCCCCCAACCCCGGTTTCTCCTGAACTCCATAATATGCAGTGTTACACTACATGTCACCATATTCCCTGCATCCTTAGTGTGTTGTAACAAATACTTGTCATCTCCTCACTTTTTTAAGAGCTCAAAATGAAAATTTGGTACTCCTACATATGAAAGAATTGAGAGTGAAGTCTGGATTTCGGAATGCAGGAAGAAGCTGTGTGCATGGATTAGGGTGGTTCTGTTGGAACAAAGTATAGTGTCTGTCCTGTATGTTGCCGAAGTTCCAGGCTACTTTGTACCCAGGTTTAGTCTTTGACACAGTGAATCATGAGGCTTTTAGGGGAAAAAAGAACCCTGGACATCTGCCATAAAGTGTTTTAATTTCTGCATGCTGTCACTGGTTCCTGGAAGTGCTGAGGATTTATGCCATGCTTTTTGTTTGGTCCATTTTTTCTGACTGACACAATGTAAATCAGATCATTGTTTTACACTGCAGTCCAAAATACTGAATATGCAAAAAGAGGTTACCAAGGTTTTATTTCCTTGGTGACAGTATTTCATTAGCATTTGACTTCCAGTTCTGAGTCTGTTTTCTTACTGATCTGCATGGGCTGTGACAGTTAAATTACAGGACTAAACTTTGCTTTTTTTTGGTAAAGCAGATTGTTTTGGTTGTGTTAGCTTAATCCCAAACTGAGCAGCAGGTTAGATGGGACATCTAGTCTGAGAGGACATAGGGAAACGAAGTAGGCCTCTCAAGCCTGCTCCGCCGTTCACTTAAATCATGACTGATTTCCACCTCAACTCCACTTACCTGCTGTTCCTCCACATTGCTTAATATCCTTCCCTAACAAAAATCTATCAAACTGAATCTTAAATGTTTCAGTTTACCAAATGGCCTAGCTCTAATTTTAAAATCTTGCCCCCTTTCTCTTGATGCCCTCACCAAAGGAAATGGTTTCTCTTTATCTAGCCTGCCAAATCCTTTCAACATTTTAAACAGTTCGATCAGCTCACCCCAAATCTTCTAAACTAAAGGGAATATCAGCCAGATTTAAACCACCTGTCCTCATAATGTAACCTGCCAAGCCTCAGTTTCGTCATGATTGTCTGCTACAGTCAGTAGTCATGGCCTACAGAGAGAAGAATTGGGAAGGTTTCCAGTCCTGGAATGTGCGTGGGTTTGGATGTCAGATGAGAACAAGATTGGCTTTGGCTGTGATGCCCTCAATAGTTGATTAGTTGACTAACACTCCTTTACAAGCTCTCAAAAAAAAAGTCCTAATGGGGTGTGGTGAGCTGGGAGCATGTCAGTATTTACGTAGAATCCTGGAAGTGTGCCAGTAATTACAGGGGGTCCCCGGGAGAGTGTCAGTAATTACAGGGGGTCCCCGGGAGAGTGTCAATAATTACAGGGTACCGTGGGAGTGTCAGTAATTACAGGGAGGTCCCCGGGAGTGTCAGTATTTACAGGGAGGTCCCCGGGGGCGTGTTTGTATTTGCAGGGGGAGTCAGGAGTGTGATGGAATACACTCCACTTGCCTGGATGGGTGCAGCTCCAACAACACTCAAGAAGCTCGACACCATCCAGGACAAAGCAGCCTGCTTGATTGGCATCCCATCCACCACCGACGCACAGTGCAGCAGTGTGTACCATCTACAAGATGCACTGCAGCAATGCACCAAGGCTGCTTAGACAGCACCTCCCAAACCTGCGATCTCTACCAACCAGAAGGACAAAGGCAGCAAATACATGGGAGCACCACCACCTGCAAGTTCCCCTCCAAGTCACACACTATCCTGACTTGAAACTTTATCGTCGTTCCTTCACTGTCACTGGGCCAAAATCCTGGAACTTCCTTTGTAACAGCACTGTGGGTGTACCTGCCCCACATGGACTGCAGCGGTTCAAGAAGGCAGGTCACCGCCACCTTCTCAAGGGCAATTAGGGATGGGCAATAAATGCTGGCCTAGACAGTGACACCCACATCCCATGAATGAATAAATAAAAAACAGTCCCTGGAGCGTTTCTGTATTTGTGGGGGGGTGGGGGAGGGGTCCCCGGTCCCCTGAAACATTTGTATTTGAAGGGGGAGTCGCTGGGAGCATGTCGGTATTTACAGGTGGGGGGGCGGTCCCTGGCAGCGTGTCTGTGTTTACAAGGGAGTGCCCGGGAGCATGTCTGTATTTACGGGGGTCAGGGTGCGGTGGGGAGAGGTTGGGGGGGGGGGGGGGGTGGGGGTGGTGCTGGGGGGCGGTTCGTTTGAGCAAGTCTGTTTACAGGAGAGTCCCCTGGAGTGTGTCTGTATTTACAGGGGGGATCCCCGGGAGCGTGTCTGTATTTACAGGGGGGATCCCCTGGAGCGTGTCTGTATTTACAGGGGGGATCCCCTGGAGCGTGTCTGTATTTACAGGGGGGATCCCCGGGAGCGTGTCTGTATTTACAGGGGGGATCCCCGGGAGCGTGTCTGTATTTACAGGGGGGATCCCCGGGAGCGTGTCTGTATTTACAGGGGGGATCCCCGGGAGCGTGTCTGTATTTACAGGGGGGATCCCTGGGAGCGTGTCTGTATTTACAGGGGGGATCCCCGGGAGCGTGTCTGTATTTACAGGGGGGATCCCCGGGAGCGTGTCTGTATTTACAGGGGGGATCCCCGGGAGCGTGTCTGTATTTACAGGGGGGATCCCCGGGAGCGTGTCTGTATTTACAGGGGGGATCCCCGGGAGCGTGTCTGTATTTACAGGGGGGATCCCCGGGAGCGTGTCTGTATTTACAGGGGGGATCCCCGGGAGCGTGTCTGTATTTACAGGGGGGATCCCCGGGAGCGTGTCTGTATTTACAGGGGGGATCCCCGGGAGCGTGTCTGTATTTACAGGGGGGATCCCCGGGAGCGTGTCTGTATTTACAGGGGGGATCCCCGGGAGCGTGTCTGTATTTACAGGGGGGATCCCCGGGAGCGTGTCTGTATTTACAGGGGGGATCCCCGGGAGCGTGTCTGTATTTACAGGGGGGATCCCCGGGAGCGTGTCTGTATTTACAGGGGGGATCCCCGGGAGCGTGTCTGTATTTACAGGGGGGATCCCCGGGAGCGTGTCTGTATTTACAGGGGGTTTACCCGGGAGCGTGTCTGTATTTACAGGGGGTTCTCCGGGAGCGTGTCTGTATTTATGGGAGGGAGGATCTCTGGGAGCCTGTCAGTATTTACAGGGGTGGCCCCCCCCGTAAGTTTGCCTGTATTTACAGAGGGGTCCCCTGGGAGCATGTCGTAATTTACAGGGGGGCTCATGGGAACATGTTGGTATTTACAGGGCTTTCCTGGGACTGTGTCTTTGTTTGCAGGGGGGCTCTTGGGAGTGTGTCTGAATTTATGAGGGCTCCCTGGGAGCTGGCTGGGGCTGTCGGGGGCTCCTTGGGAGCGTGGCGGGAGCTCCCATGAGGTGCAGCGGGGGCTCGCCGGGGGTGCGCTGGTCTTTGTGGTGCTCGCCGGGAGCGCGTCGGTGCTGCCGGGACACCTCCTGGAATGTGTCAGTAGTGACTGGGGGCCCCTGGGTCTGTGTTCATAATATTGACGTACCAAAACCATGGATTCTTTAATCAGCTGCCCCCTCAAGCCAATTTATTGGTTACTGTTTTGCAATCTATTCAACTCATCCAGAACACTGTTAGCATCCCATTCCCACTCATCTAGCACCCTCTGACCTTACTGATCTCCATTTGACTCCATCCCTCAGTGCATTAATTTCAAAATCATTGTCTTTACCTAAAAATGCCATCATGACTTCCCTCCTCCCCATCTCTGTAACTGCCTCCAGCACTGTGTCTCTCTTGCCCATACACAGCAGTCTTCCAGCTCTGGTCTGTTTTAAGTTCCCAGTCTGCTTATGCTGTACCACCAGGGCCGCAGCTTTCAGCTATCTGGTCCCCATACTGCAGCTGCTCTTTTATAGCCTTCTGCCTTGCTACATCTCATCTTCAGAAGCCTGCTTAAAGCGCAGCTCTTTGAAAGTGCCTTTGTCCCATCTTTCCCTCCTTCGCCACCTTCCTGCTTGAACGTTTTAATACATTTGCTTTATAAAAGTCAGTTGTTCACGTCCTCACTAAGTTATGCTGTGTGATTGTGTAATTTGAACAACTTCAATATAAATTAATGCAGAGTCTTGTAACTCGGCTGTTTATCTGTTAACACCCCTGATGTTAGAAGTATAAGATAAGGGTCAGGTTTAAATAAATTTCCCTTGGTAATGGTGCGAAAGACGTCTGATGCAGGCAGTTGCAGTCATTTTTTAATGGTGTAAATGGGACCTGGGGGAAAAAAATCAGTAATTGTGTGCAGGTTTCCAAGTTGAGAACTCAGTAGAAAGGGGTCTTTCCTTGAAGGCTCTGACTAAATGCCTCGTGTGATGAGATGCCATTTTTTTTTCTATGTGGGCTGTTTACTGTAGGGCGGAATCTGAACTGAGTGTGATCTCCTTCTTGGTCTGAGAGAAGGAGAGTGGTCTGAGAGTGGTCTACCACTCGGCAGTGAGTCAGCAGTAAATGAGCTGTCAGAAAGTCCACACAGCATGGGAAATAAAAACAAAAGGCACATTGGTGACAGTGACACTGGGGTGGACTAAAGGGAGCTTTTACTCTGTATCTAACCCCGTGCTGTACCTGTCCTGGGAGTGTTTGATGGGGACAGTGTAGAGGAAGCTTTACTCTGAATCTAACCCCCGTTTTTTTTTGTTTTCACAAGGTGACCTTTATACCCCAGGCCCCTTTTATATTTTTCACATCGAGGGGGCCTTTATCCCTCAGGCCCCCTTTATGTACATATTTACAGTTTTAAAATAACTTTATTAAAACAGATAAATAAACAAAAAACTCAAATTAAAATGCCATTCTCGGCGTCGACGAGATGCCATGATTCAGATTCCTTTCTGATGTGTGCCATTTAACTGACACATGGGAACAAAGCATAAAAACTAGTTGCTATGTAATGCCATTCCCTTTACAACTCCAGTGGTTTCTAATTGTTTGGAATGTCTCATTTTGCCCAATTTTCTGTTTTCTTCATTCTGATATCTTGCCTGAGTGGCTGTCAGGTGATTCAGATTTGCACTGCAGAAGCTCTATTCTGTCCTATCCTTGTGTGCACTTTCTAGTGGAGATCACCACATCTAGCAGGTCACCAAATTAGAGGAAAGATGTGATTGTACTGGAAATTTATGAGGATGTTGCCAATTTTAGCTGTGGGGAAAGATCAGGCAGCTGGGTTGTCTTCCTTGAATCAGAGGAGGATGAGGGGTGACTTAATTGAGGTGTATAGAATTATGAGGAGCCTATTTAGAGTAAATAGGGATGACCTATTTACCTTCGTAGAGGGGTCAAAAACCAGGGGGCATAGAAGTAATTGGGAGAAGGATTAGAAGGGAGATGAGGAAACATTTTGTCACCAAGTGGGTGATGGGGACCTGGAATTCACTGCCTCAAAAGGTGGTAGTGGCAGAAACTCACCACATTTAAAAAGTACTTGAATGTCGACTTGAACAGCTGTGACCTGAAGGGCTATGGACCTAGTGCCGGAAGGTGGGATTAGGCTGGGTAGCTCTTCTTCAACTGGTACGGACACAATGGGCCAAATGGCCTCCTGTGTTGTAAATTTTCCATGATTTAATCAGGTGGGTGACTTGTTTTCTCTCGCCTCTCCCTTCTGTAGCTTGGGGACACTGAGGTCAAGGGTGCCTCTCCCAGCTGGGATAACTTAATTCAGCACAGGCTGAGGTTGCAAATTCTATTGGAGAGAGTGGAGCTGCTTTGTTGAACCAGTCAGTGTTGCATAACTGTCTTCTTGCCTTTATCGCGACCCACATCTGAATGTTAAATTGGATATGGTCCACCAAGCCAGCGGGAAAATAGCTCAGACTTGCCATTTCCTGATCATGTCCCTCCCACCCATGGTTAGGACCCTGCAGTGCTGTAGTTGTTTTTTGGTTGGGTTATCCAAGCCCTGAACAGCAGCCTGTTGACATTTGTGAAGACTCGCCTTAATGAGTATTTTTGGCTTTTTGGTCTTTTAGCTCCACAGTTGTCACTCATTTACTGGCTGAACAATGCAGTCCATGTGAATGGAAATTCATTCAGCAATCTGGTAATCTATGGGTGCCACCATGAAATGACCATGAAAGCTGCGGCGTTGTTGTAAAAACAACTAGTTCACTAATGTTCTTAATGGAAAGGAGCCTGCTGTTTTACCTGGCCTGGCCTACAAGTATTTCCAGTTCCACGCTGTGTAATTAACTCGTGATGCCCTCAGCAGCATTAGGTATGGGCAATATCTGACTTGCCAGCATCCCAAAAAAAAAATTCAAGTCATTTGTTTACCCACTTGGCCAAGGAAGGAAGGAAGACACCATGTAGACCTTTGGAAGCGTGAGCACATTCAGATGCTGCGCTCTTTGCTCTGTTTGACGCTGTTCTAAAGCCTACATTTTAATAGGTTCATGAGGTTCTGTATTGATTTACTAACATTATTTGTTTTTGGATATTAATTGGGACAGTTGTGGTGCTGCTCGCTGACTTTTTAAAATATATTTGTTCATAGAAGCTGGGCATTGCTGGTTATGCCAGCACTAAGTGCCCTTCACTAAATGCCCTTGAGAAGGTGGTGGTCAGTTTCCACAGTGCTGTTCAGAAGGGAGTTCCATGTTTCTGACTCAGTGACAGTGAAGGAACGGCGATATATTTCCAAGTCAGGATGGTATGTGACTTGGAGGGGACCTTGCAGGGGGTGGTGCTCCCATGCATCTGTTGCCCTTGTCCTTCTAGGTGGTAGAGGTCACAGGTTTGGAAGGTGCTGTTGAAGGAGGCTTGACTAGTTTCTGTAATGCATCTTGTAGATGGTGCATACTGTTGCCACCATGTGCCGGTGGTGGAGGGAGTGAATGTTTAAGGTGGTGGATAGGGGGCAGCTTTGTCCTGTATGGCGTCAAGATTCTTGAGTATTGGTGGAACTGCATTCACCAAGGCATCCTGATATGTACCTTGTAAATAATGGTCAGGCTTTGGGGAGTTGAGGTGAGTTACTCGCTGCAGAATTCCTAGCCTATGAACTGCTCTTGCAGCCACAGTATTTATATAGCTGGTCCAGTTAAGTTTCTGGTCAATGCTAACCTCCAGGATGTTCATGGTGAGGGATTCAGCAATGGTAATGCTATTGAATATCAAAAGGAGATGGTTGAACAAGGGTTGGTCCCCTGGCTTGATGGTAATGGTAGATTGATGGATGTGCTGGGTCATGAGGTTACAGATTGTGGTACAGTTCTGCTGCTGCTGATGGCATGCAGCTCCTCATGGATGCCCAGTTTTGAGTGCTAGATCTGTTCTGAATCTATTCGATTTAGCTTGGTGGTAGTGCCACACAACATGAAGGAGGGTGTTTTCAGTGTGAACAGTCAGAGTCCTAATGGCAAAGAAAGAGGCTATTTGGCCCATTGAGTCCATGCTAGCTCTCTGTAGAGCAATCCAATCAGTCCCATTCCCCTGGTTTATTTCCCTCAAGTGCCTATCCAGTTTCCTTTTGAAATCATTGATCGTCTCTGCTTCTAACACCCTCACAGGCAGTGTATTCCAGGTCATTACCACTTGCTGCGTAAAAAGGTTCTTCCTCTCAGCTCCCTGCATCTCTTGTCCAAAACCTTAAATCTGTATCCCGTAGTTCTTGTACCATCAGCAAATGGGAACAGCTTTTCTTTGTGTACCCTATCCAAACCTGGCATTATCTTGTACACCTCTATCAAAACTCCCCTCAATCTCCTCTGCTTCAAGGAGAACAACCCCAGCTTCTCCATCCTAACATTGTAGCTAATATCTCCCATCCCTGCAACCATTCGCGCCACATATGTGCCAGGCAATGACCATCTCCAACAAGAGAGAATCTAACCATCTCCCCATGACATTCAACGGCATTGCCATCGCTGAATCCCCCACTATCAACATTCCAGGGGCTACCATTGACCAGAAACTGAACTGGAGTAGCCATATAAATGCCGTGGTTGCAAGAGCAGGTCAGAGGCTAGGAATCCTGCAGCGAGTAACTCACCTCCTGACTCCCCAAAGCCTGTCCACCATCTACAAGGCACAAGTCAGGAGTGTGATGGAATACTGTCCACTTGCCTGGATGGGTGCAGCTCCAACAACACTCAAGAAGCTCGACACCATCCAGGACATAGCAGCCCACTTGATTGGCACCCCATCCACAAACATTCACGCCCTCCACCACCGACGCACAGTGGCAGCTGTGTGTGCCATCTACAAGATGCACTGCAGCAAGGCTCCGTAGACAGCACCTTCCAAACCCGCGATCTCTACCAACTAGAAGGACAAGGGCAGCAAATACATGGGAAAACCACCACCTGCAAGTTCCCCTCCAAGTCACACACCATCCTGATTTGGAACTATATCGCCGTTCCTTCACTGTCGCTGGGTCAAAATCCTGGAACTCCCTTCCTAACAGCACTGTGGGTATACCTACCCCAAATGGACTGCAGCAGTTCAAGGGCAATTAGGGATGGGCAATAAATGCTGGCCTGGCCAGTGACGCCCACATCCAATGAATGAATTAAAAAAAAAAATTCTGGTAAATCTCCTCTGCATCCTTTCTAAAGTGAGGCGACCAGAACTGGACACACTACTCTTGTTGTGGCCTAACCAAAACTTTATAAAGGTTCAGCATAACTTTCTTGCTTTTGTACTCATATTTCTATTTATGAATCCCAAGATCCCATTCAAACTACTCTCAATATGTCCTGCCACCTTCAAAGATCTATGCCCGTGAACCCCCAGGTCCCTCTGTCCCTGCACACTCTTTAGAACTGCTCCACTTAGTCTCTATTGCTGCTCCCTCTCCCTTCTGCCAAAATGCATCACCTCACATTTGTCTCTATTAAATTCCATCTGCCCATTCTGCTAGTCTATCTATGTCCTGTTGTGGTCAGTTGGTATCATCCTCACTGTCTGCCACACCTCCAAGTTTTGTAACATTGGCAAATTTTGAAATTTTACTCTGTATTCCAATATCCAAGTCATTTATGTGTATCAAAAAAAGCAGTGCTGTTCGCATTGAAACTTGGGGAACACCACTGTCTACCATCCTCCAGTCTGAAAAACAAAGATTTATCATGGGTATTGTTTCCTAAGCCAATTTTTTATCCAAGCTGACACTGACCCTCCTATTCCAAGAGCCTCAATTTTGTTAGCCAGCCTTTTATGTGGAAGTTTGTCAAACACTTTCTTAAAATCCATATAGACAACATCCATTGCTTTAGCTTCATCAACCTTCTCTGTTACCTCATCCAAAAAATCAATTAAATTAGTTAAGCACAATCTACATTCTACAAATAAAAACAAGAAATGCTGGAAATACTCTGCAGGTCTGGCAGCATTTATGGAGAGAGAAGCAGAGTTAACGTTTCAGGTCAGTGACCCTTCTTCAGAACTGACATGTATAAGAAATGTAAAAGATTTTAAGCAGGGGGTGGGGCAAGAGAGAACAAAAGAGGTGTTGATAGGACAAGGTCACAGAGAATAACTGACCAGAAGGTCATGGAGCAGAGGCAAATGGTATGTTAATGGTCTGCTGAAAGACAAAGCGTTAGTACAGAGAAGGTGTGAATAGACTAAAGCACAAAGCACAACATTAACAAAAATTGTAAAGAACAAACAGTGGGTAGGCACAGTAGAAACAAACTAAACGTACTAAAAAACCTCAAATAAAATAACCAAATAAAAAAGACCTAAAATAAAATAACCAACTAAAAATGAAAAAATAAAAAATAACTAAACAGAAAAATGGGAGGGGCCCGTCATGCTCTGAAATTATTGAATTCAATGTTCAGTCTGGCAGGCTGTAGTGTGCCTAATTGGTAAATGAGATGCTGTTCCTCAAGCTTGCGTTGATCGTTGGAACACTGCAGCAATCCCAGGACAGAGATGTGAGCGTGAAAGCAGGTGGGGGTGTTGAATGGCCAGCGACCGGAAGCTCGGGGTCATGCTTTGAGACTGAGCGGAGGTGTTCTGCAAAGCGGTCGCCCAATCTGCGTTTGGTCTCCCCAATGTAGAGGAGACCACGTGCGCAACGAATTCAGTGTACTAAATTGAAAGAAGTATAAGTAAATCACTGCTTCACCTGAAAGGAGTTTAGTTTAGTTTAGTTTAGTTTAGAGATACAGCACTGAAACAGGCCCTTCGGCCCACCGAGTCTGTGCCGACCATCAACCACCCATTTATACTAATCCTACACTAATCCCATATTCCTACCACATCCCCACCTGTCCCTATATTTCCCTACCACCTAACTATACTAGGGGCAATTTATAATGGCCAATTTACCTACCAACCTGCAAGTCTTTGGCATGTGGGAGGAAACCGGAGCACCCGGAGAAAACCCACGCAGACACAGGGAGAACTTGCAAACTCCGCACAGGCAGTACCCAGAATTGAACCCGGGTCGCTGGAGCTGTAAGGCTGCGGTGCTAACCACTGCGCCACTGTGCCGCTCTGAGTGTTTGGGGCCTGGGATAGTGAGGAGAGAGGAGGTAAATGGGCAGGTATTACACCTCCTGCGATTGCAGGGGAAGGTGCCGTGGGAAGGGGGAGAGGTGGTGGGGGTAATGGAGGAGTGGACGAGGGTGTCGTGGAGGGAATGATCCCTTCGGGAAGCTGATAGAGGAAGGGAGGGGAAGATGCGTTTGGTAGTGGCATAACGCTGGATGTGGCGGAAATGGTGGAGGATGATCCTTTGGATGTGGAGGCTGATGGGGTGGAAAATGAGGACAAGGGGAATTCTGTCGTGGTTCTGGGAGGGAGGGGAAGGGGTGAGGGTAGAGGTGCGGGAAATGGGCCGGACACGGTTGAGGGCCCTGTCAACCGCAGTAGGGGGGAATCCTCGGGGGAAAAAGGAAGACATATCAGAAGAACTGTCGTGGAAGGTAGCATCATCAGAGCCGATGCGTCAGAGACAGAGAAACTGGGAGCATGGAATGGAGTCCTTACAGGAGGCAGGGTGTGAAGAAGTGTAGTCGAGGTAGCTGTGGGAGTCGGTGGGCTTATAATGGATATTAGTAGATAGCCTATCTTTGGAGATGGAGACAGAGAAGTTGGGGAAGGGAAGTGTCTGAGATAGACCATGTGAAGGTGAGAGAAGGGTGGAAATTAGAAGCAAAGTTGATAAAATGTCCTATTCCAGTAGGGAGCAGGAAACTGCACCAATACAGTCATCAATGTACCGGAAAAAGAGTTGGGGGAGGGGGCCTGAGTAGGACTGGAATAAGAAATGTTTGACATATCCCACAAAAAGACAGGTATAACTAGGACCCATGCAGGTACCCATAGCAACACCTTTTATTTGGAGGAAGTGAGTGGAGTTGAAGGAGAAGTTGTTCAATGTGAGAACAAGTTCAGCCAGGCGGAGGAGGGTAGTGGTGGATGGGGACTGGTTGGGCCTCTGTTCAAGGAAGAAGCGGACAGCCCTCAGACCGTCCTGGTGGGGGATGGAGGTGTGGAGAGATTGGACGTCCATAGTGAAGAGGAAGCGGTTAGGGCCAGGAAACTGGAAATTATCAAAATGATGTAGGGCGTCAGAAGAGTCACGGATGTAGGTGGGAAGAGACTGGACCAGGGGAGAAAAAATAGAGTTAAGATAGGAAGAAATAAGTTCAATGGGGCAGGAACAGGCTGAAATAATGGGTCTGCCGGGACAGTCCTGTTTGTGGATTTTGGGAAGGAGATAGAAGCGGGCTGTCCGGGGTTGTGGGACTGAGGTTGGAAGCTGTAGAGGGAAGATCTCCAGAGGAGATGAGGTCAGTGACAGTCCTGAGGACAGTAGCTTGATGTTCAGTGGTGGGGTCATGGTCCAGGGGGAAGTAGGAAGAAGTGTCTGAGAGTCCCCGCTGAGCCTCTGCAAGGTAGAGGTCGGTGCGCCAGACAACAACAGCACCACCCTTATCTGCAGGTTTGATGCCAATGTCAGGGTTAGTCCTGAGAGAACGGAGTGCGGCAAGTTCAGAGGGGGGGCAAGTTAGAGTGAGTGAGGGGAGCATAGAAATTGAGATGACCGATGTCTCGCCGACAGTTTTCAATGAAAAGATCAAGAGTGGGTAAGAGGCCAGAGGGAGGGGTCCAGGGAGAGGGAGAATGCTGGAGGCAGGTGAATGGGTCTGAAGGCCCCAAGCACTCCTTTCTGGTGAAGCAGCGATTTACTTGTACTTCATTCAATTTAGTATACTGTATTCACTGCTCACAATGTGGTCTCCTCTACATTGGGGAGACCAAATGCAGAATGGGTGACCGCTTTGCGAAACACCTCCACTCAGTCCATAAATATGACCCTGAGCTTCCGGTTGCTGGCCATTTCAACATCCCCCACGCCCCCCTTGCTCTCATGCTCACATCTCTGTTCTGGGATTGTTGCAGTGTTCCAATGAACATCAATGCAAGCTCGAGGAACAGCATCTCATTTACCGATTAGGCACAGTACAGCCTGCCAGACTGAACGCTGAGTTCAATAATTTCAGAGCATGACGGCACCCCCGCCACCCCTGATTTTTCTGTTTAGTTATTTTTTTTTTATTTGGTTACTTTAGGTCTTTTTTATTTGGTTATTTTATTTGATTTTTAGTGTGCTGAGTTTGTTTCGACTGTGCCTGCCCACTGTTTCTGTTTTAAATTGTTTTTAAATATTTGTGCTTGGAGTGCTTTGTGCTTTACAGTCTATTCACACCTTCTCTGTACTAACGCTTTGTCCTTCAGCATACCATTTGCCTCTTTGCTCCATGACATTCTGGTAAGTTTTTCTCTGTGACCTTGTCCTATCAACACCTCTTTTGTTATCTCTTGCCCCCACCCCTGCTTTACTTGCTTAAAATCTTTTACATTTCTTATATTTGTCAGTTCTGAAGAAGGGTCGCTGACCTGAAATGTTAACTCTGCTTCTCTCTCCACAGATGCTGCCAGACCTGCTGAGTATTTCCAGCATTTCTTGTTTTTATTTCAAATTTCCAGCATCTGAAGTATTTTGCTTTTATTCTACCTTTTACAAATCTGTGCTGGCTCGTCTGAATTTATTCATACCTGCCCAAGTTCCTGTTGAATTTTTTTCCCTGATTATTGTTTCTAAAACCTTACTCACCTGATAAACTGATTGGCCTGAAGTTACTGGGAATAACCTTACACCCTTTCTTGAATAAGGGTGTCACATTTGCCACTCTCTAATCCTCTGGCACCTCCCCCATATCCAGGGAAGATTGGAAGATTCTGACAAACACTTCCGCTATCTCCATTCCCACTTCCTTTAGCGACCTGGAATGCAAACCATCCGGACCAGGCAACTTATCTACTCTAAGCATAGCCTGCTTTTCCAGGACATTTTTCCGATCAATTTTCACCCCATCCATTACCTCTTCCATCTCCGATATTTTGTCAGCATCCTTTTCCTTAGTAAATGCCGATACAAAGTACTCATTAAGTATTCTGGTGATGCCCTGCGCCTACAAATATATATCACCTTCCTTGTCCTTAATAGGCTCCACCCCACTTCTTAGTACATGCATACTATTTACATGGTGGTAGAATATTTTTGCGTTCCCTTTATGTTAACTGCCATTCTTTTCTCCTATTCTCTCTTTGCCAGTCTTATTTTCCTCTTCACTTCCCGTCTTAACATTGTATTTGGCCTGATTAAGATGAGACTCTGTCTCCACAAGGACTGTGTGGTGGACACTTCTACCAACAATGTCGTTGTCAGATGCATCTGCCAGATTGGTGAGGACGAGATCCAGTAGGTTGTTCACTTGTGTTGGTTCTTGCACCATCTGCCGCAGGCCCAGTCTGGCAGATAATTTCCTTCAGGACTTTGCCAGTTCGGTCAGTAGTGGTGCTACTGAGCTACTTCTGGTGATGAACATTGAAGTCCCCAACCCAGAGTACATTCTGTGCCCTTGTTACCCTCAGTGCTTCTTCCAAGTCGTGTTAAACATGTAGGAGTTCTGATTCATCAGCCGAGAGAGGGTGGTAGGTGGTGATCAGCAGGAGGTTTCCTTGAGTATGTTTCACTTGATGCCATGAGAATTCATGGAGTCTGGAGTTGATGTTGAGGCCTCCTAGGGCCACTTCCTCACAGCTGTGTATACTACTGTGCCACCATGTTTGGTCAGTCTGTCCTGTTGGTGGGACAGGACATACCTAGGTATGGTCATGGAGTTTGGGGCATTGGTTGTAAGGTATGATTCGGTGAATGTGATTATGCCAGGCCATTGCTTGACTAATCTGTGGGAGAGCTCTCCCAATTTTGGCACAATTCTCCAGATGGTCCCCGGATGTTAGTGAGGAGGACTTCACAGGGTCGACTGGGCTGGGTGTGCTTTTGTTGTATCCAGTGTCTAGGTTGATGCTGGGAGGTCCGTCTGGTTTTATTCTTTGACTTTTCTGTAGTGGTTTGATGCAATTGAGTGGCTTGCGAGACCATTTCAGAGGGCAGTTCCGAGTCAACCACATTGTTGTGGGTCTGGAGTCATGTGGACTGGAATGGGTAAGGATGATAGATTTCCTTCCCTAAAGGAGGTTAGTGCCTTCTGAAGTCAGGGCACCTGGGAATGTGTTCGATATTTGCAGTGAGCCTGCCAGTGTTGTCAGTATTTACAGGATACTTCCAGTAATTTCAGTATTTACAAGGTGTCTGCTGGGGCATTTCACTATTTGCAGGAGATCTCCAGGAGTGTCAGTAATTTAGGAAGTCCCCAGGGATGTGTCGGTGTTTAGAATTTACAGGGATTCTCCTGTGGAGTGTGTCAGTATTTACAGGGGCTCCTCGGGAGTGTGTCAGAATTTATAGGGGCTCCTTCGGAGTGTGTCAGTATTTACAGGGGCTCCTGGGGAGTGTCGGTATTTACAAGTCGCCCCGGGAGCGGGTCGGTGTTTACAGAGGCGCCCGGGAGCAGGCCTGTGTTTACAGGGGCTCCCCGGGAACGGGTTGGTGTTTACCAGGGCGTCCTGGGAGTGGGTTGGCTGTTTACAGGGAGTCCTTGCACATGTATTTGAAAATCACCATTCTAGATGGAAACTATTGTATGCAAAAATTGAACCATAGCAGGTGAGAGAAATTGAAGTGTGTTTGCATGTCTTTTCCAACTTTCTGAAAGCAACTTCATTGTTTTTGTGCTGAGGCAGCTTGCTTGTGCCACTTCCCAAACTGGGTCAAGATTATTTTAAACTGTGTGAATATAGCACATTAAAAGTAATTTCTTTGGTCTGCGGCTTAGTGAATTTGGGTCGTGATTTTTGTCCTAGGCAATGTCTTGAGAGAAATCTCTTGCGTTTCCAAGAATGAAAACTTGCAAACTGAAAATTTTACATTACAGATGGAGGCCATTTGCCTACCCAAATAGTCCCAATTTCCTTACCCTTCCCCAAACATTTTTCAAAAAATGTTTCATTATCATATTTATTTACTCCCCTTTATAAAAGCTCCCATGGGCCACACTCCTGCCACTGTTTCTGGCTTGGTTATTCTGGAACACGTCTCAGTGTTTAAAAAAACCTAACCTCTCTGTTCATTCTGTTGACAACCATGACCTTATTTCCTCATGTAACCAACACACTGCTCAGGGGAAATAGTTCTGCTGTTTTTTGACCTGATTAAAACCTTTTAATTTTGAATCCCTCTTTCGGATCTTAAACCATCCCTGCTCCACTGAAAAGAACCCTGGTTTCTATCCTTCGTTCTCTCAAAGCTGCTTATCCCTGGTATGATAAGTCTGTCTCTATGCTCCTCGTGGCCATGATGTCCTTCCTTAAAAATAGTACAGCCAAAGCTGGGTAAAATGGCTTACGCAATAATTACATAAGTTTATCAACTGCACAAAACATCATCTTGTGATGCTCTGAGTTGTTTGTACATGCTGTTCTGTCTTGTTTTGAGTAACATGGTTTTACATATGGTTGGATTTAGGTTAGTAAAACTTGGACAGATTACTGATGTGTGCAGGTGGTAAAGTTATCAGGATCCCGTAGTATTATTAGTTTCCCTTTATTTTATTCCTTATAAGCACTGCTGCAGCTTAGAGAGGAAGATGAGGCTGTTTATGATTTCAGTAATCAAATGATTGGCTATTCAATTGGGGTTCATACAACCTCTGTTTTTGTGTGTAGCTGAAAATCGTATTCACATTACATTATGTGCAAAAAACAATTTTAAAAAGTGAATGGAAAATTGGCCCTTTCTGTCAGTTGGGCTGGAATTCAAAAGTGCTGAAGTGTTTCAGTTGTACAGAGCTTTGGTCAGACCCCATCTAGAGTACTGAGTTCGGAACCATGTATTTGTCTTGAGCGGGCGGGGGGTGGGGTGGTACAGTGCAGCTTGACCAGAATGACATTGGTTAAATTGTGAGGACAGGTTGCATAAACATGATTTGTATTCCTTTGCAAATAGGCTGAGGAATTTTTAAAAATTCATTCATGGGATGTGGGCGTCGCTAGCCAGGTCAGCATTTATTGCCCATCCCAAATTGCCCTTGAGAAGGTGGTGGTGAGCTGCCTTCTTGAACCGCTGCAGTTCACGTCGGGTACCTACACCCACAGTGCTGTTAGGAAGGGAGTTCCAGGATTTTGACTCAGCGACAGTGAAGGAACGGCGATATAGTTCCAAGTCAGGATGCTGTGTGACTTGCAGGGGAACTTGCAGGTGGTGGTGTTCCCTTGCATTTGCTGCCTTTGTCCTTCTAGTTGGTAAAGGTCGCGGGTTTGGAAGGTGCTGTCTAAGGAGCCTTGGTGTGTTGCATCTTGTAGATGGTACACACTGCTGCCACTGTGCGTCGGTGATGGAGGGAGTGAATGTTTGTAGATGGGGTGCCAATCAAGCGGGCTGCTTTGTCCTGGATGGTGTCAAGCTTCTTGAGTGTTGTTGGAGCTGCACCCATCCAGGCAAGTGGAGAGTATTCCTTGTAGATGGTGGACAGGCTTTGCGGAGTCAGGAGGTGAGTTACTCGCTGCAGGATTCCTAGCCTCTGACCTGCTCTTGTAACCACGGTATTTATATGGCTACTCCAGTTCAGTTTCTGGTCAGTGGTAGCCTCTAGGCTATTAATAGTGGGGATTCAGCGATGGTAATGCCATTGAATGTCAAGGGGGATGGTTAGATTCTCTCTTGTTGGAGATGGTCATTGCTCGGCACTTGTGTGGCGCGAATGTTATTTGCCATTTATCAACCCAGGCCTGTATATTGTCCAAGTCTTGCTGCATTTCTACGGACTGCTTCAGTATCTGAGGAGTCACGAATGGTGCTGAACATTGTGCAATCATCCGCGAACATCCCCACTTCTGACCTTATGATTGAAGGAAGGTCATTGATGAAGTAGCTGAAGATGGTTGGGCCTAGGACACTACCCTGAGGAACTCCTGCAGTGATGTCCTGGAGCTCAGATGATTGACCTCCAACAACCACAACCATCTTCCTTTGCGCTGGGTATGACTCCAGCCAGCGGAGTGTGTTCCCCCTGATTCCCTTTGACCTCAGTTTTGCTCGGACTCCTTGATGCCGTACTCGGTGAAATTCTGCCTTGATGTCAAGGGCATTTGATCTAATTGCGATGTTTAAATAATTAAGAGATTCAATGAAGTAAATACTATTTTCTCTGAAGGGGAATCCAGAATAGGAGGACACTTCTTTAATTTGAGAGAAATCAGGCATCACTTTTTCCCACACTAAGTAGTAGAAATCTGGAACACTCTTTGCACAAGGAAATGAATGCTGGATGTCAATTAAACTTATAAGTGGAGCTGAGGTATGGATCGCCCCTTATCTAATGGAATGGCCGAAGAGGGTTGAGGGGCTAAATGGCCAACTGTTCTTGGTTTCGAAGAAGTGCTAATTCAATCATCCAGTTGAATTTTTGTTTCTCTTCTGCAAAGTGCATTGTTTTTCCGTAATACTTGCTTTTCCTGTCAGCACATCCATTGCTCTGAAAGGCCATGCATATTGGGCCAAAATCTGCACACTGCACCTAACGGGGCTCACTGCAAGATGCCTCACTCCAGCTAGACCTGGCCAATATTTGTGAACTTGGGCCCACCCTAGTGTGTGTGGCTGAGTGCCACACCCCACACTACACTTACCAACTGAGGCATGGTCTGGAGAGCAGGAGTGATCTTGCTGAAAAGTTCTGATGTGACAGTGTGGGTTCCCCTCAGCACTGAATTAGATGATAATGCAAAGAATAAGTTGTATGATCTCCCACTGAGCACACCATGTACGTTTTCCTTTCCTGGAATGTTTTTGTTTTTAATGACCGTTACCTAACCAATAACTGGGCATGACTGGGAAAAGATCTACCAGCAGTGCTGTTTATCTACTGTAGGTACACAGCCTAGCTTTAAACTGTTAGAAATAAAGTACATCTTTTTATTGATTAAAAACACAAGTGACTTGGTATTAAATCAGACATAGAGTTATAGAGTCATAGAGAGATGCAGCACCGAAACAGGCCCTTCGGCCCACCGAGTCTGCGCCGACCATCAACCACCCATTTATCCTAATCCTACGTTAATCCCATTTTTCCCTTTCACATCCCTGCCTTCCCTCAATTCTCCTACCACCTACCTACGCTAGGGGCAATTTTTTTACAATGGCCAATTTACCTATCAACCCACAAGTCTGGCATGTGGGAGGAAACTGGAGCACCCGGAGGAAACCCACGCAGTCACAGGGAGAACTTGCAAACTCCGCACAGGCAGTACCCAGAACCAAACCCGGGTTGCTGGAGCTGTGAGGCTGCGGTGCTACCCACTTCGCCACTGTGCTGCCCCAAGTTGATAGAATCCATCTGTTGATAGAATCCATCGACTGCTTTTTTTCCCTACAATTAGGAACCTATCTAGCTACTTTCCATGCCTCATTTGCTAAGTTCTCTTGAGTCATACGAACCAACGATACATTGGCCTCAATCCCTGGCCAGTAATGAGTTAGCCTATCTCAAATGGATCAATGGCAAGGCACTGAAATAGGTCTCAGATCGCCTGACTTGGGGAGAGGGGAGAACGTCAGCTAGGTTCCCATTCCTGATAACTACCTGCAAGTGCTGTGGGGAAGTGAGTCAGTGTAGATGTCTGGTGAGGGTGGCTCAGAGGCCCCTGTTGTCTAACAGCTTCATGCCATTCACTGTCTAGACTTGTATGTAATGAGTGGCCACTTGGATAAGGTGAGGGCATGGAATGGTTGCTGCAAGTGTCTGTTAGACCATACCCGAGATCGATTAGTACTGCAGATGTGGAAATCAAAAATCAGTCACTTGGATGAGCATGTTTATGTGCACATTGCCTTCCCTACTAGACACAAGTACATTGTCCACTTCCATTGCAATTGATAAGGTCAGCACTGCATGACTTACTGCCATCTAATGCTTAGACGCATTCAACAGTAACGTGGTGAATTATGAGCAGCGCAGTTAAAGTTTTAGTCGGCACTTGAAGAGCAGATGCTCCTACTAGAGTCGCCTCTAAAAAAAAAACTGCCACCTTCTAAATCTCTATAGCATTTCAAAGTTACAGCTGAGATTAGAGAATTCCAGAAGTGACTACCACTGTGGAGACTGACCTCTTGAGTTTTCCAATGTTACACAGCTTTCAAGGGACTCATATAAGCTCATTCATCATCATTAGTCACACCTAGGTTTTCCTGTACAAACCCTAGTTGGGCTATGCTCAATCCTTTGAAAATTATTTATGTTCATTCCAGTGCTCTCTGACACGGTCCTCAAAAGGCTGTATTGTACAACCAATGCAAAGAAGATTGCAAGCTTCCATCGCAATTTACCTCCGTTCCTGTTGGATTCAGAATTACAGTTGCCTTCAATTCAGATATTGTTGAGCTTCAGCCTGCTGAAAATCTGAATGCATGGTAGAAATTGGTGTGCAGTGAGCTAATGGTTTAAATTTACTGCAGTGTTGGCAGAGCATTGTGTTCATAGTCAGTAGATAGTGTTTTATAAGGATAGGCATGTTACACCATGTACTACAGTGTAAGGTGTCTGAGTCCCTTTAAGACAGGGTTACCCATCCTTTCCAATAGTCCAGCTCTTGAAGGCCAGTCATATTTATGCTTCTGTCTCTTATTTGCTCGTTGGTTTGCAATTTGTGAGCCCAGAGGTTTGGGAAGAGCTGCCTTCATGAATCAAAAGCTCAGATCTATTCGTATCAGGAATCTAATATATATGCAAGTCAATGAGAACATACACTTAAACCTTATGGCCTAACAAGCTCTCTGCATTTGCGCCCAGGTGCTCTGAAATGGTTCTACCATCAGTAGTGTTATACAGCTCAAAATACTCTCTTCAGATGCAACCCAAATTCAGAAGGACAAAATCTACATTTACACAGCCTTGACGCTTTCAGTTCTAATGGACACAACAAACTTATACATGCAATGTTACACTTAGTGAAATCTGAGTGACAAGTGTTGAAAGTTTTTTCTTTCCTTGCCTTTAACTATAAATGATACAGATTAGCTTGCATTATGGAATATAGCTCAGACATTTTTGAATACAAAGGCTCGAGTAGAGTTAATGTGAAATTGTGCAACGCCTTAAACAAGTGCCTTTTTAAAAGGTGACTTTTTGCATACTGTATTGTTTTAAAACAGCTCTCAAGCAAATGTGTTGGAATTGGCTTGTTAGTTGTCAAATTCAAATCTTGCTGGTTTGTTCTGCCTTACCAACAGTTAAGTTATTCAACACGGTTTTGCACGTATTCTACTTCAGACAGAATGGAGTACAAATGGAACTAAATCCACTCTCCTGTGTAAACCAGCTAGTGACAGTTCATAAATCATCTTTGCAAAGGCTAACCTTAGTCAAGTGTGAAGGGGAAATGAAAACTGGAACTGCTGGGTGTCAATTATCAGCATTTTTCATTTGTTACTTCATGAACAGGATTCGAGCTTGATTTTTTATTGTGTTTTAAAACAAAGCAAACTTGCGAAGGATCTAAAAAAAAAATACTGATTACAGGCATTGAATTGTGTACTAAAGCTAGACAAGCTAGTTTGTAGAAAGTTGCAGCTCAACATCCACTACAGGCACAGAAATCTTTTACGTTCCTCATACAACAATACTGAAGTTGTTAAATAATCAATAGCAATCAATCTCTTATCAATTTATCTACAGACCCAGCAATGAGGTAAGGAAACCCCAGTACTGGAGAACCTTGGGAATCATAGGTCCAAAGTCACAGAATTACAGAATTATTAAAGCACAGAAGGAGGCCATTCAGCCCATCAAGTCTGCACCGGCTCTCCGAATGAGCAATTCAGATAGTGCCATTCCCCTGTGTAATCCCCATAACCCTGCACATTCACCTGTTCCTCCCCAGCCTGCTACACTTGTCATGTCTCAAATTACTCAGTTATTTTCGGAAAGAAATGTCTATAACTTGCATTTGAATGAATCAATACTAACTCTTTGCATTGGGAAGCCTGTTCCATAGATTGACCACTTGTCTGAAATAATGTTTCCTCAGATTAGTTTGAATTTACCAGGCACCCCGTCTCCCCCCAGCATGGACTGGCCCTCTGCTTATGAAACATTTCATTCCTCTTTTCAGGAAATTGGAGAAGCACATGAGGCGTCAGTATCTAGTTCAAATTACAAAAGGGTCTTAGTATTACACCCTGATTGTATAATTAGATTTTGGCCTTTAACAAATCGAAAACTTAAAGGAATGACTAGCAGCATTCTACCTGAGAAGAAATGTAAGGCAGAGTTGAAAGCGCTGTGACTACATAGTAGGTCTGCCAACATATGAAGACAGGTTAAAGCCAAGGAATGATTCTTCATCTATACTCGAAGCATTAGCCTGTCTTCCCTTTTCAGATCCTGACAGACCTCATCTTTATGTTCTCTCTTAATCTGATTTCCAGCATTTGTAACCTTTTTAATGTGCAAGAAGAAGGTAGTAAAAACAGTAAATTTTATGGTCATGTTTGCACTAATAGTGTTGTAAGCACAGTCATTGTGTGGCTTGGAAGGTGATGATTCTGGAAATAATTCAGTAGCAGATTCATGCAGGGTTTCAAATCCTAGTTGAGTTAGCGCATGCAGATATTTTGTATGTGTTCCTTAACTCTCAGAAATATCTCAAAGAGCCTTAAATATAGTGAACTATTTCGCAAACACAACAGGCAATTTGTGCACTGGAAGATCCCACAAGCCATGATACGATCTGTATTTATATCGATGTTGTAGGTTGATGGAGCAATGGCGGCTGGTTCACCAGAAGAACTCGCTAATCTTCAAATTGTCCCACGGAATCTTTAACGCGAACTTGCACCACAAGAACTAGTCGGTGGGACCTTTGTTTAACATTTCATCTGAAGGGTGGTAACTCAGTGCAGCTGTACTGCACTGGAGTGTTGACTAGATTATGTGCTCCAGTGTTGGAATGGGGCTTGGGTAAGGTAACTTGAGTAAGAGTGCTATCGACTGAAGTAAGCTGACATTTGGGAGAATGATAGCTTGGACAAAATACTGGATGATTCCTGTGGATTAGGTAAAAACAATAGGAGTGGGCATGAAAATGGAAGGAAGCAAAATGTCTTCTAAAGTTCTAGCTCTGTCAGTGTTAAGTTAAGCATTTGAGTTGGGCAGTGGAAGCAAATTGTAGAAATCTCTTTGGGTAATTAATTGCTCCAATCCCCAGGTGCAGTCTGTGTGACTATCAGGACCTTTGAAGTGTAGAGCAGGGGCAATTGGTGCAGTTGAACAAATCCATCTGTTCCTGAAATTGACCTCTGCTGTGATATGTGCTGGTGCATTTATGCTGCAGTTGCTGTTGAGACTAGTCACTGCAGAATTCAGGGGTGTCTGCACTTTCTCAGCTTTTAAATCAGCTCAGCCAGGCAATACATTTATACCGCTGGATAGAACCAGTGGGCGGCGCAGTGGTTAGCACTGCAGCCTCACAGCTCCAGGGACCCGGGTTCGATTCTGGGCACTGCCTGTGTGGAGTTTGCAAGTTCTCCCTGTGTCTGCGTGGGTTTTCTCCGGGTGCTCCGGTTTCCTCCCACAAGCCAAAAAGATTTGCAGGTTGGTAGGTAAATTGGCCATTATAAATTGTCACTAGTATAGGTAGGTGGTAGGGAAATATAGGGACAGATGGGGATGTTTGGTAGGAATATGGGATTAGTGTAGGATTAGTATAAATGGGTGGTTGATGGTTGGCACAGACTCGGTGGGCCGAAGGGCCTGTTTCAGTGCTGTATCTCTAATCTAATCTAGAACCGCAAGTTTCCTTCCCTGGGGAGAGCTCTGCTTGCACTCTTCTCCTTACTGTTTAGAGAGCTGGTAGGAGTGTCTGCACTTGCTAAACAATTGAATTGATTCTGGGTAGATTGAAAAAAGTGCCCAGAGAGATGAAGGATTCCTGAGCATGCTGCTGTTGGCACTCCTTGTATTGTCTAACCAAGCAGTGTGAGACTGTCTCCTCAGGAACCCTCACTGCTTTCTGGAGTTGTACTGTACACTTTCAAGTTGTTGTGAAGTGAGAACCACTTTGCAGTGATACTCACTGAACTTGCAGAATAAAGACACCGCAAGTATCTGCTTTGTAGGTGAAATTGGTGAAATGATTGCAGTCTTGTCTTGTGTGTCACAGAATGGTGGGGTATGTGACTACACCCCCCACACTGAGAGTGTCAAGTCTTCTTCTTTGGCCTCCTTGTCTCGAGAGACAATGGGTAAGCGCCTGGAGATGGTCAGTGGTTTGTGAAGCAGCACCTGGAGTGGCTATAAAGACCAATTCTAGAGTGACAGACTTTTCCACAGGTGCTGCAAATAAAATTGGTTGTCGGGGCTGTTACACAGTTGACTCTCTCCTTGCGCTTCTGTCTTTTTTCCTGCCAACTGCTAAGTCTCTTCGACTCGCCACACTTTAGCCCCGCCTTTATGGCTGTCCACCAGCTCTGGCGATCACTGGCAACTGACTCCCACGACTTGTGATCAATGTCACAGGACTTCATGTCACGTTTGCAGACGTCTTTAAAGCTGAGACATGGACGGCCGGTGGGTCTGATACCAGTGACGAGCTCGCTGTACAATGTGTCCTTGGGGATCCTGCCAGGATCCCCAAGGATTGTCAAGTGGATGCTAGTTATTTAGCCATTCTGCTGTGGCACTCCTATTGGCATCTCATTTGAGCTCAACAGTGGAGGGAAATTTGACAGGTTGTTTGCCCAATTGGTGAGGGTTGACACACAATGTGGGAGCCCCCAAAAAGGAATACATGAAAAGTACCTTTCAAAGGATCAAACTATAGCAGAGCACCGAAGGAGGCCATTCAGCCCATCGAGTCTGCACCAGCTCTTTCGAAGAGCAATCCAGTTAGTCCCATTTCCCTCTTAATCTGGCTTCCAGCATAACATTTTTCAATGTTTTTCTCTCTCTTGGCCCCAGCACCCATCTTCCCTGCCCAGTTGAGGGTCTCCAGGTATCCTGCTTCAGGCTCTGCCAACTGACTAACCTCTTGAACCCTTGCAAGTGTTTTCTTCAAGTGTCTTTTCAGGTTGGGGTTGTGTACCTGTCCCAGTGATGTGGCAAAAGTGTGTGTCCATTGTAGAGGAGATTCAATCAGTGGATTATGAAATGAGGACTTTTTTCATGTGATGAGATGTATATAAAATATTCTGAATTATTTTAATGTAGTTTGAATATAGTTTGACTTCATTTGCTCTTATCACAAAGACTGCCTACTTTCAGCTCAGCAATATCCCCCATCTTTGCAGCTGTCTCAGCCTATCTGCTCAAACGCTTATCTGTGCTTTCTGCACCTCCAGACTTAACTGTTCCAGTGTTCTCCTGGCTGGCCGTCCATCTTCCACTTTCCATAAACTTCAGCTCATCTAAAACATTGCCCAGATCTTAACTCACACCAGGTCCATTTCATCCATTACCCCGATGCTTACTGGCCTACATTGATGCTCGATCCAGAATTGCCACAATTTTAATATTTTCTCCCTCGTATTCAAATCCCTCAATGGGATCGCTCATCCTTATATCCGCCTGCGGCCCTACAACCCTCTGAAATTTCTCCCTTCCTCTAATTCTGGCCTCTTGTGCATTCCCTACTTCCTTTGCCCCACTATTTATTGGTGACTGTGTCTTCAGCTGTCTAGACCCGAAGCTCTGGAATTCTCTGCTCCTTTGGGCTCAAACCAGTTTTTATCTGATTACACTCCTGTGAAGCACCTTGGGATGTTTACTATGTTAAAGGTGCTATTTAAGTGCCAGTTTTTCATTAGCTCATCCTACAATTTGGTAGATGGGATGGGGTGAGGAATAATTGTGTGATAGCTTTGTGGCACTGAAGCTTTAAAGTGGTTCTTTTTGCTACAGCAGTAATTTCATGCCCTTCATTTGTACACTGGGAGCTTCCTTGAGTTGAGTTGGGTTTGGTGATATAAATAGAGTAACAGATGTCTGGATGTGTTACAAGTCTAACAGTCCAGGGAGGGATGTGTCTGACAAAACTGCTTATGATTTCTGTCGTTGTTCGAACTCCTCCGATTGTATTACCATCTATACCCCCACCACCTGTTAAATTATGAATACTTGCATATGATACATTGTGTTAGGGGATTAGAATGGCTGCTATCCTCTAAGCACCAACAAAAGTGGTTTACTGAAAGTATATTTTGCCTGTGTGTACTGTTGGTATTTAATCTCGTGTACAATTTTATCCCTACCAGTAGATGTATGCTTTCACTTTTATTTTTTAAGCTGTCTACTGGTTTAATTGAATAGTGTTGATTCTGTTACAGGATTTAAAAGTTTGTTCTCTGGGTTTGTGTGTTGCTGGCTAGCCCAACATTTATTGCCCATTCCTCCGACACCCTAATAAGGCAGTGATAGGCCACCTTCTTGAACCAGTGCAATCCTTGTGATGATGTTAGGTGTGGGAGTTGGATTATATTGAGCCGGCAATGATGAAGGAGTGGTGGTATATCCCAAGGCAGGATAGCCTGTTATATGGAGGTGATTGTGTTCCTATGACACTGCTTCCATATTAGTGGGAAAAGTGTCTTTGAAGGTTTACCTAGACATCAAATGATGTGGCAGGGTTAGCATTTGAAAGTGTTGGACTATAACTGAATTCAGAAAGAGGAATAAAATGGTGTGCATGTTCACAGCCTTTTAATGTAGAAAGAGGAAGAACATGAAAAGGTTCATACTGAGAAATTTGTATTGACAACCTCAGTTATTTTCTTGGAAGTCAGATTTTATTTTTTTCCAGTTTTCTTTCCTGACAACTTTGCCCAAGTGATCACTCTTTATTTTTGACCCCACATAGTACGTTGCCAGGCAGTTTAGGGAGGGGATTGCAAAAAGGCCTGATTCATTCCACATTTGCATACTTGGTAACGGAGATCACTGGAAAGTGATCAGAAGTGAGGCATCTTGGTAGATTTTCTTCCCTTTGTCGACCTAAGATGAGGCCAATCTCTTCTGCCCCTACTGAGGAAAACTCAGCCTGAGAATTGATCTCTGAACCTCCCCAGTCTGTATTGCTCATCTGGGCAGTAGACAGACATGCTTGGGTTATATAATGCTTTGGTACATCTAAACTTAGTGTTGTGAATAGTTTTGGTCTCTATAGCTTGAAAAAAGAAAGAGAAACTTGTATAGTGCCTTTGTAACCTCAATGCATCCCATTGCGCTTTACAGTCAATGAAGTACATTTCACTGTTGTATGGGAAATGCAACATCCAATTTGAGCACAATTTGGGCGGCACAGTGGCGCATTGGTTAGCACCGCAGCCTCACAGCTCCAAGGACCCGGGTTCAGTTCTGGGTACTGCCTGTGCGGAGTTTGCAAGTTCTCCCTGTGACCGCGTGGGTTTTCGCCGGGTGCTCCGGTTTCCCCCCACTGCCAAAGACTTGCAGGTGATAGGTAAATTGCCCCTAGTGTAGGTAGGTGGTAGGGATTATGGGATTACTGTAGGGTTAGTATAAATGGGTGGTTCTTGGTCGGCACAGACTCGGTGGGCCGAAGGGCCTGTTTCAGTGCTGTATCTCTAAATTAAAAAAAAATCCCACAAACATTAATGCAATAATCAATCTGTTGTGACAAATATTGGCCAGGAGACTGGGGATCTTTTCCATCCACCTGAGAGGGAAGATGAAGCCTTGGTCTACTGTCTCATTTGGAAGATGGCACCTCTGACAGTGCAGTGCTCCCTCAGAACTGCACTGGAGTGCCAATCTAGATTATGTACTCAAGTCTTGGTAGTGGGACTTGAACCCACAATCTACTGCTTCAGTGACTGCCCATTTTACTTTCCTGTTCTTAAAATACATGGCACAGTTGTTGCATGTGCAGTGCAATTGTTCACATTAAATATTTTCCTCTTTATAAACCTTTTTTATTAATTTGTCCATATCAGCTTGCAACCAACTAATCTTCACTTGAATTGCTAACTTTTGCATGTATTTTCATATCAGCAAATTTTATACTTTGCTGTTCTTAAGATCACAGGTGGAAGTTAACAGCAAAAGACCCAGCAGAATATCTAAATATTAGATTTTATTGATTAAATGTAAAGCTCCCCTCATTAAATCTTTAGGACATATATCTGATCTGCGTAAGTCACTCCACTTTTAAGGTTGGTGTGATGAGTCTTGCTGATTTATATAGTTGTATGGTCAGTGCAGGGCTGTTGTATTAGAGTTAACAAGCTGCAGCATACAGTACATCCATGAGCACGTCCACTAGTGCCCCTAACTAATACATTCCATCAAAGTGACGTTTTCCTTCTCGGTTTAAAAAAAAACACCATTGTGGAATCTCCGTTATTTGCACTGCAGTTATCTGCCAGAGTTATCGTAGAACTTAGCTTTGCGTCAGAAATCAGCTCTTTTCCAGCTGCTAGCTCCAAACTCCTCCTGTGCTTGACACAAATCATAGCTCAAGAACAGTTTCAGAGTCAATTTTATATTAAACCTGCCTTAGTTTCTGTGCCAAGGATATTGCTGTACCAGACCGAAATCTGGAGGAACTTGTTTATCTACAATTTACCAAGGGTGGCCAGTGGAGGTTTTACTTGTCTAATTATCTTAGTTTTCACCATATAAGGAGTGCAGTCATGGCGCATATCCTAATGTATTGGACATATAATGCCTAAACATAATATGGACTTTCTATCAGGTTGCAGCTGCAATAACATATGTCTGTTGTGATTTTCTGCCACCTGCTGTCATTTATTTATCAAACTCCCTGTTTTTTTAGTTACGTACTCCTGACATTGGCAAACGGTCTCAACCAGATTGACAAATGTGACTGTGCAAACGAATGTAGCTGTGCATTTATTGCTCATTTTTGCTGATTATACTGTGTAGTGTAAAGGTGTTGGGGGGGGTGGGGGCAGTTGCATTTAGCACCAAGAGAACTGATGCAATTGTGAAAGGGTTTCTACAATGTAAAAAGGTGTAAATCATGGACTAATTTCACTAACTTCAGTAGATGACACTATTAACATTTAATTTTCATAATTAAAACCTTTAGATTCCTGTAAGGAATAGACATGTGAGTTACATTGCAGGGGAGAGGAAATGGGATTTTGGCCAACTGTGGCCAGATTAGCAGGTGTTTAATGAATGTTAGGGTCTTAATAAAAATGTTTTATACAACTTCACCTCATCTTGTCAGTGTACCAGACTTTGGTCTGCTGGGCTCAAGTTTTATGCAGAGTCTCCACATGGAGACTGTGCAGAACAGGTTCATTGCCTTTAATAGTGCTGCCTTCCTTATCCCGAAAACACTCGACCTATTTTCATGGGTCTACAGTACTATCAGGATAGAGGATCTTGGGCTTGTTAACATTACACTGTTGGGAGTAGGATCTCTCTGTTGATGAACTCAGCTGAAAATGACCCAAGTATGTAATACTGTTTAGCTTGCTATAGATTGATTGAAAATCTTCTGTTCAGCTTGGGGCACTGACATCTTTAGTGCTTTTATAAAGAAAGAAATAACTTGTATTTATATAGTGCCTGTTATGACCAAGGTGGGAGGAGTGCACTGATAATTCAGTCCTACTTCTCCACGGGTCACAGCATATCGATAAATTTTCCCACTTATCGAAAACAGCCAATCAGATTCTTATTTTGGCCCCAGAATAAAGCACACCAACCAGGTTTCTTTAATCAACAACAAATTAACTATTTATTATAAAACCAATAATGAAGTAAATCTATATACGAATTGAGATATTACAGCTCCTTAATTTTCCTAACCCTCAAGCACGCGCGCACACACACACATCCAAGAAAAACGGTTAACCAGGGAAAAAAAAGGATTTTGGTTTATAGCTGTTTCATAGGACTGAAAGGAGTAATAAAGTAACCTAGTCTGTCATGAGCTGGGAGGAAGTCTTTCGGTTTGGCGAGGCATCCCAAAGTCGAATACTTGGATGCCACTAGAAGTCTTTCCTGGCGAGGTTGGTGAGCAGTCTGTGATGGGTAGGCGCTCAAGGAAATTCAACTGCAGCAGGCTTCACATAGGTCTTCCATCAGGGGTGTAGCAACAGATGATCTTGGGTCTTAGAGCAGCAGTATAGCAGTAGAAGATTTCTTCAGATTTCAGGATTTCTTAAAACACACAAGGCAACAGGCACCACACTTAATGCAGGGATCCTTCAGAGACAGGAGGCAATAGGAATCTGCCACATTTGAAATACAGGGTTTCTTCTCGAGATGCAGCATTCTTTTACAGAGAGGCAATACTTTTCTGGTTCTTTTTCTGATCTCCAGGCAGGTCAGAATCCAATTTAAGAATGCCTGCTTTTTGTCTAAGCTTACTGGCTTTTTAAAGTTCCAAACTGAAATCACAACCTTCCTGAAACAGGTCACATGTCTAGTCATAAATGCTCTCTTGTTACTCAAAAAGTAGCCCTGAGGTCAAACCCCTTTGATGATTTTCTTCAAATTACCCACTTTCCTGTCCTTTTTACAAGTTCAGCTCCTGTTGAACTTCCTTTCAAAGCATCCATAAAGTTTAGCTGTTTGCAGGTGTAACAATGTCCACTGAAAATCCTTTTTCAGTTGTTAAAGACATAGAATCTTAAGTTTTAATTAAAAAAAACAGTCTTTGTAACACGCGCTTCATGACCTCAGGGTGGCCCAAAGCACTTTACAGCCAATGATGTACTTTTGAAATGTAGTCACTGTTGTAGTGTACTTCAAGTTGAGGGAGCTTATCACCTGTGTGGGTGTCTAACAGGTCTACGATTTTGCTGTCTGGATAAGGGAGTTGGTGTTAGCAGTGTGAATGAAGGAATTTGGTGGACTGGCATGGTTTGCTGCAATCAGAGCTGCAGCATTTTAATCTGGCTAAACTGGCTTTAGTTATGTCAAAAGGAGGAGTGTGGTATTGTGTTGACACAATGATCGAGGTATTGGTTGTCAGTTCAATGCACTGTACACATTCTCCACCTTTCTTGGAAATGTTAGGAGTGACATCACCTTCAAACGCATTTAAACACGTGGAACTGAATTTATTTGCAAGAACAGCAAAGGTCAAAATATCTAAGTGGTTACATGTTCTGAAATACAGCCAGTGGTAAGTTACTGACTGGAAAACACAAAAGTGTACATTTTTAGAGTCTGGTACAATTATAGGAGGAGACTTACCTTTTTGTATTTTTCGCTGGGTAACAAATGCCACGATATTGTAATTTGACCTTATTGGATCAAAAATGATCGCATGTGTTTCTTTTACCAGAGCAATATTTGAGCAGCTGCATATCAGCACAGCCAAGTGATCTTTCAAGATAAGATGAGAATTTATATAGAACCTTATTGCATGCTTGGAGCATTCCGAGCACATCATATCTGAAGAATTATCTTGAAGCCCTTACACTGGTATGTAGGTGAAAGGTATATGATAGGTTGGGGGAGGTGAAAGAGGTGCTGGAGATTGCCTGTTGTCAAGGTGCATAAAGCATTATACTCTGGAATGGAGGCGCATAGCTCTTGGATGCTTCATTGACAGCTTTGTAAATGAGTATTCTATGCAATACTTTTTGTTTCAAAGTTGTGTGTAGATTTGATCAATCTTGCAGATAACTAAATAAGTAAGCACTCATTTACTCCCGCATTGCTACCTTTGTCCATGTGTAGTGTATAGTTGGGAGCGAAGAGAGAATCAGGTTGCCTATACCTGCTGCAAAGTGTGAAATGTAATATATTTTTTGCAACTCTGTCCAGTGGAAAAAATACTTAACTGATGGCTTCAACCACCGCATGTTGGTCAGTGAGAGACCACTATTAGTGAAAACTTACTGAGGCATATAGAATAGGTGAGGCCAGATACAAAGCACGAGTTACACAGAGCAAAGTCCCATCTACTTTGCTCCAGTAATGATCCTTTAGTCTTGAACATTCCCCACACGTTGCAGAATTTTTGAGACTTGTGATTTAGTGATGGGTGTGGATTTGTGGCCCTTAGCAATTGGGTTAAGTTTATGTTGGGAACTTTGCAGCAAAAAACAGAGAATTGTATTCCATCACATGGGTTCTATTTGAACCTAGGTTCCAGGTGGAATAAGTTGTGGTCTAACCTCAGGTGTCGAATCTGTTGTCCTCAATCTGTGTGTATCCTGAGTCCTGCCAAACTGGCCCTAAAAGCCCAGGAAATTCAGCTCTATTTGCACTTATATTTATTTTTAGTTTGATCAGTTAGCATTTTGTGGGCCTTGAGATTTAGAAAGGGCAGCTCTTGGCATCATTGCCTCATTGGTGGAGAAATCCCAAGTCAGAACAGTGAATCAGAATCTTAAATCTGTTGGCACCAACAACCTGAGAGATATGCAGGGTAATGGGAATGTGGATTTGATCACTATAGGTGGCTCCATGATGTGTGTGCACCAAAGACAAAAGGCTTGGACGCTCCTGTTTTTAACCCACCATATCTAATTCATTCATATCTTACACTTAGAGCATCTGCAGCCACTACATCTCTCACTAGTATCTCTTGAGTGGAATGATGTACAGTGCACGACTAGATTTATGTGCCGCAAAATCCCTCGTTGGTGTGCCAATCAGATTTCAGCTGTCAACGCAATATAATTTATCTGGAGCCCACAACATCACTATCATTAATTGATGCCTCCGAAATACCACTGATTATTTTTGACCAAATTTCATAACATAAATGAACATTGCAGATCCATTAAATAAAAAGGAATCTTAAGTTTGGGATTGGCGGTTTGAAATGCAACCAAATCAGAACCAGAAAATCAGTGTTGCTAATTTTCTTTGCCTTGCTTTTGTTTTAGGTGAGCTGACCAGCTGTGGAGCAGCAAATCTAACAAGGTGTCCCTGTTAAAACCAGGACTGATGCAGAGTCAGAATACGAGGCGAGGTATAGTGGTGCTGCTTTATAGAACCAGTCGGTCAGATTTAGTACCTTCAATTCTCCAAATCAGTGTTGTGGGTAATTTGGAAGTCATGTCATTAATGCAATGTGGCTGAAGAGATCATTTTGATCATGTGTCCAAAGAACTGATATAAAGAAATATTTACATTTATATAACACCTTTCACGACTACAGGACATCCCAAAGCGCTTTGTAGCTAATGAAGTACTTTTGAAGTGTAGTCACTGTTGTAATGTAGGACATCTGTTTGTGATGTTGTTTGAGGGATAAATATTGGCAAGGAGACCAGGAATAACTCCCCTGCTCCTCTTAAAAATAGTGCTCAGTACTGCATGGGGGTGTTGGCCTTGATTTTTGTGCTCAAGTCCTGAAGTGGGGCTTGAACCCACATCCTTCTGACTCCGAGGCAAGAGTGCTACCCACTGACCTGAAGCTGACACTACAGCAGTGATCTCTGAACTTCAGTTTCAAATTGATGCATGATTGCCAGGGACTAAGGGTTTACCAGCCAGACATTGTTCTCTCCTCATTCCCCTCCCAGTGGTGTCTATTCTTGCTGGGGTATGGTTTGCTTGGATGTCACTGACAGTCAGTTTCCTCGTCAAACCACTCTTTGTGTGTTAGCGCAGACAACATGTGTCAGAAGAGGCCACTCAATAGCGGAGTGGATGGGGGTCAAGTCTGGCTTACACATCCAAAAATAAATTCATGTTTCAGCAACCAGCGGTGTGAAGCTATTGAATGTGGTGATACCATTTCCAAGCAGCTTTGCAAACTTGTAAACTATCGCCCCATCTCCAACCTCCCGTTTCTCTCCAAAGTCCATGAATGTGTTGTTGCCTCCCAAATCTCTGCCTATCTTTTCTGGAACTCCATGTTTGAACCCCTCCAATCAGGTTCCGCCCTTGCCAAACGGCTCTTATCAAAGTCACAAATGACATCCTATGTGATTATGACAAAGGTAAACTATCCTTCTTTGTCCTTCTTGACCTGTCTGCAGCCTTTGACACGACTGACCACACCATCCTCCTCTACTATGATTCAGCTTGGTGGGACTGCCCTCGTTTGGTTCCATTTTATTTGTTTGGTTGTAACCAGAGGATCGCCTGCAGTGGCTTCTCTTTCTGTTCCTGCACAGTTACCTCTGGTGTCCCCCAAGGATCTACCCTTGGCCCCCTCCTATTTCTCATCTACATGCTGCCCTTGACAACAACATCCGAAAGCACCATGTTAGTTTTCACATATATGCTGATGGCACCAAGCTGTACCTCACCAGCACCTCTCTTGACTCCTGCACTGTTGCTAAATTATCAGACTGTTTGTCTGATATCTGGTACTGGGTGAGCAGAAATTTCCTCCATTTAAATCTTGGGAAGACTGAAGCCATTGTCTCCGGTACAAAATCCGTTCCTTATCAACCGACTCCATTCCTTTCGCTGACTCAGCTGTCTGAGGCTCCACCGGACTGTTCGCAACCTTGGTGTCTTTTGAGCCAGAGATGAGCATGTAACCATATATCTGCAATATCTCTATGACCGCCTATTTCCATCTCTCTCACATCACTGGTCTCCATCCGTGCCTTATCTGATCTGCTGCTGAAACCCACATCCATGCCTGTTTTTTAAACCTCTAGACTTGACTATTCCAATGCGCTCCTGGTTGGCCTCCCACATTCTTCCCTCCATAAACTTAAGGTCACCCAAAACTCCGTTCCACTCAAGTCCTGTTCACCCATCAACCCTGTGCTCGTTGACCTACAGTGGCTCCTGGTTCAGTAATGCCTGTATTTTAAAAATCTCATCCTTGTTTGCAAATCTCCCCATAGTCTCGTCCCTCCCTTTCTGTCTAATTTTCTACAGCTCCACAACCATCAGATATTGGTACACATCTAATATCTAGCCTCTTGAGCATTTCCACTTTTAATTGCTGCACCATTGGTGGCTGTGCCCTCAGCTGGCTCGGCCTTTACCTCTGGAGTACGCTCCCTAAACCTGTCCGTCTCTCTACCTCACTTTCCTCCTTTAAAACACCACTCAAAGCCTCCCTCTGACCAAGACTTTGGTCATCTTCCCTAATATCTATTGCCTTATGTGGCTTGGTGTCCAATTTTGCTTCATAACCCTTCTGAAAAGTGTCTAGGGACCTTTTTTATTCCATTAAGGGCATAATATAAATACAGGTTGTAGTTTCAAAGGTGTATCAAGTAAATGCAAGGCAGCAGCATAATCTGTGGTGAAACTTCTGAGACATCTGTCAACAACTCTTAGTATGAATTTCAAGAATAATAAACATTGTACAGACTGGAAAGTTGCAGATTTGATGAGCTATGTGAGCTGAGTAGGGACTACAAAGTCCTGGACTTCCGAGTTCAAAGATTAGCCTGGGTTCAGCAGAAATGGACATGCTAGCCTGTTTTTCAAAAAGGTAGGAGTACTATTACTGAATGGTTGTTGGGAAATGGAACAATGTCACCTCTGAGTTTGTGGCTGAGGCTCACTGGAGCATTACAGAAGGTGCTTTATTGTGGATCTAACCACACGCTATCTGATCTGGGAGCGCATGAAGTTGATGGGTATTTGTAATGGTCAGGGTTCCCTGCACAGTGCTGACATCATTCACCTCAATGGGCATAACATTCACACAGAAGAAAGTCAGGTAACACAGTGACTGCTTTAATGCTAAAACCAAAGAATTGTAATCAGAAATTAACAGGGCCAAATTGTCCCCAGCAGCTCTGGTTTGAAGACCAGGCAAAACAAATTCAGAGGTCTATCATCTTGGGAGTTTTGATTGGCATGGCCGATTGAGTGTAGACGCCCAGGATGCCATGAAAACTCCTTAGCTCTGCACTCCAACAAAGCCCTGCTCACACTGGTTAAGCCTACTCAACAGAATCGTTCCGAATAACAGTGCATTTAATCTACTGCGTTGTCTAGGTAGAAGGATCCCCAATCGCACAAACTTATTAATGTAAAGATAAAACCCCATCCTCTAAATTAAAATGGACAAGATTGGGGAGGGGAAAGAGGAGTTAATATGCAAAATGGTAGGTTAGAACTTATAAAATGTTTGAAAGGTAGTAGCTGTAACTCGGTCTTCTCTTGTGTTTTAGATTTGGCCTCAGCATGGGATACAGTCAACCAGACCAAAGCTGCTGTAAGTATCTCAAAAGATTTTAGTTGTTGCAATTCACAGTGTCCCCAAATAGTGTGAACGGAACTGGTGTCCAACAGGGTGTTTCTTTGGAGTTCCTGTTCTGCATTGTACTGGATGCTCCTTTGAAGTAGGTTTCATGCAACTGAGATTGCATCAGAATGTCCCTCTTCACCTTGGTGATAGCCATTGAAAATGGAATTTGTTTCTTTTGGTTGAGACAAAAATTGGGCAAATAACTGAAATATTTGTTCTGATGGAAGTGTTACAGTTAGTAACTATTGGTCATTATTTTGGAAATTAACCTTTCGACTCTCAGCTATAGCTGGAAAATTCTAGCTTTTTAAATGTGTTCAACGCACATCTTTGATATTGAAATAAACCAATGTTTGTATAATAAAGCTACTGTGGTGTCGGTTTTGTAATCTTATCTCTACAGCTATGAGTAGCGTTTTAGATTAAACGCATCTATTCTGTCCCATCTTTTTAACCAATCTGTTTTCTTCCCTGATTTTATTTCCATTTGCTATACTGATTCTACATACTGCAAAGTTTGTCTTGTTTAAAACATTTGCCTTTCTGTGGTTCACTGTCTGATTTGGAGGTGGGAACTGAATTTTGCACATTGGTCTGTGGTTTCAAGGACTTGGTTTTCAGTCAGTCCCGAGAAATTTGAAGATTGACAATATTCAAGCGTGATGTAATTTAATCCTTGACCTAATTTTGTCATGTCACATGACGACCTGCTACAGGGCAGCAGGTAAAGTTTTAGACATCCTGTGAGCAGTCACGCTAAAGAATCTGGGTGTTAGTTATGACTGATTTCAGTCTGCCTTCCATCCTGCCCATATACACGGTGCCCATCTTAGCTTGTCACAAGTGATGTTCTATGTGACTGCACCCATGGTGTGATGCTATTCCTTATCTCCCTGACCTCTATTTAACATGGCCGTTCTTCTTTCTTGCTTCTCCTATCTGGTGTTTCTCTTCTATATTACTTCCCGCAACTGTTTCTGCCCCCTTTTCTCACCCAGGCAGTTTTTTTCCTGCAAATGGCTTCTCTTCTAGTGCTTCTAAGTCACCTCTAGTGTGCCCCAATTTTCCATGCTTGGCCCACTCCTATTTGTGAACCATTAAAAAAAAATATTTGTTCTTGAGATATGAGCCTTGCTGGCAAGGCCTACATCTATTGCCCATCCCTAATTGATGTTGAGAAGGTGGTGGTGAGCTGTCTTCTTGAACAGCTGCAGTCCATCTCGTGTCGGTACATCCACAGTGCTGTTAGGGAGGAAGTTCCAGCATTTTGACCCAGCAACAGTAAAGGAACAGCGATGTAGTTCCAAGGCAGGATGGTGTGTGACTTGCTTCATCCCCACTACCATTAAAGTCTGATTCATGGCTCTTTTCACCTTCAGACTTGATTATTTTATTCAGTGCTCTCTTTGCTGCCTCCCAAATTCCTCGCTCCAAGCTCCTTCATACACTGAACTCTATCGTAGTCCTGCTCGCCTATCACTCCCTGTCATTACTTACCTCCCATTGGCTGCCCTTCCCTTGGCGCTTCAGTTTCAAAATTCCTATCTATATATCAGTCCATAGTCCTGTTCCCCTTTGCCTTTCCAACCTCTTTCTGTCCTCCATCCCAGGTCACGCCCTCTGCTCTTCTAGTAGTGCTCTGCTAAGCATTCTCAGCTCAATCTGCCCCACTTCTGGCAGCAGAGCTGTCAGTTGTCTCGTCCCTGCACTCTGGAATCTCCCTAATGTCACCTACCCCCACCCCACCAAAAAACAAATCTTCCAGACACCCTCAAAATTTAGCCCTTTGACTGCCCTTATGTCACCTAATTTCCCTCTGATTCTTGCTCAGGTCCGTCTGAGGAAGTTTTGCTACAGGAAAGGTACTATTTTAATGCAAGTTGTTGTGTTTGACTTGTTTATTTTTCTTTCACCCTAAGTTGCGGCATATAGAGAACAGGCTGGAAGCTGTGCCCACCAGCACTGCAGTGATAGACACGGTGATGGATACTAAGAAGACTTTGAGCAGTGCTACCAGAAAAATAAGTAGGAAGGGTAAGTGGAGGGGCAACAAAAGAAAACGTTGCTGAACTTGCAGAAACAGTAGCTGTTTATCTTGTGTAGGCCAGCATAAAGGCCTGCTTGGGTCTGCAAAAAAAAAAACCCAACCCAAGCCCGACAGAACCACATCGGACCTGAGCCTGACCGAGCCCGAGTCCTTCCATTTTTCACTGTTGCCGATCTACGCAAGCTTAAAATGACTGTAACAAAACCACTTTTCTAGTCCAAAAATTACATTAACAGTGGAGCCACTTACCTGTGATAGAGTGTGTCCAACCCGGCCCGACCTGAGCCCGAATGCCAGACCTGGAAGTGCGGCCTGACCCGAACCCGACACATGTCGTTGGGTCCCATTGGGTTCGGGTCGGGTAGCAGGCCTTTAGGCCAGCATTGATCAATAGATTCAGTGAAAATAACAAATAATGGAGCAGACCTTGAGCAAATAAACAAGTCTGATAAATTTATGCTCTTTATCAGGTTAGTTAGTGAATCAGCATGCAGCGACGTTTCGCAATGTTTTAGCATTTGAGAAACAGATTGAGGCTATGAAATGTCTCCCTTCTCTAAGTCATGGAGTTTTTTAGGTATGTCTTAGTGGGCAATGTCAGCTCTCCATTCCCTTACCTAAGTGGCCAGTCTGTAGGTGTGGACGGTGAGCGGCAAGCAATTATTTACTATGAGTTGTAACCACTTTTTCTAAAATAATAACTTAAATATACAAATCAAAATTAAGGGTCTTGGAAAATATATCCTACATTATTACAAATGGTTGTAGATGTGCCACTGCGATATTTAGTTCTTTTTTATGTTTTCTTTTTCATAATGGCCCTCCAAATGTTTGCCTTTCATTGGCTAAGGTAGTGCTGAAAATTGCCTTGAATCTCCATGACGGTATCCTCACTGTCATTGCTAATGTGGGTGCTGGATCTCAAACAGACAGAGAAACATTACTGGCAATTGGCTTCAGATTAACAATCTATTTTTTAACCATGTTCACCACAGACAAATGAGTTAATGCTGTCAGGCTTTGGCAAAATATTGCATAAAGGTAGCACAAGCCCATTTTCCCCGTCCGAGGAACTGAACCAGTCGTAGCATTATTTTTTATTTTATTTTTATTTAGAGATACAGCACTGAAACAGGCCCTTCGGACCACCGAATCCGTGCTGACCAGCAACCACCCATTTATACTAACCTTACAGTAATCCCATATTCCCTACCACCTACCTAAACTAGGGGCAATTTACAGTGGCCAATTTATCTATCCCCTGCAAGTCTTTGGCTGTGGGAGGAAACCGGAGTACCCTGCGAAAACCTACACGGTCACAGGGAGAACTTGCAAACTGCGCACAGGCAGTACCCAGAATTGAACCCGGGTCCCTGGAGCTGTGAGGCTGCGGTGCTAACCACTGCGCCGCCCAGATATGAGGTACCATGTGTATTCATATCTAGTATTCACTTGCACAAGACAAATCGTCGACTTTCAAGTTCCAAAAGAAAATCTATGACCTATGTACAAGAACCAGTGATTCGTTGAATTACATAGAATATACAGCACAGAAACAGGCCATTCGACCCAGTCATTCCATGCTAGCATTTATGCTTCAGTCAAGCTTCCTCCCATCGAGCAAACTGAACTGTAAGTGACTTGAAATAACACCAAACATTTAAATCACAGAATGGTTACTGTACAGAAGGAGGCCATTCAGCCGATCAAGACCATGCTGACTCTCCAAGAGCAATTTAACTAATCCCGTTCTGCCTGCCTTTTCCCTGTAGCCCTGAACATTTTTTCTCTTCAGGCGCTTGTCCAATTCCCTTATGAAAGCCACAATTGAATCTGCCTCTGCCACAGTTTCGGGCAGTGCATTTGTTATGACTGGGAGACGTGCACTGTCTTTCCTGATGAGGTCAATCATATACTCCACTCTTTATCCCAGAATAAAATGCACCAACCAGGTTTCTTTAATAACCAAACAAAATTATCAGTTTATTACATAACAAGACTAATCCAGTAATTAAATGCCCAATAAATAAATACACACACACACCAGGTTAAAGAAAAAGAAGTTCTCTCTGCAGAGTTCTTTTACAAAAAATAAAATAAAAATACTTTGGCCAAATACTTGCTAATTCTTAAAGAAAAAGGATGAGATATGTTGTGTCCCAAAAATGACATACAGTCTGGCGTCCGAATATACGGAGGATCTTTTCTGGAGCAGTTCTATTCAGGCGGCGTTGAACATAGAACATAGAACAGTACAGGCCCTTCGGCCCACGATGTTGTGCCGACCCTTTAACCTACTCTAAGATCAAAGTACCTACATACCCTTCATTCTACTATCATCCATGTACCTATCCAAGAGTCGCTTAAATGTCCCTAATGTATCTGCTTCTACTACCACTGCTGGCAGTGCATTCCACGCACCCACCACTCTCTGTGTAAAGAACCTACCTCTGACATCTCCCCTAAACCTTCCTCCAATCACCTTAAAATTATGCCCCCTGGTCATAGCCCTTTTCGCCCTGGGGAAAAGTCTCTGGCTATCCACTCTATCTATACCTCTCATCATCTTGTACACCTCTATCAAGTCACCTCTCATCCTTCTTCGCTCCAATGAAAAAAGCCCTAGCTCCCTCAACCTTTCTTCATAAGACATGCCCTCCAGTCCAGGCAGCATCCTGGTAAATCTCCTCTGCACCCTCTCTAAAGCTTCCACATCCTTCGTATAATGAGGCGACCAGAACTGAACACAATATTCCGTGTGGTCTAACCAGGGCTTTATAGAGCTGCAGCATAACCTCGCGGCTCTTAAACTCAATCCTCCTGTTAATGAAAGCCAACACACCATACGCCTTCTTAACAACCCTATCAACTTGGGTGGCAACTTTGAGGGATCTATGGACGTGGACCCCAAGATCCCTCTGTTCCTCCACACTGCCAAGGATTCTGTCTTTAAGTCTGTATTCTGCATTCAAATTCGACCTTCCAAAATGAATCACCACACTTTTCCAGGTTGAACTCCATCTGCCACTTCTCAGCCCAGCTCTGCATCCTGTCAATGCCCCGTTGAAACCTACAACAGCCCTCCACACTATCCGCAACTCCAGCAACCTTCGTGTCATCGGCAAACTTACTAACCCAGCCTTCCACTTCCTCATCCAAGTCATTTATAAAAATCACAAAGGGCAGAGGTCCCAGAACAGATCCCTGCGGAACACACTGGTCACCGAGCTCCAGGCTGAATACTTTCCATCTACTACCACCCTCTGTCTTCTATGGGCCAGCCAATTCTGTATCCAGACAGCCAAATTTCCTTGTATCCCATGCCTCCTTACTTTCTGAATGAGCCTACCATGGGGAACCTTATCAAACGCCTTGCTAAAATCCATATACACCACATCCACTGCTCTTCCTTCATCAATGTGTTTTGTCACATCCTCAAAGAATTCAATAAGGCTTGTGAGGCATGACCTGCCCCTCACAAAGCCATGCTGACTATCTCTAATTAAACTATGCTTTTCCAAATAATCGTAAATCCTGTCTCTCAGAATCCTCTCCAATAATTTGCCCACCACCGACGTAAGACTGACTGGTCTGTAATTCCCAGGGTTATCCCTATTCCCTTTCTTGAACAAGGGAATAACATTTGCCACCCTCCAATCATCTGGTACTACTCCAGTGGACAGTGAGGACGCAAAGATCATCGCCAAAGGCGCGACAATCTCTTCCGTCGCTTCCCGTAATAACCTTGGGTATATCCCGTCTGGCCCCGGGGACTTATCTATCCTCGTGTCTTTCAAAATTTCCAGCACATCCTCCTCCTTAACATCAACCTGTTTGAGCATATCAGCCTGTTTCACGCTGTCCTCACAAACGACAAGGTCCCTCTCACTAGTGAATACTGAAGCAAAGTATTCATTAAGGACCTCCCCTACCTCCTCCGACTCCAGGCACAAATTCCCTCCACTATCCCTGATCGGCCCTACCCTCACTCTGGCCATCCTCTTGTTCCTCACATAAGTGTAGAACGCCTTGGGATTTTCCTTAATCCTACCCGCCAAGACTTTTTCATGTCCCCTTCTGGCTCTCCTAAGTCCATTCTTCAGTTCCTTCCTGGCTACCTTGTAACCCTCTAGGGCCCTTTCTGATCCTTGCTTCCTCAACCTTAAGTAAGCTTCCTTCTTCCTCTTGACTAGCTGTTCCACATCTCTTGTCATCCAAGGTTCCTTCACCCTACCATCCCTTCCTTGCCTCATCGGGACAAACCTATCCAGCAGTCGCAGCAAGTGCTCCCTAAACAACCTCCACATTTCTGTCGTGCATTTCCCTGAGAACCTCTGTTCCCAATTTAAGCTCCCCAGTTCCTGCCTAATAGCATTGTAATTCCCCCTCCCCCAATTAAATATTTTCCCATCCCGTCTGCTCCTATCCCTCTCCATGACTATAGTAAAGGTCAGGGAGTTGTGATCACTATCACCGAAATGCTCTCCCACCGAGAGATCTGCCACCTGGCCTGGTTCGTTGCCAAGCACCAAATCCAACATAGCCTCCCCTCTAGTCGGCCTATCTACATATTGAGTCAGGAAACCTTTCTGGACACACCTGACAAAAACTGCTCCATCCAAACTATTTGCACGAAGGAGGTTCCAATCAATATTAGGGAAGTTGAAGTCACCCATGACAACAACCCTGTTACTTCTGCACCTTTCCAAAATCTGCCTCCCAATCTGTTCCTCCGTGTCTCTGTTGCTGTTGCGGGGGGGGGGGGGGTCTATAGAAAACTCCCAATAAAGTGACTGCTCCTTTCCTGTTTCTGACTTCCACCCATACTGACTCAGTCGACAAACCCTCCTCGACGACCTCCCTTTCTGCAGCTGTGATACTATCCCTGATTAACAATGCCACTCCCCCACCTCTTTTACCTCTCTCCCTATTCCTTTTGAAACATCTAAACCCCGGAACATCCAACATCCATTCCTGCCCCTGTGATATCCAAGTCTCCGTAATGGCCACAACATCGTAGCTCCAAGTACTGATCCATGCTCTAAGTTCATCACCCTTATTCCTGACACTTCTTGCGTTAAAATAGACACACCTCAACCCATCATACTGGCTGCAACTTTGCCCTGTCAACTGTCTAACCTTCCTCACAGACTCTCTGCACTCTGTATCTGCCTGTTCAACAGCTACCCCATCCACTGATCCGCAGCTCCGGTTCCCATCCCCCTGCCAAACTAGTTTAAACCCTCCCGAAGAGTTCTAGCAAACCTCCTGCCCAGGATATTGGTGCCCCTCCAGTTCAGATGCAACCCGTCCTTCTTGTACAGGTCCCACCTTCCCCAGAAGGTATCCCAATGATCCACATATCTGAAACCCTCCCTCCTACACCAGTTCTGTAGCCACATGTTCAGCTGCACTCGCTCTCTGTTTCTAGCCTCACTAGCACGTGGCACCGGTAACAATCCTGAGATTACTACTCTGCTCGTCCTGCCTTTTAGCTTCCAACCGAACTCCCTATATTCGCTTTTCAGGTCCTCATCCCTTTTCCTAGCTATGTCATTGGTACCGATGTGTACCGCGACTTCTGGCTGCTCCCCCTCCCCCTTAAGAATCCTGTAGACTCGATCCGAGACATCCCTGACCCTGGCATCCGGGAAAAATTGACAGGCTTTCCAGGTGCTTCTCGGAGAAATGCGGCATCAGGGGTTATAGCTCTCACACACTGGATGCGTAGGGTTTTTTCAAAGAGGTAGAGAAAGAAGAGCTGGGTGTTTCCTTTCAGCAGGCGACAAACCCAACTGACTTCAAAACAGTCCGCACCCCAAATGAACCAAAACAATATCCCAAAAGGGAAACCTCCTGACCACCATTAATCTTGACATGTCATTTCTCTGTAAACATAGTGTCATAGAGTTATACAGCACAGAAACAGGCCCTTCGGCCCACCATGTCTGTGCTGGCCATCAAACCTATCTATCCTAATCCCATTTTCCAGCACTTGGCCCGTATCCTTGTATGCTATGGCATTTCAAGTGTTCATCTAAATACTTCTTAAATGTTGTGAGGGTTCCTGACTCTACCACCCCTTCAGGCAGTGTGTTCCAGATTCCAACCACCCTCTGGTTGAAAAAGTTTTTCCTCAAATCCCCTCTAAACTTTCTGCCCCTTACCTTAAATCTATGCCCTCTGGTTATTGACACCTCCGCGAAAGGAAAAAGTTTCTTCCTATCTATGCCCCTCATAATTTTGTATACCTCAATCAGGTCCCCCCTCAGCCTTCTGTGCTCTAAGGAAAACAACCCTCGCCTATCCAGTCTCTCTTCATAGCTGAAATGCTCCAGCCCAGGCAACATCTTGGTGAATCTCAAGAAATGCTGGAACCACTCAGCAGGTCTGACAGCATCTGTGAAAAGAGAAGCAGAGCTAACGTTTCGGGTCAGTGACCCTTCTTCGGAACTGACAAATATTAGAAAAGTCACAGGTTATAAGCAAGTGAGGTGGGGGTGGGGCAAGAGATAACAAAGGAGAAGGTCCAGATTGGACCAGGCCACATAGCTGACCAAAAGGTCACGGAGCAAAGGCAAACAATATGTTAATGGTGTGTTGAAAGACAAAGCATTAGTACAGATTAGGTGTTAATACACTGAATATTGAACTTGCTGCTGTTCAGTATTCAGTGTATTTACACCTAATCTGTACTAATGCTTTGTCTTTCAACATACCATTAGCATATTGTTTGCCTTTGCTCCGTGACCTTTTGGTCAGCTATGTGGCCTGGTCCAATCTGGACCTCCTTTGTTATCTCTTGCCCCACCCCCACCTCACTTGCTTATAACCTGTGACTTTTCTAATATTTGTCAGTTCCGAAGAAGGGTCACTGACCTGAATCGTTAACTCTGCTTCTCTTTTCACAGATGCTGCCAGACCTGCTGAGTGGTTCCAGCATTTCTTGTTTTTATTTCAGATTTCCAGCATCCGCAGTATTTTGCTTTTATCTTGGTGAATCTCCTCTGATCCCTCTCCAGTGCAATCACATCCTTCCTATGGTGTGGCGACCAGAACTGTACACAGTTCTCCAGCTGTGGCCTAACTTGCGTTTTATACAGCTCCATCATAACCTCCCTGCTCTTATATTCTATGCCTCAGCTAATAAAGGCATAGACATCTTCCTCTAGTCACCACGGTTTCTGTTGTTTATTGAGCTTAAGGCATGTGACATCCAGTAAATGTTTGTTTTCAAAACAGACCTCTGTGACCCTTGAAAAAAAACACATCCGTGGAATCTTTTCAGTTTTCTCAAATGAACCAATGTCCATAATTCTAAAATGAGTCCTCAAAAAAACAAACACTTTCATAACACATTCCAGATCTTAACCACTTGCTGAGTAAAAAAAACTTTTCTTCTTGTATTCAATGCTTGGATGCTGTAAACATTTAACCTCTAATTGAAATTTTAATGAATGCCTTGAACCTGGCCAGACGCTGGCCCATGCCCGTGTATCAGCAGTTTACAATAGAAAAACAAGTTGGCAGTATGTGCCAGTACTTTATCAAATGGGAAATGCTTGTCTATCATAGTGCTGTTGCAGACTTTTCACCACTGATGGTACTGTGGCTAAAGTTGTACAAGTCCATTCGTCAATACATGCCAATGCTGTCCTGGCCAGTCTCCCACCATGTACCTGCTGCCCATACCCTAACTGGTACCAAGTCCTGTTCACCCATCATCCCTGTGCTCACTGACCTATATTGGCTCCTGCTTTGGCGGTGCCTCTATTTTAAAATTCTCATTCTTGCTTTCAAATTCCTCCATTGCCTTTCCCCTCCCTACCTCCGTAACCTGTTCCTACCCTTTCCCATGGTCTCCCACATCTGGTTTATAGCTTTTTGTGTTCGTGCATGGAATTCAAGGAGACAAACAGGGGACAAGAATTATCTTTCCTCCTCTTGCTTACACAGGCTGACAGTAGTCTTTTAGTGCAACTTGTGTGGACTAACTGAATGTACCGATAGTGGTGAGGGGAACAAATGTGTGCTCCTTTTTCTTCTTAAACCTTATTTCTATTCCTGTCAGATGGAAGGTACCTGGAAGATTCTGTGGCAAGTGCTTCAGCTGTCAAGTCCAGCAGTCGCAGCAAATCGCGGAAGGACAAAACATCCCGGAGCCCACTGAGATCGACCACTCTAGAAAGCAACATTAAGAAGAGCAGTCGAGTGGAATTCAGAGATCCGTTAGCTGCAAATAGGTATGATCAGGAATCTATACTTACTGCCAATTATTTTCTGTTACAAATTCCCATATTCCTTTTCATAATGGAAATTGTCTGCATAAACTTGTCAGGTTGTAGCTACACTCTCGACAGTGAAAGCATTACTGACAGTAGGATGTGTATAGTGTGATTAGGTTACATAGGCAGTTTCTGTTATAATAATTTTTAAAGGGAATGTAAAAACAAAAGGGTGTATGACTCCAGTTATCCTTCAGCCTGTAATCCTACTTCACCTGGATTACATTTGATCTTGACTTTGCATGTTCACTGCCCTGGGAGATCGACGACTGGTATAGCTAAGTTAGTAAAACTGAGGATGGTGAAGTATTTAGATCATTGATCAGCTCATCAGAAGTATCGAGGTTTTATAAATAGGGGCATTGAGTATAAAAACAGAAGAAATGCTAAACTGTCACAAATCATTGGTTAGGCTGCAATTAGACTGTTGTATCCAGTTTTGGGAACCCTAATTCAGGAAGGATTTCAAGGCTGTGCAGAGAATGCAGAAAATGTTCACTTTCATAATATTAGGAATGAGAAACTAAAGTTATCAAGAGAGACTAGAGAAACTATGATTCCTTTCATTGGAACAGCGGTTAAGAGATCTCAAAATCACGAGGGGTTTTGATGAGGTAAATTAAGAAATGTTTCCACTAGTTGGTGAGTTAGTAGAAGGTTAATTCAAGGTAAATTTGGAAGTCACCAAATGAACTAAGGGACAGGCCAGAAAAATTATATATGCAGAGGATTTCCCTACTAGGAATGGTGGTGGAAGCAGTGTCCGTAATAGCTTTTAAAAGGGAATTGGATAAATACTTGGGAAAAAGAATTTTTAAAAGGTACGGGGAGAGTGAAAGGAATGGGCCAAAGTGGGTAGCTCCTTCGTAGAGTCAGCATGTGCAGTGCCTGAATGGCTGTCCTCTCTGCCTATGATTCTGTAACACTTGTGTAATGTCCATCCCTATGTTGGTGCTGAAACATGAACTCACATAGGCAAGTTGTTGCTATCTGCAAGATTTGTCCTTTTCAGTCTCCAGTTGATTCATTGGTTGGTCCAGTGACTCACGCTAGGCTGTAAAATTGATCTCTATATGGGGTCTCACCGTAATGGGGGGGTACTATAAATCCATTGTGTGCATTGCAACTCACAGTTCTATTGAATGTTTTTATTGTAGTAATACATGTTGAGGCCTTGGTTTGTAATATAAATTAACTGTTACAATACCCAAATTTAAGCAAACCAGTGTAGATAACCATTCCAGATGAATAGAACAACAAACTTAAGTTTTTTAAGTACGATGGAAACAGATGTTGCATCAAAAAGTTGATTCAATTTTTTGCATGTAGGTGGCACATTTTGGCTGCACACTGCCCAGGGTAATTACTTTAACATACTGACTACTCATGGTAGGAACAGACGTCAGCCTAATGTATCTGCTCAAGTCACGGAAATTACTTTGGCTAGGATAAGGGCATAAATTGAGAACGGAAAGAAAAATTCAATAAGGTTAACCAAGCAAGATCTTCCCTTTTAAAATCTCTGCTGTCTATTAATTATATTTTTCTTCACTAGATGTTCTATTCTCTCTTTTAGTGGGGATTCCATTATTTTTCCTACCAGTGATGTTAAGCTGACAGGTTTATAATTTCCTGGGCATCTTCTGTCCCCCTTCTTTAATATAGGAATTAGGTTAGTTATCCGCCAGAGCTCTGGCACTATACCTTTTTCTAATGAAGTATTAAATAAGTGTAGTAATGCCTCTGCTATCTCTTCCCTAGATTCTTTTGAAATGCGTGGATGCAATCCATCTGGAGCAGGGGTTTTATCCTCTTTGACTTTGAATAGTTTATTCAGTACATCCCCTTTTTTAAATTTTAAGTGCACTTATTAATCGTCACATCGTTCAATGCTGTATCTCACTGGTAAATACTGAACAGAAATAATTATTTAATATTTCTGCCATCTCTATCATTACCTGTGGTATCATCCTGTCTATCCCTTAATGATCCTATTCCCATTCCAGCCTTCTGTTTTTTTTATTGATGTACTGTAAAATATTTTATTTTGTTTTATGTTCCTTGGTAATTTAATTTCATAGTTCCTCTTTGCCGCTCTAATTGTTTTTTTGACTTCTCTCCTAATCACTTGGTATTCCCTGTTACCACTCCTCTACTGTCCACATACTTAATGTATGTCTCTTTCCTAACCTTCAATTATTCCCTTATGTCTTTATTTTCCATGGAGCCTCACCAATATTATAGTTTTTTCTTTCCTTCTGGTGGAATATATTTTTCCTGCACTCTTGAACACTGTTTTAAATGTTTCCCATAATTTTGCCCATTTTATTTTCCCAAGTTCTGTTCTTAGCCTCTCAAAATCAAATTTTCTCCAATCTATTAATCTGGTTTTCTTAATACTTGTGTTCTTCTCCATTGTCATAAAACATATTATATTCACTGTTGCCTAGATGTTCCCCTACTTTTACTTTGCTTATCTGCTCTGGTTTATTCCCCATTACTAAATTACCCCAATAGTGAATCTTCTCTTGGGATTTTTACATATTGGGTTAAAAAGGAATCTTGTACGCATTGTAGGAACTCCATTCCCTTCTCCCCTTTACCTAACTCTTCTGTCCAATTAATATCGGGGTAGTTGAACTCACCCATTATTCTATGTTTTTTTACTCAATTCCCTAATATGTCTGTATATTTCTTCCTCTGTGTTGTCTCTGCTAACTGAGCTATTATAAAGCTATGTCCCAGTGACTCTGTCATTTCATATTTATCTCATTATTCCAGGAACTGCTGTGGATTTCAGCATTGGGGCCCAAATGATTCTTCCAAATATTCTTGGTTTAAAAAGCCCACGCCTTTCCTTAAAACAAAAGCAAAATGCTGGAAATCTGAAATAAAAACTGAAAATGCTCTGTATCTGCTTTAAACCTGTTACATCTCTAACTTTTTTCAGTTCTGGTAAAAGGTCATCGACCTGAAATATCAACTCTGTTTTTCTGTCCGTAGATGCTGCCAGACCTGCTGAGTATTTTCCGCATTTTCTGTTTTAATTCTACTTCTTTCCTTTCCTGGCTGAAAGAATAGAATTGCAACGGGAACTGGAGGGCCCATCATCTCCCCCTTGCCAAGCGATTTTGTCGGGGATGGGATAGGCCCAGAGGCCAATTGAGGTCCTTAGGTGGTCTATTAAAGGCCTCTTTCCCCCTACCGCTGGGATTTAACCAGTGGTGGGGGGGTGCCTCTGCCACATGGGGAGAGTGTCCAGTAATACGAGGTGCCCTCCTTGGGGTGGGGGGAGGGGGTGTCCCTTTTCCGTGGGCAATCTGTGTATCATGGAGGACACCAATTGGGACAAACTCCACCTCCCTGGACCCTCCTCCTCCTGCACTACATGTCCATGCCCCCATCCCGCCTTGTCAGGGCCTTCTGGACCGGCCCCGGCAACCCCGCCTCACTTACCTGAGTACTGGGTCCAAGGCTTCTTCAGTACCAGCAGTGGACACCGCTCCCGGTGCCGTTGCCGAATCTGCTGAGCTGTTGGCCCTATGATTGGCTGGCAGCTCTTGGCCGTAGGATCCTCATTTTTAATGGGATGGGGATTGGCACCGGCTCTTAAGTGCTGGAACAATGCAAGATTGCGCTGGGGGTGGTTTGGACTGAGGCAGGTTTCCCCTGCTTTTTGACCTGGTGTTGAGCACCCTGCCAGCACCACAAAATCCAGCCCCACTAGGGTTGGTGAGCATGCAGGAAAGGAGAGAATCATCCATAGGTCTCTCTGTGGTCACTCCCCAATGATCCCAGCTGGGTAGCATGTATGTGTGGAGTGGCCTAGCATTGAGCAGCCTGGTGATGCTCAGTCCCTGTTCATTTACAAAAAATATCCTCACTTAGCTGAGCTGCTGGTAGCTGCTGCTGCCAATGGAACCCAAGGTTGAGTTCATCTTGGGAATGGAAAATAGAGAAAATCAGTTTGAAAATTAGAGGAGGGAAGTCTTTTTGCAGGGAGCAGATTGTTTAAAATAGAAAAAACTTGCATTTATATAGGATCTTTCATGTTTTCTAAGCACCCCAAAGTGTTCTACAGCTAATGATTTACTGTTGACATGCAGTCACTGCTATGTAGGCAGATGCTATTAGCTTCCATTCTTGCTGTTCTTGGTCACTACTGAAAATCTTTTCCTGAAAAAGTCCTTCAGTTTCCTGTACTTGATATAAAGAGTAGATAGAAGGATGAGTAATATTAATCTGTCTGTTTCGTTATCAGGCAAGTGGATGTTAGAGTCCCAACCTATCTGACTGCTAGCCAGCTGGAAGCTCAGCGTCTCCTTTCTGAACTGAACGCCAATGAAGTGCGAGGGAAGGAGAGTGAAATCAGTCACATGATATACGAGCGAGACAACCGGAATTACCACTGTTTGGATAACGAGAGCACACGCTCGACAGCAGTGGATGACACGGAGGTGAAATATCTCAACGACCGCTCAGCACTTGACGCCTTGCACAACTCTGATGCACTTTACAAAACTTTAGGCCGAGGTGCACTGGGCCAGAAAGGCAGCACCGCCAAAGGCCCACACGCTAAGCTCGTGAGCTACGAGTCTGATGCAAAGAGCGATCGGCCTTCTGAGCTGTCCTCACCGAGTTCCACGTCGGAGTCGATGATGCAGAAACTGGAGATGATGCGCAGGAAACAACATGATGACAAGCTTGAGAAACTGAAGGAGCGGATCAGGAAGCAACGGGAGCAGTCGGAGGAATCTGCCGAGAGGGACCGGCTGCTGAACTTCTCTGAGCTGCCTGCAGCTCCCACCGTAGACACTGCAGCTCCCACTACCAAAGTGCGAAAGGTTACTGCAGCACCACCTGCTCCATCGTACAAAGGTATGACTGCCGGGTGTACACTTTGTGTCCTTTCCACCTCCCTTTATAGTTAATTTCTGGCTGCTCCAAGGTATAGGCCAGCCTTGGGCATGTGAGTGGAAAGTCAGGCTTGCTTTCAGGATTCTGCCAGTGTGTCTCCCAGCAATTACAGGGGGGACCCTTGCTACTTACCTATAAAGAAAGACTTATATATATTTAGCGCCTTTCACAACCTCAGCCATCCCAAAGTGCTTTACAGCCGGTGAAGTACTTTTGAAGTATAGTCACTGTTGTACCGTAGGAAACTTGGCAGCCAAATTATGTGCAACAAGCTCCCAAAAACAGCAATGTGATCATGACCAGATAATCTATCTTTAAAGATGTTTGTGGATTAAGTATTGGCTAAGACACCAGGAAGAGCATTAGAGAGGATGCAGTAAAAAATCACAAGAATATGATTTTGAGGAACTTGAGTCACATGGATAGATTTGAAAAGCTGGGGCTGTTCTCCTTGGAGGAAAGAAGTTTAAGAGGAGATTTGATAAAGGTGTTCAAAATCTTGAAGGATCTGGACAGAGTAGATAGGGAGAAACTGTTCCCAGTGGCGGAAGGATCCAGAGCTAGAGGGCACCGATTTCAGGTGATTGGCAAAAGAAGCAACAGTGCATGAGGAAAAACTTTTTTATGCGGCGAGTGGTTAGGAACATAGGTTCAGGATTGGTATTTAGAAATCTGTCAATCTCTACTTTAAGCATACTCAATGACTGAGCTTTCACAGCCCTCTGGGGTAGAGAATTCCAAAGATTCACAACCTCTGAGTAAAGAAATTTCTTCTCAACTCAGTCCTAAGTGGCTTCCACCTTATTTTAAAATTGTGTCCCCAGATCCAGAATGCACTGCCTGAGAGTGTGGGGAAGATTCAATCAAGGCCTTCAAAAGAGAATTGGATATTTATCTGAAAAGATTTTCAGGGCTGTAGTGAAAAGGTGGGGAGTGGGATTAAGTGAGTTGTTCTTGCAGAGAGCCAACACAGACACGATGGGCCAAATGGCCTCCTTCTGTGCTGTAGCCATTCTGTGATTATATGAAAACTCCCCTGCTCTTCGAGTAGTGTTACAGGATCTTTTGCATCTATCTCAGAGGGCAGATGGCACCTCAGTATAATGTCTCATTCAAAAGCCGGCACCTCTAACACTGCAGCACTCCCTCAGTACAGCACCAGAATGCTGGCCTCTCTTATGGGGTCAAGTCTCGAGAGTGGAACATGAACTCACAACCTTCTGACCCAGCCAAGGCTGACACTGTGGTCAGGTGCGAGACCTCCGCACAGTACTTCCACAGAATGATTGTTAGAATTAGAAGTGCGCTGTGCGTTGGCAACAGTTGGTGCACATTTGCTTGCTACCAGTGTGGCACGATGTGTTGGAGCTGCTGCCAAGTTTTCTCCATTTGAAAACAAGATTTTTGATTGAATGGAGTAGGAATGTGAATTCACCACCGGTACTAATTTTTTTAGCCAATGAATGCAGGATCACAGTAACTAGTAATGAAGCATGGTCACCTAACATGCATGCAACCTAATACTTTGTTTTAAATCCATGGTCAGCAGTTTTTTTTAATATGATCATGGGGTGCGGGCATCGCTGGCAAGACCAGCATTTGTTTCCCATCCCTAATTGCCCTTGGTAAGGTGGTAGTCAGCTGCTGCCTTGAACTGCTGTAGTCCATTTGGTGTAAGTATTTTTTTTTAGAATTAGAATTAGAACATTACAGCGCAGTACAGGCCCTTCGGCCCTCGATGTTGCGCCGACCATCTGACCTACACTATTCCATTTTCATCTAAGTACACCCAGTGTTGTTCAGGAGGGAGTCCAGGATTCTGACTCAGCGACAGTGAAGGAACGTCGATATGGTTCCAAGTCAGGATGGTATGTGACTTGGAGGGAAACTTGCAGGTGATGGTGTTCCCATGCATTTGCTGCCCTTGTCCTTCCAGCTGGTAGAGGTCATGGGTTTGGAAGGTGCTGTCGAAGGAGCCTTGGTGAGTTGCTGCAGTGCATCTTGTAGATGGTATACACTGCTGCCACTGTGCTTCGGTGGTGGAGGGAGTGAATGTTTGTAGATGGGGTGCCACTCAAGCAGGCTGCTTTGTCCTGGATGGTGTTGAGCTTCTTGAATAGTGTTGGATTTGCACCCATCCAGGCAAGTGGAGAGTATTCAATCACACTCCTGACTTGTGCTTTGTGGACAGACATTGGGGAGTCAGGAGGTGACTTACTCGCTGCAGGATTCCCATCTTTGACCTACTCTTGTAGCCACAGTATTTATATGGCTGGTCCAGTTAAGTTTGAGGTTTTGGAGAATGCTAGATCTCTAGTAAACAGAGATTAAAAAGACAACCTGGCAATACCTGAAACCTGAAATAAAAACAAAATGTTGATCAGCATTTGTGAGGGACCAGTGTTTCAAAACCTGATGCAATATTTACCTGTATTTCTCTGTCACCTGACTGTCTTGGACAGTTATAACATTTTCCATTCTTAGTTCTAAAGTCTAAATGTGGTGTCCAGTTTGACTGTAAACAACAGGCGGAATGATTATATTAGCTTAGAATGTGGATCTACCTGAGTCCTTGGTGAATTTTTAGTTGTTGTATTCCAAGAATTGGTTTGAGATTTTGTTGTCATTGGAGTTTCATTGTTTGCAGAGCCCTGTTTTGAGGTATGGCGTTGGGAATTGTCATGCACACTAATGCTTTTTAAGCTGAATGTCCATATGGTACCTACCATGGTTGCTTGTTTCACCAAAGCAATGCTTTTCAAAGTTTGTGTATGTGGGTGGGTGCAGACTGTTAAGATATTCCATGCACAGATAATTTTTCTGCATCTCCTCTTTTGTTTTTCGTCCCCAACCCCTCCCAAATATCCTTAAGAACATTTTATTCTCTACTCTTGGGAAGTGGGCTAGGCTGGCATTTATTGCCCATTCCTAGTCCACCATAGAAGTTGGTGCTAAACCAGTTTCTTGAACTGCTGCTGTCCGTGTGGATTCTTTCTAGTTGTTTGCTGCAACTGAATGGCTTGCTAAGTCATTTCCAAGTGCAATTAAGAGTCAAATAACAGCATGATACAGTACAGAAGGAGGCTATTTGGCTCATTGTGCCTTTGCCAACTCTTGGGTAGAGCTATCCAATTACTTTCACAATCTGCACAACCCTCATCAACCCTCTCTGTTACTTTATCAAGGAATTTGTTCAAGTTAGTCCAACACAATTTGCCTTTTTCTGGGAACTTGACTTTTGTTCTTAAACCAGCGTGTTCCAGGTCTGGTTTGTGGATAAGATGTATTCTTGCTGACTGATTGTTGTCTCATTCAGTCAACCACATTGGTGTGGAACTGGAGTCACATTTGGTTAGACCAGTTAAGGAAGGCAGATTTCCTTCCCTAAACTACATAAGTGAGCCAGTTACAGTTTTTCGGCAATCTGACCACTTCATGATCACTTTTCCAGATTTTAAAAACTGAATTCAAATTTTCAAATGGGCACTGTGAGTTTAGAACCCAATGTTATCTGGATTATAAATCTAGGTCTCTGAGTTACTAGTCCAGTGACATAACCACTGCACTACCGTACCTGCTATGTTGAACAGAAATCTCAAGTTTCTTCTACTTTGTGGTGATGAAATTCTAAATGTTCAGCTATGTTGTAGCTTGATTTACAGGCCTGTTGTGTTAGGCCCCATCCAGAAGGGAGATGCTCTTATCTTAGCCTTTTTCTGACAACTTGACTTCTGATTTTAAACGAAGATGTTTCAGGCCAAGTTTGTGGACGAGGTGTATTCTTGCAGGAAGACATTTTCTCGTGTTCAGCATTCTGATGCTTCAGGTCCTTATTTTCATTCCAGGTTTCAACCCCATGGAGACAAAAATCCGAACTCCCGATGGCAAAGTGTGGCGTGAGGATGAATTGCACAATATCAGCAAAGACCTGTACCGGGACTTCACACTCCAGTTAGCGGGTAGGAAATACTATCTTTGCTTAGGAATATAGGAACCCCTCAATTCTGCTCTGTCATTCAATCAGATCATGACTGATCTGCATCTCAACTCCAATTGCCTGCCTTTGCTCCAAATTCCTTGATTTCGGTCTTGGTAGCTCTAATTGACTCCCAGCATCCACAACCTTTTTGGGGGAGAGGTGGAGAGAGAGAGAGTGTGTTCCAGATTTCCACTTGCCTTTGTGTTCTTCCCCATATCACTTCTAAATGGTCTATTTCTAATGTTAGAATTCTGAGCAGTGGTGAAAAGGGGGTATCCCGATGGTTGATGTGCTGTGAGTTGAGTCTGTTCAATTCTCAATGCACATTTAGATGATGGCCCATGCATTCTTTGACCATTATGGTTTTTGAATGAAATGACTGGTTTCTGAGTGAGCTCGAATCCCCTCCCTCTTCAAACCAAAGGAAGGGTGTTGAAAACATAGACCAGAATAGGTGATGCAGTCTTTTTAAGGTGCATTGGTGGGGTAGAGTCGAGCTTAGCACAGACATAGATCACAAATGTGGGTAAGGTTTTGCATTCTGTCACATTAATAAATAAACAGAAGAGACCTAAACAAAAGGAGGTTTAACTAAATCCAGTTGTATAGCTGCTGGAATGGATTAGCTTTCACTGCTTTTGGTTATCTTAAGATGGTTCAGCTGATCAGGAAAATACTGAAGCTGGAGATTATTTGGTTAACATGCAGAATAAATTGATTCAGTTTGGGCTCCTGTAGGTGTTTCTGTGCCTGACCCCTGAATGCAACAGCAACTTGCATTTATGTTGTGCCTTTCATGTAGTGAAACATCCAAGGCACTTCACTGGCACATGATCAGACAGAATTTGACAAAACCACGTAAGGCAATATTGGAGCAGGTTGGTCAGGGAGGAAGGTTTTAAGGAGCGTCTTAGAGGAGAGAGATGCAGAGAGGTTTAAGGATGGAATTGCAGAACTTGGGCCCAAAGCAACTGAAGCCATGACAGCCAATTGGGAGGGGTGGGGGGGCGCAAAGCAAATGGGCAATTGGCAAGAGACCAGAATTGAAGGAGCACAGATTTCGAGGAGGATTATAAAGCTGAGGAGGTTAGGGTGGAAGGTAGAAATGAAGGGCCAGGAGAGCAGGAACAGCTTTACCAACTCCAGCTGGTGTGCCAATTTCTAAGGTTCTGTGCTCCAGTGAGGTTGGGTGACAGAGATTTTTGACACCAGAAAGAGAACTGGGATCCACTGTCTGTTCTCTTTTGTTTATATTTCTTTTTGTGTTCTGTGGCAGGGATCACTTTTCATTAGATTAAGTTAACCTTTGGGCAAGATTGTAGACCTTGATTGCCAGGAAGTTTATGGCAAGCAGGTTGACTTGGAGAAGTATCCAAGATTCACAGGTGTACTTGTCAAGTCAGTGTCCTAAATGTACCCAGTTCTTAGATGTTTTTTTTGCAAGGAGTGCCATGGTTACATTTACTGTCTTACAAAGAACAAAGAAAATTACAGCACAGGAACAGGCCCTTCGACCCTCCAAGCCTGCGCCGATCCAGATCCTCTATCTAAACATTTCGCCTATTTTCTAAGGGTCTGTATCTCTTTGCTTCCTGCCCATTCATGTATCTGTCTAGATACATCTTAAAAGACGCTATCGTGCCCGCGTCTACCACCTCCGCTGGCAATGCGTTCCAGGCACCCACCACCCTCTGCGTAAAGAACTTTCCACGCATATCCCCCCTAAACTTTTCCCCTCTCACTTTGAACTCGTGACCCCTAGTATTTGAATCCCCGACTCTGGGAAAAAGCTTCTTGCTATCCACCCTGTCTATACCTCTCATATTGTCTTGTTTATGCAACTCTTAACTGTGCTTCTTGTTAGATTTTGTGTTTGCACTTATAATAGTTTTTGATAAATAGAATCAACAGCAGAAGGCCAGCAGTATCTATAAGGACTGTGATCTTTTGTACATCATTGAACTTTCCATATCACTCTGGATCCCTGTGTTATCATGTGAAGTGTGAGTCTGTACTGCTGTCAGTCCTGTGGAGACCAGTCTGTCTACTTCTGTTATCATTACTGCCCAGGGCTGTTCCTGTTAGAGACACTGACTGTCACAACTGAACTTTCTTAGGATAGAAAGGAGGAAATGGAGAGTAGGAGTTGAGGGCAGTTTGAGTGAGTTCAGAGTGATTGGAAGAAGGTAGTGGTGCCCCACCGGATTCAATTCTGGGGCCACTTTTGTTTACTGAATCTGTCAGTGACTTGGATATAGACCTAGAGAGAGTGGTGTCGGAACTTGTGGATTATATCAAAATAAGATGTGTAGTTCATTCTTTATAAAATGCTTGGATAAACTGGATCTAAGCAAACATTTCTGTCATGTAGAGAATTGAAGCACAGAAGGTCACATTTATAAATTAAGGACAAAAAAACGATGGGGAAATTTGCAGAGACCATAACCGAGGGAAAAAATTAATTTCACGTGGAAGAGCATGGGTTAATAAATGGCAGCCAACATGGATTTGTAAGTATGCTGTATTGATCCCCAGGGATCGATGTTAGGACACTGATCTTTTTGATACATATTAATGATCTGGACTTAGAAATTGTGGCCCCTAAACTTAAATTTGTAGATGACACAAAACTTGGAAATGTGAGATTCAGAGGATAGTAACAGACATCAAAAGAACATAAAAAGACCGATGAAATATGCAGATACAAGGCAGATAATATTTACTGCAGAGAAGTGGGAAGTGATTCATTTTGATTGGTAGAATAAGGAGGGGCAATATGAAATAAATAGTACAATTTTAAAGATAGTGCAAGACCAGAGAAACCTATGAGTGTATAGAAATGTTTAAAGGTGTTAGGAGAAGTTGAGAAAGATGTTAAAGCATATGGGATCCTTAGCTTTATTAAAAGAAGAATTGTATGCAAAAGTAAAGAAATTTGTTGAACCTTTATGAAATGGCGGTTAGGCCTGAGCTGGCATATTGTGTTCAGTTCTGGGCCCCATACTTCAGGAAGGATGTCAAGACCTTAAAGAGGGTGCAGAGAGTGGTACCAGGGATGAGGGACTCTTGAGTTATGTGGGAGACTGGACAAACTGGGATTGCTCTCCGAGGACAGCGGGTTAAGGGAGATATAATACAGGTATTCAAAATTATGAGGGATTTTGATAGAATAAATAAGGAGAAACCGTTTCCAGTGGCAGTATGGTCAGTAATTAGGACACAGATTTTAGATAATTGTCTTACTTAATTATACTTGGAAAGAAAAAAAATCCAGGGTTATGGGGAAGCAGCAGAGGAGTGGGACGAATTGGATAGCTCTGCCAAAGAGCCCATACAGGGGCTGAATGCCTCTGATTCTATAAGAAGGAAATGGGAGAGGAACTTTATTTTTGTTAAGTGCGGTAACATTGTGGAACAGATTACTGGCATGGGTGGCAAAACAAATCTTAATGCTCCTTAACTAGGAACTAGACAAGTTCTTGTCTACAAACAGGTTTCGGGGTTATTAGAAATGAACCAGGAGAATACTGTGGATAGATGAGCTAGTTCAGAGTTGTCCAATACACTCACCACTTGCCACATGAACCAGATAGAGACATGTGGCAAGATGATGCTGTTTGTTTTTAGAGCCACAGAATACTGAGTTGTGTTAAAGTTGCAGCAGTGGGTATGAGTATGGGTGTCACTATTTATTGTCTGTCCCTAATTGAACGAGGAAGAATCATGCTGTTGGATAGGAGTTGTATGTCGGTCAGACGGCCGCTATGTTTCTCAGAATATAGTTCATATGTTGGGTTTCTAGTGACCTGAAGCTGAAGGGCCATTTGCCCAATGAAACAAGAAAAATAGTCCGTCGTTCGTTGCCTACTGTGTTCCTGTTCTCTCTGGGTGCCTCTAATAACTATGCATTTAGATCTGCAGGACTGCTCTGTGAAGTGCTGTGAAAGCAGGGCTGGCCTTTGGAAGGACAGCAGTCCAATTGTTCTGAATTTTCTTGGGGAATCTAGTGGCACAGGTTGCTAACTGACTAACTTGGTTTTGTTTAGCTGGTAGTTGGCGGTTTTCACAAAACAGTTAAGGTGTGTGAATGATGAACAGGGTGCTTGGCTGCCAATAAGAGTTGAAATGTGCAATTTTCACAAGCTGGGGAGATGCAACTACATCCAAATGTGTTCAGCCTTCAGCATAATAGATCTGTTGAAATGAGTGGTTGAAAGGAATAGGGCACAATTGGCATAAAGGAGTGATTACAGGAGGTAGGCCATGTGCAAAGGTCAATTAAATGTCCGGACACTGGGTTTGGAAATGGCAGGCGACAGAGCATTCACCTCCCTGAGTCTCCGAAGATATAAATTCTGATAAAATAGAGACCGTTTACTCTTGAAGAAATTTGTTCTTTTGAAATAAACTAGAGCACGCTGTCAGAAACAGAACACTTAGTTAACAGATTGTCACCACCCTTTGACAGTGTATACAGCAGTCTTGCTTTGCAGAACAGTTGGATTGCAAAACCCTTTTGAAGCTGTTCTCCTGCTGCTGACGGTGATCATATCTATATCGGTCCTGATTGCTGATGGTTTAAAACCACAAAGCTATTTTCAAAAGATTGTACATCTGTTTTATTAATATTGCATATATTTTGTATCATGTGGTGAATATTATGATCTGATTGCCGCAAGTTTGGCGAGCATCGAAATCCTATTGGGCAACACTGAGCTAGATGGACTAAATGTCGTCTCCTGGCTCAAACTGTGACTCTGTTACTAAAACCAAAGGAAGCTGAAATGGGATATTAAGATGGGAGGGGAAAAGCTAGAAAGTAGCAGCTGGAATTCAATCTCTGTAATTGAGGCAATGCATTTTGTTCAGAAAATACTAATTACAATCTAAGGGGAAGTAGACTTGCTGTTAGGAGCAGAGGGATTTGTAGGGACAGGTTCACAGGGCATGAAAGGCAAGCACCTAGGTTTTATCATGAGGTATAGAATATAAAAACCAAGAGGTAATGATCAGCTGATGTAAAACCTTAGTTCGAGTAGTGTGTGCAGTATTAGACTCCACACATGCGGAACTATAATGAGGCTTTAGAGAGGATCTAATGCAGATTCACTAGGATGCTGCCTAGTGTGAAGAAAGACAAAGAAAGACGTAAAATCGCAGATTGTGGGATCATATGATTGACGTGTTTAAAATTATGAAAGGATGGGACAGGATGGATCAATTCAGACTGTTTTCAGTAGTTGAGTCAAGAATGAGGAGCCACAGATATAAAATGAAATTAGGCTTAGAATAGAGGGCAGGAGAAATGTCTTCACACACAGCTACAAGGCTGTGGAATTCACTTCCAGCATTTGTGGTTGAGGCAGAAACAATGTCAACATTCAAGATTAGATTGGAGAGGTGGATGAAGGGAAATGGTTTGGAGGGGTATGGGAATGGCGGGGGGAGGGATAAATGTGATCAGGATTATTTGCACATTTGGAGAGTAAATGCTAACAGAGACTGGTGGGGACGAATGACCTGTCAACATGTTTTAACTTTATGTATTTCAGTGAACTTGATTTCCTGTTCACCTGATATCTGTGAGTGTGCGGTTTCCAGCAGGTATCAAAGGGATTCCAGATGATTGTACATTGAGGTTAGGTAGGGAATAAAACAGAGGTCAGTTAGTTGTGGCCCTGGCTGAGATCCAATAACTCTGTGTAGACATGGAACCTGCAGGTCTGTACAGCTCAGAGCAACACTCTGTGGTGCTGTTACACAATCAGCTGTTTGGGGACCTTTTACTTGTTACGAATTCTGTGCTTTGTACCTTGACGGTGTAAATTGAACGTAGGGCAGTCCAGTCTCTTCCTTTTAAAGGTGATTGTTTACATCTCCTGTGGGCCCGCTGCCAATTTTTGGAGGTGCTAATCCTGTTGTAATATTGTATCAGAGAACTTGCTCTTCAGGCTGTGACTGCAGTGTTCTTGTGTGGTTTTATTTGTGGCTTGGTGTACAGTGAATATGCAAATAAGCATTAGTTGTGTAGTATATGGAATTTAGTGATCAGTTTAGTGCTCTATTGCAAAAGCTATAATATCTACCACTTGATCTGTCATTACCTGGTTACTTTATTTGTGTAGACAGTGTCCTGCTACCTTAGACAAATGGAGGAATGGTTAAATAACTTGAAACCATTTAATGAAAGGAGAAATCCTTTACGTTAAGCCACATACCTGTAATGCAACTTTTGAGAATGTTGCTATGTATAGTAAAACCCCAGAAATTAGCTTTTATTCTTCTGGTCCCTGTGGGCACTTCAGTTGGTGATGTATACATTTTGTATTTCCCCAGTTCCGGTCTTTTGGTCTTCCCCAGATGAACTCCTAGTACTCTTCTAATGTAGCTTTGTGACTGGTCTCCAGTCAGTGCATCAGAGCCTGGGGACCCGCACTATTTCCCGCTCCCTTGCAAGGAAGCACTTGCTCGCCACGGAATAGCTAAAATCTAGAAGTCAGCCTGCGGTGAATCATGATACACCACTGTAGCATGCAGTACACTGATGACTTTTTGCAACCAGCTGGCCTTGGTGTCTCTCTGGGCAATGGAGGGAAATGTTTTGGAATCCTGCTCCTGATAGTTATTCCCAATCACTATTCTCCTGCTGGACATTGTTTGAAAATAAGATTGGACTTGTGATGTTTCCCAGCCCAAAGTGAAGTAACCTGTTGACATTAATAAAAAAGCAAATTACTGTGCGTGCTAGAAATCTGAAATAAAATCAGAAAATGCTGGAAATACTCAGCAGATCAGGCAGTATCTGTAGAGAGAAACAGTTAAGAGTTTCAAGTGACCTGTATATTTCCGGTATTTTCTGTTATTATCCTGTTGATATTCATCCCCCAAGCTCATAGAAGAATAGTTGGTTGGGAAAGCACTGCAAGGCTAATGGTGCCATGGAACTGTGCCCCAGTAAGAATCTGCCTCTTCAGGGTGTGCAGGAGGACAGACTTCTTTCAGAATCAGTACAATATGACTTTGCTGTTCCCTTTCTGCACAGTAGCTGTTCCATTTTTGTACACTCTTGAAGCTTGTTTGCTGACACATATACGCTTTAAAAGCAGTTCTTCATTAATGGGGTCAGGACAATTAAATCATCTACAGATGATTTTCATTGGAAAGAAGATTGGGCAAAACTGTTCCTAGAGTTTGAAAGTTACACGTACAATAGTGCTTCCTATTCCTGAGTGGTCCAATTCTGTTTCTCATAGGGGTATTTATTCAACCATTATTAAAATCTGGTACTTTGTATCATGGCTGTTCACAGGTTACTGTTTTGTGATGCATTTTGAAAAATCTTAATTGGTGGGCAAACTTTCAGATCGGGGCATCAATTTTTGTCGGTCACTGGGCTCCTCTTTTATTCAGAGACCAAAACAAGAGAGTGGGACTAGTTCCCCATGGCTACAAAACTCAAAACAGCCAGCTCCCGATCCTTACAAGTGGGGTTATGGATGTGTATATTTTTGGAGCTGGACCTGTGGAGCACAGCTGGTGGAAGGAGGTGTGTGGTGGTCTCTGGTAACTCACTCGCATGGTGAGAAAGTGTCTTTTAAACGATTCAAGAAAACTCATGTTCCTCTGGGCCAACCAATTTTTCTTCTTTGGGCACAGTGGTACTGAAATAAACTATTGATCCTAAAATTACTCACATATTTAACCCTAAACTGCATCAAACACCTAAAACACTTGTGTCAAAATATTTTTTTTAAATGTAGACTTTACCAGTTTACTTGATTATTCCTTCTGCTTGATTCCTCTATCTTTATATTTCAGCTTTCACTTCACTCTTACCCATTCCAGCTCCTTCACAGTTTTGTTTCTTTTTGCTTCCTACTGCCTCCCTGCTTCCATTCTTTTTGAAAGCAACTTTTTTTAAGCAAAGTCAATTTTTATTAATTTGCTGATCTGATGTCTGTTAGCGATATAGCAAGTGCAGATCTGGAGCATTGCTTCAAACTACACTGCACCAGTGGGGCAACTGGATGCAGCTTGAAGCTGGCAAACTAAAATAGAATCTTCACAAAAGGATCAACTAATGCCATGGATTTGTGGGTATTCTAATGGAGGCACAAATCTAGGAGATTGGAGACTTCCTCGCGGATGAGCTAAGATAGGCTTTTTTCATCTGAGATTGAGTTTGGATTGTACAAATTGAGGTATAACTGGGTTCAGCTTTGACTAGAAGATTGTGCTAGATAGGACGTAATGTACTTGTGGGTTAAGTACTCCATTTAAGCTCAGCAGAATTTGTGCCATTTATTTTAAAACGTTACCATTACTGCTTTGCGATTTTCTGTAAGGACTGTGAGATTTGCAGTAAGGGTTGGACATGTTGGTAGCTGTAAGTGGATCCTACAACTTAACTAATCTTCTAGTCCAGTTATACTGCAAATAAGCCATGGGCTCGCAACATAAAAAGTCAGTGGTTGTCATTTAGATTTGGTGGCCGCTCCTGTTAGCGGGGGAAGCGATGTCTTAGAGGGAGATTGTTGTTAAGAATGGGTGGATTGGCTTCCTATCATCAGGCTGGTTTGAAGTTGCACCCCTACTGTTTGCAGTGGAGCTGCTCTGGAGTCAGAGGGATGTTGCCTGTAATTTCATGTCACTGGAAGCAACCAGCAGAGAGGGAGTCCCCACTGCTGTACAGCAAATAGCTTGAAATCATTTATGGAAGAATAATGCAAGACCACAATTTTAATAGTCTGTAAATACTAGACTTAGTGTCTCCTTTAAACTGTTCTACTAACTCTTCACTTTTCAACATTTTATTTTACACTCAGTGTACACTTTGTACATTCTTCCTTCCTCATGTAGCTTTCCTCAGAGTCTTGAGGGGGAGGCTAAATATAACTTTATCCAAACTGGTGCTAAACATAGGAATGCACAGATGGGCACATGGAATTAGACCACGGCTTTGAGAATGAAAGTGGGTCAAGGAAAGGAATGTTTGCAGCAGTTTCTGTGCTAATTTCACACTCTTTCTGCAGTTATTAATATAGTTCACAAAAACAGAAAATGCCGGAAGCACTCAGCAGGTCAGGCATCATATGTGGAGAGAAAAACAGTTAACATTTCAGCCAGATGACCTTTCATCAGAGGTTCTGATGAAAGGTCATCAATCTGAAACTTGAACTCTTGTTTTTCTCTCCATAAATGCAGCCTGACCTGCTGAGTGTTTCCATCATTTTCTGTTTGAGTTCCAGCATCTGCAGTATTTTGCTTTTGTATTATATAGTTCGCATTGAAGCTATAAAGACTCAAAGCATCACTCCAGAAGGACTAGCCTCGTCGGGTCTCAATTAAGGCAGTAGAGCTACAGTATTAGCGGGGCCATTCTTTACCAAAAATTGGGCTGTGATGGCTTAACATGTTTACATAGCCGAACAAACCAGACCTTGGTTTGATCCTTGATTTGTGCTGAGTTAACCGGGGTGGTCTGGGGAGGGGGTGTCAAACGTCCTTGCTGTCCCTGGGCTAATCAGGAGAAAATTAGCTAGGGTTCTCGCTGATTGCTATCTAATGGGAAGTTTCTACATATGAACTTCTAGTGAGGAGATGATTATGATGTTCCCCATGGTTGAATGGTCTGCTCACTCTGGGAACCAGAGGATGATTAGCACCTGTGCAGTTGTACACCAGTTGAGTTGATAGCTTTGAGTGGAGGGTGGAGTACAGTAATAAAGAAGTCCTAATAAATTTGTACAGAGCTTTGGTGAGACCACATCTGGAATACTGTGTGCAGTTTTGGTCTCTGCATTTAAGGAAGGATCTACTTGCACTGCCGGCGGTGCAGCGAAGATTTACTAAATCGGTCCCTGGGGTGAGGGGGTTGTCCTGTGATGAGAGGCTGAGTAAATTGGGCCTATATTACCTGGGGTTTAGAAGCATGAGAGACAATCTAGTTGAGACTTACCAGATTCTGAAAGGGCTTGATAGGGTAGAAGCTGAGAGATTGTTCCCACTGGTTAGGGAATCGAGAACACGGGGATAATAAAAACAAGAAAGGCTGGAAATACTCAGCAGGTCTGGCAGCATCTGTGGAGAGAGAAGCAGAGTTAATGTTTCAGGTCAGTGATTCTTCTTCAGAACCCGGGGACACAGTCTCAGGATAAAGGGTCAATCATCCAGGACTGAGATGAGGAGAAATTACCTCATGCAAAGGGTTGTGAATCTTTGGAATTCTCTACCTCAGAGGATTGTGAATGCTCCATCATTGAATACATTTAAGGCTGGGATAGATAGATTTTTGGTCTCGCAGGAAATCAAGGTATATGGGGAGCGGGCAGGAAAGTGAAATTAAAGCCCAAGATCAGCCATGATATTGAATGGCGGAGCAGGCTCGTTGGGCCATATGGCCTACTTCTCCTATTTCCTGTGTTCTTGTGGGAAAGGGGGGGTGAGAGAGAATTAGCAAGTATGAAATTTGCCCTCCCCCATCCCCCAGCAAACTCACCAGCCAGTCAGCCCGATGGCCTTTTTATGCTGTATATTAGTTTATGGTGCCAGATCATCCTGTTTACACTGGGCTACATTTGGCAATGAAAAGCCAGATGTATTGAAAGCAGCTGCACATGTTGCACATGCATTCCTGTCCTGTATGGGCTTGGGAGGTTAGACTTCCATGGCCGGACACTTGATGACGGACCCAATGGTAACTGCAGCAGCCCAGAGCTATCTTAGCTTTACAGTAGTAACAGTTTTAATCAGGCACCGAGCAAAACAGCCTGTTGTAGGTTTTGGTGCCTTCAGGAAGAGCGTTGAGTGTTTTACGCAAACTACTTAGGGAGTGCTTTGGCTGTTGCATCTAATCATGTAATGTAAAGGAGTACACAGACATTTTTTTAACAAATCTTCTGAGATTTGTTGCTTATGCATATATGAGGTTGAAGTGGTCTGCATGGAGCCTGTACAAGCTGCCCATATTTGGGAATAGCAAGAATTCAGCATCGACAATTACAAGGAACCAGTTACGCCCCTTTTATCACTAGTCCATTGTAAGCATACTGTTGGCTGTTACATAGAATAGTAAAGCAGAGAAGGTGGCCATTTAGCCCATTGAGTCTATACCAGCTCTTTTGAGGAGCAGTGCAGTTACTTTCTCCCTCGCTTTTTCCCATATTCCTCCAATTTTTTTCTCCAAATATTTATCTAATTTCTTTTTGAAGACTACTATTGAATTGGTATCCAATACCCTATTAGGCAACACTTTCCAAATCCTAACCATTTGTTGTGTAAAATTTTTCCTTAGGTTACTTCTGGTTCTTTTGCCAATCACCTTAAATCTGTGCCCTTTGGTTATTGATACTTCGGCCATTAGAAGCAGTTTCTCTTTATTTACTCTGTCTAAACTGTTCACAATTTTGAATCGCTCTATCAAATCTCCTCTTAGCCTCTCTACTTGGAGAACAACCTCAGCTTCTCCACTTTATCTGCTTAACTGTAGTCCTTCATCACTGTAACTATTTTTAGTTTAGAGATACAGCACTGAAACAGGCCCTTCGGCCCACCGAGTCTGTGCCGACCATCAACCACCCATTTATACTAATCCTACACTAATCCCATATTCCTACCAAACATCCCCACCTCTCCCTATATTTCCCTACCACCTACCTATACTAGTGGCAATTTATAATGGCCAATTTACCTACCAACCTGCAAGTCTTTTGGCTTGTGGCACCCGGAGAAAACCCATGCAGACACAGGGAGAACTTGCAAACTCCTCACAGGCAGTACCCAGAATTGAACCCGGGTCGCTGGAGCTGTGAGGCTGCAGTGCTAACCACTGCGCCACTGTGCCGCCCACACTGGTAAACCTCTTCTGTACTCTCTCCAAAGCCTTCATGGGCTAATAATTGATCTAGATTGTAAAAGATGCTTTAAAACAATTATTGATCTTATCAAATTGTAAAGCGTAATTTGTACTTGTGTACCAATTATGCAGCTTACTTGCAATAAGTTCTGGTTAAATGAAATTTGCCACATGTACCTACAGTAGTGAACTTTTGTTTTATTTTCTACTATTGACAGAGAGCAGTAAGGTGAAGGAAGCTGCATGTGAAAAAACCAAAGAGAAGAGAATCACTAAACCTGTGCGGAAAGTACAGAAAATAGCTCGATCGCCGAGCCCTGACACTAAACCAAGTGAGTGAACCAGGTTTTCTGTTTAAGGGCACTAACTAACTTTTGTGCTCTTTGTAGACCGTATATTCAGGTAAAATGCAAATTGTATTCTTCCGAGCGCTAAATTTATACAGAAACAAAATGGAACAGGTAATGTAGCACCATAGCCTTAACTTGCACAGATACTTGAGATCTTTTCAGAAACCAAAATAAAGCAGAACCCTTTAACGGAGTCCTTTAACTGAATCTTGTATTAGTTTAAATTGTGGAATTTTGCTTCAATACTGTGAAGTAACATGATTCCACTGAGTGAACTGAAAATGAAGGCAAAACCCTGTTATATTTTCCCCATCTTGAGCAGCCCCTGGTTACAGAACTGTAAATCTAGATTGATCAAAAGCACAATGGAGGGGGATGTTGATTATTGCGGAAAATAAAAGCTCATGGTGTCGAGGGTAACATATTGGCATGGTTAGAAGATTGGTTAACTAACAAGGAACAGAGTAGGCATAAGTGGGTCATTTTCTGGTTGGCAAGATGTAATGAGTGGTGTGCTGCAGTGATCAGTGCTGGGACCTCAACTTTTTACAATTTAGATAAATGATTTGGATGAAGGGACTGAAGGTATGGTTGCTAAACTTGCTGATGACACAAAGATAGGTAGGAAAGTAACTTGTGAGGAGGACATAAGGAGGCTACAAAGGGATATAGATAGATTAAGTGAGTAGGCAAAGATCTGGCAAATGGAGTATAATGTGGGAAAATGTGAAACTCCATTTTGGCAGGAAGAATAAAAAAGAAGCATTTATCTAAATGGTGAGAGATTGCAGACCTCTGAGATGCAGCGGGATCTGGGTGTCCTGGTGCATGAATCGCTAAAGGTTAGTATACAGGTTCAGCAAGTAATTTGGAAAGCGAATAGAATATTATCATTTATTATGAGGGGAATTGAATACAAAAGTCGGGAGGTTATGCTTCAGTTATACAGGGCATTGGTGAGACCACATCTGGAGTACTGTAAACAGTACTGGTCTCCTTATTTAAGGAAGGATGTAAATACGTTGGAAGCAGTTCAGAGAAAATGTATTAGATTAGTACCTGGAATGGACGGGTTGTCTTATGAAGAAAGGTTGGACAGGCTAGGTTTGTATCCGCTGGAGTTTAGCAGAATAAGAGGCCACTTGATTGAAAAATATAAGATCCTGAAGGGTCTTGACAGGGTGGATATGGAAGGATATTTCTCCTTGTGCGAGAATCTAGAACTAGGGGTTACTGTTTAAAACTAAGGGATTGCCCGTTTAAGTCAGAGATGAGACATTTTTTTCTCTGACGGTCTTTGGAACGCTCTTCCTCAAAAGGAAGTGGAAACTGAGTCTTTAAATATTTTAAGGCAGCGGTAGATAGATTCTTGATAAGGGGGTGAAAGGTTATCGGGGGTAGACGAGAATGTGGAGTTGAGGTTACCATCAGATCAGCCATGATCTTATTGATTGGCAGAGCAGGCTCGAGGGGCCTAATGGTCTACTCCTGCTCCTAATTCATATGTTCATGAGAATTGACAACCCAGGAACTGCAAATGTTGTACGAGCCAGCTTTTGATGGCCCACCCATAGCCATTAACGTTCATTGAAAGCTTCTGTTTTTTTGGACACCTGTCTGATCGGAATCGCCAAATAATATAAACATGATCCACTAGAGGTTCCTTAAATTGGTTTTCTATAGTTCGTAAGTTTTTGAGCAGTCAGGGTTTGTTTGGACGAAATGTCTGCTGCACTTTGATTATAACGACTTCAGATAGAATTGTGTATCTGCTCTCCTTCATACTTTCGATATATCGCACAAACCTCTGCCAGAAAGCACTTGACAGGCACTGCTTTAAATTTCACACTTCACTTGATTAAAATTCATCTGACAAGATATAATAAAGTATCTCTATGCACGATGCTGGAAGAAGCCTGCATTCTCACACATGATATGCAGTTCTTTGTTATTAAGCTCTTTTAAAGATGTGCAGTGGGTGCTGCAATTTTCTGAGTGATCCTTTGATATCTTTATCCTTTCAATGAAACGTTCTAGTGCTCTGAAATCTAGACATATGGCCTTTCAGGCAGTCTTGACTCTAGGACGCATGGTATATTAGCACCATAAGGCTCAAAAAAGCCACACTTCAACCAATACTCCATATGTTTGTCCAGCTCTGAGATAATTTGTAACCTTAAATTACTTCCACCACTATACAGTTGTCTAGTTCTGAGTCAAGTTTGGAACAACAAACTGTAATTCTATTTAGATTTTTTTTAGATTTAGAGATACAGCACTGAAACAGGCCCTTCGACCCACCGAGTCTGTGCCGACCATTAACCACCCATTTATACTAATCCTACACTAATTCCATATTCCTACCACATCCTCACCTGTTTCTATATTCCCTACCACCTACCTATACTAGGGGCAATTATATAATGGCCAATTTACCTATCAACCTGCAAGTCTTTTGGCTGTGGGAGGAAACCGGAGCACCCGGAGGAAACCCACGCAGACACAGGGAGAACTTGCAAACTCCACACAGGCAGTACCCAGAATTGAACCCGGGTCGCTGGAGCTGTGAGGCTGCGGTGCTAACCACTGCGCCACTGTGCCGCCACTATTTCTGGATGTTTGTTGTAGTTCAGGCAGTGTATGAAAATTCTGCTTACCTACCTGCGCGAATCACTGACATTAGCGACACAGCAGTTAATGTCAGTAAATTTAAGATTTTAATTTTGTGACTAATTGTGGCGGATAGCCACATCCATGTAGACACCTGATACATGCGCAGGCTGATTGTGATAGTATTTGAATGTTTTAGCACTGGAGATCCTGACAAGCAAATCCCTTTTTTTTGCGTATGTATTTTAAATTATCCAGCCAGTCTGAGTTGCAGTTGCAGCTTTATAAAATCATTTTATGGATTTCATCAGTTCACTTGTTGAGAATTGTTCCATTTTTAAACATGAAGTTCCTACCATTTTTGTGCATCCATTGTATTCCTTCCCTGAATGTTTCCAATCCATCGACCATTAACGTTGTCTAGACTTTTTTTTTTGAAAGAAGTTTATTCTCTGGACTGGGTGATATGGTGGGTTAGGCATCTCTGAGATCTGGGTCCAAATCCAACTCAGACTAATATGAAAGCTGCTTCCTGCTGACTGACTGTAAAAGTTCAATGGAAAATTAATTTGCGACAGTCTATATCCTGTTCCGAATGGGCATGGGTAGAAAAACTGTCCCTAATTCAGTAATTGGCCATGAGGGCTGGGGTGGGAAATGAAGAATGTCACACTGATGCGATAGATATGGGCTGTTGTTCGGTTGGACTGCAACACATTAAGTAAAGCAGAAGGATCGCTATAAATTGGTTACCTGCTATACCTATCCCTGGCTGCATGGTGCTAACACTTGTTCCCTACAATTGAGAGTATACCATTTCTCCAGAGCTGACATCTTAAAAAAAAAAGTGCTTTAGAGAAAGTTCCTTATTCTGATCCCACTTGTCTAAATTAAAGTATTGATGAATGTTTTTTGGGGAATTGTGTTCAGATGAGGCTTTAGGTCATAAGATTCTGCCAGCAGCTTGGCCTTTCACAATATAGTTGTGTAACTGATCGGTGGGTGCTGGGGATGGTGGTCCAGAGAGGTGGGTGGTGACGAGGGCGGCCCTGAGTGTAGGGTAGGGTGGCCCTGGCAGGTTGGTGGTGCAGAGGGTGGCCCTAGTAGGAATGTACAGGACCAGAATTGATGACTTCACTCCATCTTGCTAGCCTCTTTGATCTCTGGTGACTTGGCCATCTGAGTATAGCTGCCATTGGGAGCGCACTGCATGGAAAATTCAGTTTCAACTTGAGTCCTAATTCTGAGCTTTTCAGAGCATTGAGGCGGCAACATACTACAGCACCTCTGCCTGCGCAGCATTATGTATTTTTTTTTCAAACTAAGACTACTGTGTACTTGTTAAAAGTGTGGTGCAGCTGCTCTCTGGGAGCTACCCCGATTCCTGTGTTTGTTCCTTCCCTGTAGCACAAGGCCTCTTAAAGTAACCTCTCTGTCAAACCTGCTTGGTGTGCATTCTGTATGCTAAATATAGCAAAAGAGCTGCAGCAGTGAGCCGAGGTCTTCTGATGCCTTCTCTTTGTGCAGAGGCTGGGGGGGGGAGGGGATTTGCTGCACTGTCTGACACTGGTTATAGATGGCTCATCAGCAATTCCTATAAATAGCTGCACAGCTGAAAGAAAGCAAGCAGCAGGCTTTTCTTGCTCTTGGGCTGAGCTTTGGGGATCATTTTCTTAAGCAATTCATGGTACATTCATTCATTGATAACTAGGTCATTCTCCTGCGAATTATATGCACATTGCTGACTAGCTGATTATCTACTGTGATCATCCGATTTCACACGCATTAGGGTATTGCTTTACAGACACCTCCGACCCATCCCATCTAATTATTTTTTTATTCATTCATGGAATGTGGGCGTCGCTGGCTAGGCGAGCATTTATTGTCCATTCCTAATTGCCCTTGAGAGGGTGGTGGTGAGCTGCCTTCTTGAACCACAGCAGTCCATGTGGGGTAGGTATACCTACTGTGCTGTTAGGAAGGAAGTTCCAGGATTTTGATCCAGCAACAGTGAAGGAACGGCGATATAGTTTCAAGTCAGGATGGTGTGTGACTTGGAGGGGTACTGGCAGGTGGTGGTGTTACCAAGCATTTGTTGCCCTTGTCATTCCAGGTGGTAGAGGTCGCAGGTTTGGAAGGTGCTGTCTAAGGAGCCTTGGTGCATTGCAGCAGTGCTTCTTGTAGATGGTACACACTACTGCACTGTGCATGGTGGTGGAGGGAGTAAGTATTTGTGGATGGTGTGCCAATCAAACGGGCTGCTTTGTCCTGGATGGTATCAAGCTTCTTGAGTGTTGTTGGAGCTGCACCCATGCGGGCAAGTGGAGAGTATTCCATCACATCCTGACTTGTGACTTGTAGATGGTGGACAGGCTTTGGGGAGACAGGAGATGAGTTACTTGCCACAGGATTCCCAGCCTCTCACCTGCTGTTGTAGTCACGGTTTTTGTATGGCTACTTCAGTTCAATCGTAACCCCCAGGATGTTGATGGTGAGGGATTCAGTGATCGCAATGCCATTGAATGTCGGGGAGATGATTAGATTCTCTTATTGGAGATGGTCATTGCCTGGCACTTGTGTGGCGTGAATGTTACTTGCCACTTATTAGCCCAAGCCTGGATGTTCACAGAATCACAGAATAATACAGTGCAGAAGAGACCCTTCAGCTCATCGAGTCTGCACCGATGCATTAAAGACACCTGATCTGTCTACCTAGTCCCATTTGCCAGCACTTGGCCCATAGCCTTGAATGTTATGACGTGCCAAGTGCTCATGCAGGTTCTTTTTAAAGTATGTGAGGCAACCCGCCTCTACCACCCTCCCAGGCAGTGCATTCCAGACCGTCACCACCCTCTGGGTAAAAAAGTTCTTCCTCAAATCCCCCTTAAACCTCCTGCCCCTCACCTTAAACTTGTGTCCCCTCGTAACTGACCCTTCAACTAAGGGGAACAGCTGCTCCCTATCCATCCTGTCCATGCCCATCATAATCTTGTACACCTCGATCAGGTCACCCCTCAGTCTTCTCTGCTCCAGTGAAAACAACCCAAGCCTATCCAGCCTCTCTTCATAGCTTAAATGTTCCATCCCAGGCAACATCCTGGTGAATCGCCTCTGATGCCCCTCCAGTGCAATCACATCCTTCCTATAATGTGGCGACCAGAATTGCACACAGTACTCCATCTGTGGCCTAAGCAAAGTTCTATAGAACTCCAACATGACCTCCCTGCTTTTGTAATCTATGCCTCGATTGATAAAGGCAAGTGTCCCATATGCCTTTTTCACCACCCTATTAACCTGCCCTTCTTCCTTCAGAGATCTATGGACAAACACACCAAGGTCCCTTAGTTCCTCGGAACATCCCAGTGTCGGGCCATTCATTGAATACCTCCATGTCACATTACTCCTTCCAAAGTGTATCACCTCACACTTTTCAGGGTTAAATTCCATCTGCCACCTTTCTGCCCATTTGACCATCCCGTCTATATCTTCCTGTAACCCAAGACACTCAACCTCACTGTTAACCACTCGGCCAATCTTTGTGTCATCCGCGAACTTACTGATCCTACCCCCCGCATAGTCATCTATGTCGTTTATATAAATGACAAACAATAGTGGTCCCAGCACAGATCCTTGTGGTACGCCACTGGACACTGGCTTCCAGTCACTAAAACAGCTGTCTGTCATCACTCTCCGTCTCCTACAGCTAAGCCAATTTTGAATCCACCTTATCAAGTTACCCGGTATCCCATATGCATTTGCTTTTTTGATGAGTCTCCCCTGTAGGACCTTGTCAAAGGCTTTGCTGAAATGCATGTAAACTACATCAACTGCACCACCTTCATCTACACACCTGGTCACATGCTGAAAAAATTCAATCAAATTTGTTAGGCATGACCTCCCTCTGACAAAGCCATGCTGACTATTCCTAATCAAATTTTGCCTCTCCAAGTGGAGATAGATTCTCTCCTTCAGAATTTTCTCCAATAGTTTCCCGACCACTGACGTGAGACTCACTGGTCTATAGTTCCCCGGCTTATCTCTACAACCTTTATTAAATAGTGGGACCACATTAGCTGTTCTCCAGTCCTCTGGCACCTCCCCCGTGGCCAGAGAGGAATTAAAAATTAGGGTCAGAGCCCCTGCAATCTCCACCCTCGCCTCCCGCAGCATTCTGGGATGCAAATCGTCCGGACCTGGAGATTTGTCTACTTTTAAGCCTGCCAAGACCTCCAATATCTTGTCACTCCCCATGACAATTTGCTCAAGAACCTCACAGTCACTCTCTCTGACTTCCATATCTACATCCTCATTCTCTTGGGTGAAGACAGATGTGAAGTATTCATTCAACACCCTACCAATGGACGGATATTGTCCAGGTCTTGTTGCATTTCTACACTGACCACTTCATTATCTGAGGAGTCGCAAATGGTCTTGAACATTGTACAATCATCAGAAAACATCCCCACTTCTGACCTTGTGATTGAAGGAAGGTCATTGATGAAGCAGCTGAAGATGGTTGGGCCTAGGACACTACACTGAGTAACTCTTGCAGTGATGTCCTGGAGCTGAGATGATTGACCTCCAACAACCACAACCATCTTCCTTTGCGCTAGGTACGTATCCAACCACCTGATTCCCATTGACTGCAATTTTGCTGGGGCTCCTTGATGCCATTCTCGTTCAAGGGAAGTCACTCTCAGCTCACCTCTGGAGTTCAGTTCTTTTGTCCATGTTTGAACCAAGGCTGTAATGAGAGCAGGAGCTGAGTTGCCCTGGCGGAATCCAAACTGAGCATCACTGAGCAGATCATTGCTGAGCAAGTGCCGCTTGATGGCACTGTTGATGACGCCTTCCATCACTTTACTGATGATTGACAGTAGACTGATGGGGTGGTAATTGGCTGGGTTGGATTTGTCTTGCTTCTTCACCTCAATGGACTTACCGCACTCCGTGGCTGCAGACACTCTGGACAGTGAAGACAGCAGGATCGGAGATTAAAGTATCGACAGCTGTGCTCTTCAGTTTCGTCCGGATCAATTTCGTTGAGAAAACAAAGAGCAGGTGTGGCTGGGGGAGGGCAGTGGGCCCAGATAACATAAACTAAACTAACTGTTAGCTTTTAGTTAGGGCTAAAATGAACTGATTTAAAGAGCCAGGGGAGTTTAAACAGTTTAAGAGGGTAGATTGGGGGGAGAAAACACTAGAAATGGGAGCAGATGGCCATGGATAGAGCACTGCACAAAGAACAGCCAGGCGCTGCGCAAACGACTACTGGCAACACCTATGCAGTCATATTCAGCTGGCCTCAGACACCGGAAACATCAGAGGAATGTATGATGGCATAAAGAGAGCTTTTGGGCCAACCATCAAGAAGATCGCCCCCCTCAAATCTAAATCAGGGGACATAATCACTGACCAACACAAACAAATGGACCGCTGGGTTGAGCACTACCTAGAACTGTACTCCAGGGAGAATGTTGTCACTGAAACTGCCCTCAATGCAGCCCAGCCTCTACCAGTCGTGGATGAGCTGGACATACAGCCAACCAAATCGGAACTCAGTGATGCCATTGATTCTCTAGCCAGCGGAAAGGCCCCTGGGAAGGACAGCATTACCCCTGAAATAATCAAGAGTGCCAAGCCTGCTATACTCTCAGCACTACATGAACTGCTATGCCTGTGCTGGGACGAGGGAGCAGTACCCCAGGACATGCGCGATGCCAATATCATCACCCTCTATAAAAACAAAGGTGACCGCGGTGACCGCAACAACTACCGTGGAATCTCCCTGCTCAGCATAGTGGGGAAAGTCTTTGCTCGAGTCGCTCTAAACAGGCTCCAGAAGCTGGCCGAGCGCGTCTACCCTGAGGCACAAGTGTGGCTTTCATGCAGAGAGATCGACCGTTGACATGCTGTTCTCCCTTCGTCAGATACAGGAGAAATGCCGTGAACAACAGATGCCCCACTACATTGCTTTCATTGATCTCACCAAAGCCTTTGACCTCGTCAGCAGACGTGGTCTCTTCAGACTACTAGAAAAGATTGGATGCCCACCAAAGCTACTAAGTATCATCACCTCATTCCATGACAATATGAAAGGCACAATTCAACATGGTGGCTCCTCATCAGAGCCCTTTCCTATCCTGAGTGGCGTGAAACAGGGCTGTGTTCTCGCACCCACACTTTTTGGGATTTTCTTCTCCCTGCTGCTTTCACACGCGTTCAAATCCTCTGAAGAAGGAATTTTCCTCCACACAAGATCAGGGGGCAGGTTGTTCAACCTTGCCCGTCTAAGAGCGAAGTCCAAAGTACGGAAAGTCCTCATCAGGGAACTCCTCTTTGCTGACTATGCTGCTTTAACATCTCACACTGAAGAGTGCCTGCAGAGTCTCATCGACAGGTTTGCGGCTGCCTGCAATGAATTTGGCCTAACTATCAGCCTCAAGAAAACGAACATCATGGAGCAGGACGTCAGAAATGCTCCATCCATCAATACTGGCGACCACGCTCTGGAAGTGGTTCAAGAGTTCACCTACCTAGGCTCAACTATCACCAGTAACCTGTCTCTCGATGCAGAAATCAACAAGCGCATGGGAAAGGCTTCCACTGCTATGTCCAGACTGGCCAAGAGAGTGTGGGAAAATGGCGCACTGACACGGAACACAAAAGTCCGAGTGTATCAGGCCTGTGTCCTCAGTACCTTGCTCTATGGCAGCGAGGCCTGGACAACGTATGTCAGCCAAGAGCGACGTCTCAATTCATTCCATCTTCGCTGCCTCCGGAGAATACTTGGCATCAGGTGGCAGGACCGTATCTCCAACGCAGAAGTCCTCGAGGCGGCCAACATCCCCAGCTTATACACACTACTGAGTCAGCGGCGCTTGAGATGGCTTGGCCATGTGAGCCGCATGGAAGATGGCAGGATCCCCAAAGACACATTGTACAGCGAGCTCGCCACTGGTATCAGACCCACCGGCCGTCCATGTCTCCGCTTTAAAGACGTCTGCAAACGCGACATGAAATCCTGTGACATTGATCACAAGTCGTGGGAGTCAGTTGCCAGCGTTCGCCAGAGCTGGCGGGCAGCCATAAAGACGGGGTTAAAGTGTGGCGAGTCGAAGAGACTTAGTAGTTGGCAGGAAAAAAGACAGGCGCAAGGGGAGAGCCAACTGTGTAACAGCCCTGACAAACAAATTTATCTGCAGCACCCGTGGAAGAGCCTGTCACTCTAGAATTGGCCTTTATAGCCACTCCAGGCGCTGCTTCACAAACCACTGACCACCTCCAGGCGCTTATCCATTGTCTCTCGAGATAAGGAGGCCAAAGAAGATGTGTACAGGGCATACTTGGGCAATTTTCCAAATTGCCGGGTAGATGCCAGTGTTGTAGCTGTACTGGAACAGCTTGGCTAGGGGCGCGGCAAGTTCTGGAGCACACGTCTTCAGTACTATTGCCGGAATATTGTCAGGGCCCATAGCCTTTGCAGTATCCAGTGCCTTCAGTCGTTTCTTGATGTCACGTGGAGTGAATCGAATTGGCTGAAGACTGGCATCTGGGATGTCAGGAGGAGGCTGAAATGGATCATCAACTCAGCACTTTTTGCTGAAGATTGTTGCAAATGCTTCAGTCTTATCTTTTGCACTGATGTGCTGGACTCCCCATCATTGAGGATGAGGATATTTGTGGAGCCACCTCCTCCAGTTAGTTGTTTAATTGTCCACCACGATTCATGACTGGATGTGGCAGGACTGCAGAACTTAGATCTGATCTGTTGATTGTGGGATCGCTTAGCTCTGTCTATCGCATGCTGCTTACGCTGTTTGGCACGCAAGTAGTTCTGGTTCTGGGTTGTAGTTTCACCAGGTTGACATCTCATTTTGAGGTATGCCTAGTGCTGCTCCTGTCATGCCCTCTTGCACTCTTCATTGAACCAGGGATGATCCCCCGCCTTGATGGTAATGGTAGAGTGGGGTATATGCCGGGCCATGAGGTTACAGATTGTGATTGAGTACAATTCTGCTGCTGCTGATGGCCCATAGTACCTCATGGGCACCCAGTTTTGCATTGCTAGATCTGTTTGAAATCTATCGCAATTAACACTGTGGCTGTGCCACACAACGCGACGGTGGGTATCCTCAATGAGAAGGCGGGACTTGGTCTCCACAAGGACTATGCGGTGGTCAATCCTACGAATGCTGTCATGGACAGATGCATCTGCAACAAGCAGATTGGTGAGGACGAGGTCAAGTATGTTTTTCCCTCTTGTTGGTTCCCTCATCACCTGCCGCAGACCCAGTCTAGCAGCTATGTCCTATAGGACTCGGCTAGCTTGGTCGGTAGTAGTGCTACCGACCCACTCTTGGTGATGGACATTGAAGTTCCCCACCCAGAGTATATTCTGTGCCCTTGCCACCCTCAGTGCTTCCTCCAAATGTTGTTAAACATGGAACAGTACTGATTCATCATCTGAGGGAGGACGGTAGGTGATAATCAGCAGGAGGTTTTCTTGTCCATGTTTGACCTGATGCCGTGAGACTTCTTGGTGTCTGGAGTCGATGTTTAGGACTCCCAGGGCAACTCCCTCCCGACAGCGTACCACTGTGCTGCCACCTCTGCTGGATCTGTCCTGCCAATGGGATCGGACATTACCAGTTATGGCAGTGTCTGGGACATTGTAAGGTATGATTCAGTGAATATGATTGTCAGGCTATTGCTTGACTAGTCTGTGGGACAGCTCTCCCAACCTTGGCACAATCCCCCAGATGTTCGTAAGGAGGACTTTGCAGGGTTGACAGGGCTGGGTTTGCTGTTGTCGTTTCCGGTGCCTAGGTTGATGCCAGGTGGTCCGTCCGGTTTCGTTCCTTATCGATTTTGTAGCTGTTAGATACAACTGAGTGGCTTGCTAGGCCATTTCAGAGGGCATTTAAGAGTCAACCACATTGCTGTGGGTCTGGAGTCACATGTCGGCCAGACCAGGTAAAGACAGCAGATTTCCTTCCCTAAAGGACATTACTGAACCAGATGGGTTTTTACAACAATTAACAATGGTTTCATGGCCATCATTAGACTAGCTTTTAGCTCCAGATTTATTAATTGTGTTCAAATTCCACCTTCTGCCGTGATGGAATTCAAGCCCATGTCCCCAGAGCAGTACCCTGGGTCTCTGGGTTACTAGTCTAGTGACAATACCACTACGCCACCACCTCCCCAACAGTGCTCCATGTTACCTTCTGTCTCAATAAATCAGGGTTCATACCTGATAGTACAATAAAAGCAAAATACTGCGGATGCTGGAAATCTGAAATAAAAACAAGAAATGCTGGAACCACTCAGCAGGTCTGGCAGCATCTGTGAAAAGAGAAGCAGAGTTAACGTTTCGGGTCAGTGACCCTTCTTCGGAACTCCTTCTGAGTGGTTCCAGCATGACCTGCTGAGTGGTTCCAGCATTTCTTGTTTTTATTTCATACCTGACAGGATTGTTGGAGGGATCTGGAATGACCCCAACCCATATTTGCCTGTCATTCTCCGGCCCGTCCACATCAGTCCTCGGCACAACCTAGTCTGCTTGGTCTCACTGATGCTTGAATTCAACACCCTGGTTCATTGAGATAGAAGTTAACATTGAGCACTTTTGGGTGGGGCTAACTTAGTATTGATGGTGTAAGCGCGGGGTGCTGCAGTTGCTGAACTAAGTTTCAAGCTTGACTCACCAGGTAACACTGTCACCTCTGAGTCAGAAGGTTGTTGGTTTAGGCCCCACCCCAGGACATAAGTGCACAATGTAGGCTGACTCTTAAACACCTTACTGAAGGAGTACTGGTGGCAGCTGTCAGACACAAGATTAATATGCGGCCCTGTCTGCCTATTCGGGTGGACCTAGAAGATCCCACTGTACTGTTGTATAGTGCCTTGGGACATTTTATTATGATAAAGGCCTGATATAAATGTAAGTTATTGTATTTGAAGAGGAGGGGAGTTTGCTTAGTGTCCTGACCAACATTGCTGCCTCACCCTACACCATGCTAAAATCAGTAAACTGATCATCCATCTCACTACTCTTTGTCCTTGCTGTGCTCTCAAATTAGCTGCTCCCTTTGCCTACATAACAACAATGATTACATTTCAAAAGTAATTTTTTAATTGTGTTCTTTGGGATGTCCTGTGGTGGTGAAAGGCACTATTGAAATGCAAGTTGGTGTTCTCCAGAAGGATTGGAGTCTCTTATTGATGCTGGCAGAGCTTTGTCTTTAGTTGGGTTTACTTGCTTAGTTTCATTTGGCAGTGAGACGTTGAATCCCAATATCAACAACTGACAATTAGATTCCATCATGTTGTCCTGAGGAGACTTTACAAGGGAGTGAGGAGGAGAACAGAAATCAGGAGATGGACAAGATGAAATGGAAAAATGAAAACATGATCAAATTAAATTTAGGAGGCTTTTCGAAATAACGAGGTAGATGGTGAAAGATAGTGGTTCAAGGGAGCATTCTAAAGACTAGAGTGTAGTGGCCTTGGCAAGTTACCAGTAATGGAGAGAGAGAGAGATGAGCAGAAAATACTGGCGTAGACAATACCGGAGAAGATCATTTGGATAAAGGGAGGGGGACTGGAAGATTTGAAAACAAGAATCTTGATGTCATTGTGCCAGGGAACAGGGTGCCATGGAGAATGGAAAGAGCAAGCCCACAATGTTCTGACTCAGAAGCAGATGTGCTATCAACAGAGCCATGGCTGGTGCATTAGTGTTTTGTTAGGGGAGGGAGACATATTGGACTAAATGGGCAGTGTTCCAGAGATGAGAATTTGCAATCTTGGTAGCTGGCTGGTTATATTGTAGGAGTGACAGCAAAAGGTGAACCAGAAGAGAAAGGTTGCATGCTACTTGCTTCAGACTTGGTGGACAACTGAAGGTGATAGAATTAGAGGCATGTAGCTATCAGTGAGAATCAAAAAGGTGGCTTTGGTTTGGCATCATTGAACTAAAGGAAATTTCAGCTCATCTGTGCCTTGATGTTGAATAACATGGTGAGCTGGGGATTGAAGGCACAATGAGCATGATGGGGAATTGGAAGGGAGGATTTCTGGGAGAATAGTAGGACTTGTATGGGAGTGCAGAGGCTGGAGGGAATGGATAGGTTCCTCAAAGAAGCAGGTACATCAGTTAGCTTTTTTTGACTATACCTTTGCTGATGTCTTTGATTCCCAAACATCAGCCTTTACAGAAAGTTGGATGTGAGGAAGCTGCAGGTTATCAATCTGTTGCTGGGAGGACTTTGCTGGCTGTCCCTACAGTTTGTAGCATTGGATTTTGATAATTTGTACACTGTTAAGGGAATGTGCTTTGATAAAGATTTGTGTAGATTTCGCAGAATGAGCAGCTTGTGATCACCAAGTCATTGTTAAATTTCTCAGGCTCAAGGGCTTCAATTTGTAGATGTTGTTTTTTTTTCAGGTTCCCATGTTATCAGCACAGCCTCTTGGCGTGAAGGCCAGAAGCTGGTGAAGATGGTTCTGGGACCTGTACCCAAGACAGTGAAGGAAACCGAGGTAGCCCCTAGCCCAAGAGCTGGAAGAGAGAGGAATGTCAGGCCAAGTGAGTAGCTGACCAATGCTTAAACCTTCTGTTCTCAGTGATGCTGTTGAATATGTTGACCTGTGCCCATAAGTGGAGCCGGATCTGGTAACACTATTAACTGGATTGGTCATTAACCTGTATACACTGCTGTGACTGGCCTTGTCAGTGGTGCATACACCTACAAGAGGTACCGATAACCTTGGTTGACTGTGTTTTGGTTTTAGGAGTGAGGTGCATTTAAAATAAGTATAAACCAAAATGAGCAACATGCCTGATCCTGCTACCATTGTTTACTGTTACCTGTCAATTCACGTTAGTCATGGGAATGGTTCTTAATTTTTTTTCTATAACATTCAATTCTTTCCTTTCTCACTTCCCCCTACCTCCACTTCCTCCAAACAACATGCAAAGCCTGCGATGTTAAAGGTAGCCTGTATTTGATCATTTAAGGGCTTAGTTAAAGCCTTAACACTTCAGGTGTCTAGTACTACAAACATGGAATTCCATAAATTAAGAAGATCTAGGTTAGTGTTGAAGGGGTTTTAATGCAATTTCTGAAAAGTAAGCAGCTTTGTTCAAGTTTTAATGTTGGAAAAAGGGCATGTGTTCCATAAAGCTCATTCCTTTTCTAACTCAAACCAATTACCTGTTGCCTTACTGTTACTCGGCTGTCCAGAAGTGCATCTAATACCTCTTGAACAGATCAGTGAGCTGCTATCCTTACTTGCTTCACTAGCTTGAAAACACATTTCACCTGACTTATTTCTTATTCCTCACTGTCACCTATGTCCCCTGGTATTTGAACATTTCACCACAGTTTCTCTGGGTCAACTGTAACAAGGGAGCAGGAGCTAGCTGATATGCTCCCCTCAATCCCCAAAGGTAAGGGAACTGAAATATTGCAGTGCCTGCATCACCCTCCCAGGTGAGATATGCAAACTGAGACATAACATAAGAAATAGGAGCAGGAGTAGACCATACGGCTTGTTTAGCCTGGTTTGCCATTCAGTACGATCATGGATGATCTTCTACCTCGACTCCATTTTCACCCCACTCCCCATTTCTCGATTCCCTGACAGACCAAAAAATCTGTCTATCTCAGCCTTAAATATATTCAACGATGGAGCATCCACAACTCTCTGGGGTAGAGAATTCCAATGATTCACAACCCTCTGAGTGAAGAAATTTCTCCTCATTTCACTTCTAAATGTTCAGCCCCTTATCCTGAGACTGTGTCCCTGTGTTCTAGATTCCCCAGCCAGGGGTAACAACCTCTCAATTTCTACCCTGCCAAGCCCCTTCAGAATCTTGTATGTTTCAGTGAGATTGCACCTCATTCTTCTAAACGCCAAAGAACATAGACACAATTTGCTCAGCCTCACATCATAATACAACCTTCTTATCCCAAGGGCCAATCTGGTGAACCTTCGCTGTGCCACCTCCAATGCAAGTATATACTTCTTAAAATATGGAGACCAAACCTGCACACAATACTCAGGTGTGGTCTCATCAAAGCCCTGTACAATTGTAGCGAGACCAGGGACTCAGCCTGAGGTCTTCTAGATCGGCATCACTCAGCCCTCTTCTAGTCCACTGACTCAGCAGGACTCACAGTTGTAATACATTGTAAAGTAATTAAATATTGGATCAGAATTTGCTCTCAAAGTAATGGTGAGGCTAATGGTGTTCAGTATTATTTATGTGCAAATGGTATAGCAACTTCAGGTGAGGGGCAGATGTGTGCTTAAAATATCCAAATATTCAAGAGTTGATGTCTGAAATGCATTGCTGTGCTGTTAACTTCATGAAAACAGCATCTTGCTGTTTGCCTCAGTTCAGATGCATTGAATGGTGTGCGATTGCTATATTTGTGCAGTAGATATGAACTAAACTCACCACAGAAATTTAAGTCTTGTCCATTTCAGTCTTTGTACCCCTTTTAACTAAGTGATGTGTTACTTCTAAACAACTACTTTAGCACTGAAAAGTAACTATTACAAGTGTGGAGTCTCATTCCGTTAGGTTTTAATTGTTGGAAATTTTAAAAATGTTCAATTTAAATAAAAGCTTTTTTATTTTTCCTTCTGTGTGTCTCTCTCCTCACTGTTAATCAATCTTTATCTCCCTGTCTTCCTCTGTCTCTATTTGACCTTGAATTCACCCACTCTAACTTAGAACAATTTCTCAGTCCTCATGTTGTTAATTTTGCAATCCTTCAATCTGATTGGATGCGGAGATTAGCAGTTGCTTGCCCTGCTCACTCAGATACAAGATGCCGTTTCTCTTGCTGTACCGTTATCAATTTCACTTTCAACAACGAGCCGTGTGAAACATTTAACCACCAATATGTTCAAGGGCAAGTCTAACTAATGGCAGGCGGTATTAGATGCTTTGCCAGACCGGATTATGGCCTAATGACATTTACTTTGTTGGACTCTTGCACTCACTTGAAAAAAAGATGATCCAGTTTGGGCCATTGATAGTTTGAAGATCCTACAGTCTGATTAAGGTGAATTAAAACGGGATGATGAGTCTTGAAGGCGGATGGAAAGGGATTCACTTTAACATGCTGGGAGGTGCGACCTGACTCCCTGCTTGGCCCTCCAGGATGACATGACATGGCCTGTCCCAGTGCATCCTGGAGCAGCTCGATTGGCAAGTTTCTGAGGCCTATGACCTCAGGCTGGTCTGAAAGCAGCTTGATCCCAGGAAACCACACTACCACTGGGTAATCTTCCTTGGACTTATACAGGTAGCATGTCCATATTGTTTTTCCCCTTTTTTTGCCAGTTAGTCTTTGGCTGTTATGAGATTGAGTGCCTCTGTTTCCATTAGAACCACGATGAGCAACTCCCCATCTCTAATGTTACATAGCAGCCAAGCAGGAAAGGAGGCACAACCCCGCATTGTCCTCTTGCCAGCGGAAAATGAATGGGATAGTTGGGGAAAGAAGTTATTTTTTAAATAACTTTTGCAATAAAACGGGAGTATTTTAAATCAAAAGAATTCCCTATAGACTCTTTTTCCAGGTATTAGTTGCACGATATTATCTCAGAAATCTAATTTGTTAAAGAGCTAAACAATTGTTTGAATTGAATGGCAGATCCATTTTATGTTGGCAGTAGTCCTTCTGTTCTGCCTCAACGTGGTCTCAACACTGTGACTGATTGTCACTGGCATAGATTTTAGTTTAAAAGTTGTGTTGCATCAGATGATGGTACTGAATGAGTGAAAGGCTGTAATTGAATCTCATCAAAGCTACTTCTGCTCCACTGAACCTCTCAATTAAATTACAGCTTTATTGTTCCCAACCAGACCTAATTCTTGGGTTTTCTTGCATGTTGTCCCAGGAAAATCTCATGCATTTGGTACAGGGAATTGAATAACATGATCAATGTGTTGCTTTGATCAATGCAAAGCTGTCCACCTTGTCATCATAAAGGTAATATTCTCCTCTCCTAAGTGTCTTTATGCACCCTTTCTACAGGAAATGCCACAAGAGCAGATTCTGACACCAGGCTCGAAGCTTCCAGAAAATTGAGGCCCAGAAGTTCTGAGCGGCGGAGAGCTGAGCAACAGCCAGAGACTGACCGGACAAAGGAAGAGGGGCAGAATGAGCTGGACGTGTTGAATACGCATGTGCTGCCGGCGGAAGTAAGAGGGATCCTCGACGACCTTCAACTCAAGGCATCCCATCAAGATCCAGAAGAGAAGGCGGGTATGGAAGATGGCAAGAAGCCCACTGGAGTCTGGGCCTCCTCAAGAAGCGTGAGCCCAGTTAAAAGGAAGCAGGAGAAACCCAATCTGAGCATGGAAATGCAGATGAAACGGTTGCGGCATTACGATGCAGAGGAGGTGCGCCAATACATCGCTCGGCAGCAGGTGGAGAGGAAGAAGAGGCAGACGGAGGAGAAGAAAGCCCAGAAGGAGGCAATGGAACAAAAGAACAAACGCCTGCAAGAACTCTACAGGAAGCAAAAAGAAGCTTTCTCAAAGCCCAAGCCGGAAACTTTGTGCCAGAAACGTTTAGAGGAGACATTTTCGAAATATGCATCTGAGCCGGCTAAGGTCGATGAGCTGCCTCACCACCAGGCAGCCCCGGAGGAGAGACAGGTGATCATTCTGTTTGTGTAGAGCTGTGCTGTTTCATGTTGTTCTAATTAAGAATCTTCCTAAATTTAGTTGGCAGTGACAAGTGGAAGAGGTCTCAAAGGAACACAGGAGGGAGAGCAAAGCCCTGGGGGGATTCCTGAGCTGGTGGAAAGTGGGAGAATGCAGCACAGTGATTTGGAAGAATTTTTCAGTGCTAGGAACTAAGTTTTCATGTAATGTAACAAGCTGCAGGAGTGCACAGTGCCAGACCTGCTCAAAGACTTTGGAGAAGTGTAAATTTGATGTATCATTAATAAATTTATTGCTGTCAGGGAGCAGGTGTAAGGTGTTGTTTAGCCAGCTGTGTTGCTGCTGTTTGTAGAACCTGATAACGAGAGGTCTGGACAGAGTAGATGGGGAGAAATTGTTCCCATTGACGAAAGGATTCAGAAGCAGAGGATACCAATTTAAGGTGTTTGGCAAAAGAGGTGATGTGAAGAAAAACTTGTTTACTCAGCGAGTGCTCAGGATCGGGGATGCACTGCCTGAGTATGTGGTGGATGCAGATTCAGTCATGGCTTTCAAAAGGGAATTAAATAATTATCTGAAGGGAAAATGAGTTACAAGGTTCTGGGGAAAAGGCAGGAGAGTGGGACTAATTTTTGTCTGATTACATTAAAGGTGCTGTATAAATGCAAATTAGAATCATAGAATGGTTACAGCACAGGAGGCAGCCATTCGGGACTGCATGGGTTTCCTCCCGGTGCTCCGGTTTCCTCTCACTTGCAGGTTGATCGGTAAATTGGCCATTGTAAATTGCCCCTAGTGTAGGTCGGTGGTAGGAGAATTGAGGGAAGGTGGGGATGTGAGAGGGAAATGGGTTTAATGTAGGGTTAGTATAAATGGGTGGTTGATGGTTGGCACAGACTCGGTGGGCTGAAGGGCCTGTTTCAGTGCTATATGAATCTATGAATTTCTTTATGAATCTCTAATTGAGTTGCTCTAACAGTGAGCTGGCACAGACACGACAGGCCGAATGGCTGCCTCCTGTGCTGTAACCATTTATACAGCACCTTTAATGTAATCAGACAAAAATTGACGCCGAGCTAAAGGAGGACAGGTGACTAAAAGCTTGGTCAAGGAATTAGATAGAACCATGGAAAGGTTACGGCAGAGAAGGAGTCCATTCAGCCCATCATGTTTGCACCAGCTGAAAAAACTAGCCGCCAATCTAATCCCACCTTCTAGCACCTGGTCCGTAGCCTTGCAGGTTACAGCACTTCAGGTGCATGTCCAGATACCTTTTTAAAACAACTGAGGGTTTCTGCCTCCACCACCGATCTGGGCAGTGGATTCCAGACACCCACCACCCTCTGGGTGAAAACGTTTTTCCTCATGTCCCCTCTAATTCTTCTACCAATCACCTTAAATCTGTGCCCCCTAGTAATTGACCTCTGCTTGGGGAAAAAGGTCCTTCCTGTCTACTCTATCTAGGCCCCTCATAATTTTGTACACTTCAATTACACCCCTTAGCCTCCTCTGTTCTAAGGAAAACAACCCTAGCCAATCCGATCTTTCCTTGTAGCTGCAACTTTCAAGCCCTGGCAACATTCTTGTAAATCTCCTCTGTACTTTCTCCAGAGCAATTATGTCCTTTCTGTAATGTGGTGATCAGAACTGTACGCAATACTCCAGCTGTGGCTTAACCAGCATTTTATACAGTTCCAGCATTACTTTCCTGCTTTTATATTCTATACCTCAGCCAATAAGGGAAAACATTCCATATGCCTTTTCACCACTTTACCTGTCCTGCCACCTTCAGGGACCTGTGGACATGTACTCCAAGGTCTCTCACTTTTACCCCTCTCAATATCCTCCCGTTTATTGTGTATTCGCTTGCTTTGTTTGTCCTCCCCAAATGCATTACCTCACACTTATCTGGACTGAATTCCATTTGCCACTTTTCTGCCCACTCAACCAAACCATTGATATCATTCTGGAGTCTCCAGCTGTCCTCTTCACTATCGGCTACACGACCAATTTTTGTGTCATCAGCAAATTTCCCAATCACTCCTCCCACATTTAAGTCCAAATCATTAATATGTACCCCAAACAGCAAGGGACCCAACACTGATCCCTGTGGAATGCCACTGGAAGCAGCTTTCCATTCGCAAAAAACATCTGTCAACCACTACCCTTTGTTTCCTGTCACTGAGCCAATTCTGGATCCAACGTGCCGCATTCTCCTGTATCCCATGAGCTTTCATTTTTCTGACCTGTCTACCATGCGGGACCTTGTCAAATGCCTTACTAAAATCAATGTAGACAACATCCACTGCACTACCCTCATCAATCCTCCTTGTTACTTCCTCAAAAAACTCAATCAAGTTAGTAAGACATGACCTTCCCTTAACAAATCCACGCTGACTATCCCTGATTAATCCGTGCCTTTCTAAGTGACAGTTTATCCTGTCTCTCAGAATTGATTCTAATAATTTATCCACCACCAAGGCCAGACTGACTGCTGATAATTATTTGGCCTATCCCTCGCATCCTTTTTAAACAATGGTACAACGTTCACAGACCTCCAGTCCTCTGGTACCTCTCCTGTATCTAGTGAGGATTTGAAGATGGTCCTCAGAGTATCCGCTATTTCCTCCCTGGCTTCCTTTAACAGCCTGGATACAATCCTTCTGGCCCTGGTGATTTATCCACTTTGAAGGATGTCAGACCCTTCAGGTTATGCTTAGTGTAAATAATATTTCACACTCTTCCTCTTTTACTACAGTGTCTACATCATCCCTCTCCTTTATGAAGACAGAGACAAAAAACTCATTATGAACCCTCCCACTTCTGCATCTACGCACAAGTTCCCTGTGCATCTCTGATAGGCCCTACCCTTTCCTTAGTTATCCTCTTGCTCGTAGTGTATTGATAAAACATTTTTGGGTTTTCATTGATTTTACCTGCCAATAATTTTTCATGTCCTCTCTTTACTTTCCTAATTTCCTTTTTTACTTCACCCCTGCACTGATATTAAGAAGCGTCATAGAGTCATACAGAGATACAGCACTGAAAAAGGCCCTTCAGCCCACTGAGTCTGTGCCGACCAACAACCACCCATTTATACTAATCCTACATTAATCCCATATTCCCTACCACATCCCCACCATTCTCCTACCACCTACCTACACCAGGGGCAATTTACACTAGCCAATTTACCTATCAACCTGTAAGTATTTGGCTGTGGGAGGAAACCGGAGCACCTGGCAGAAGCCCACACAGTCACAGGGAGAACTTGCAAACTCCACACAGGCAGTACCCAGAACCGAACCTGGGTCGCTGGAACTGTGAGGCTGCTGTGCTAACCACTGCGCCACTGTCCCGTCCTTAAGGAGCAGAGAGCGGTGGAAGGAATTCCAGAGCTTATCTGCAGATAAGTCAAGGAGACTGTCACAGTCACAGAGAATGCCATTTGTCACTTTGATCAGGGCAGTTTGTGCTGTGGCAGGGACAGAAACCTGATTGGAGAGGTTCAGACATGGAGTTGCAAGAAGAATGGGCACGGATTTAGGACGCGACATGTTCAAGAACTTTGTAAAGAAAGGGGGAGGTTGGAAGTGGGGCAGAGAAAGAAATTCAGAATGTCAGCTAGCATGGGTCTGAGGAATGGAAATCAAGTAATCAGCCTTTTAATTGGGTTTTGGTTGACGGAGCAGAATGTGGGTTTCAAAAATGAGTTTGGAGAGGGTTTGAGGGGATATACGAGAGAAACAAGACAAAGACGAGAGATCAAGGCAGGGGGAGCCTTAGGAACGCGTGGCTTGATGGCCAAGTTCTGGGGAGGAGGGGCACCATGTGGTCGTACCACACAATTGAAAGGGTGATCTCAATCTCAGTGACAAAGAAGTCTGTGAGCTCCTGCCATTTGCTCTTGGAGATGAGGGATGAGAGGAGATTAAGACGACAGTTGATAGTGGAGCAAAGAAGCCAGGAATATCTTTGCATTCTAGGATGACCCTGGAGTAGTGAGCAGTTTTGTTAGATGGGAGCAGGGCCTGATGGTGCTTAATGTGGTCCAGCCAGATCTGGCAATGAATGGCTAAACTGGTTGTGTGCAAGTTTACGTTCAAGTCTTTGTCACATGCTGAGTCAAATGTTAAGCAGTAGCCTTTGACAGTGGTTTACATACTGTATAGGTCTCTATAATAAAGAAATATTTTCTGTTGACTTTGTCTAGCCAAGGACAGTCTATCAGCCTTCAGGGGAATCTGACAAAGAGAACAAAGGTCAGGAGCGGCCCCTTAGTGCCTCGTCGAGCAGCGACATGTCTCTCTCTGAGCCTCTGCAGCCTCCAGGCAGGTAAGATGACACATTTAACTATCTGAGTGTATTTCAACTATTCCATCAAAAACTGCCCCAGAGCTGAACTCCACGCAGCCTGCTTTCAAATGGATATAATCTATAAATCCAATCAAAACTAAAGTTTGTGTGTCAAGTCAAAGATATGTACAATCCAGACATACATTGCAAAAAAAAAAAATCAAGGTGAGAAAAATCTACTTGCTTTCTGAGGATGCCCAATGTCTTTAATTCCACAACCCTGCATTATTCCAAATATTTATAAAACAAATCCCATACCTACTTAACTTTATTTGTAGCTAATTTAAGTTCAGTTCTCTTGTCCTACTGGCCTAATGTCTTGAGTTTACAGATTAATGCCGTTTGGTCTCAGTACCATACTTCCTGCTGCAGTAGTTCCCTGTTTATTGAGTGAGCCCAGCAGCTTGGCCTCAACCACCTTTCCCAGCAGTCTGCTCTAGCCTTTGATCAGCCTGTATGTTAATAAGGACTGTCTTGAATTTTCCCTGATTTTGTTCCCTCTGTCCTGCTGCCCTGGGGCATCAAAGTATTTTAGGCTTACTTAATTGTGAGGCCCCTTCTGAGAGGCCTGTCTTTGAGGCTAAAGAGCCCTAGCTTAAGTCATCCCTGGTAACTTTTATTCTGTCATTAGACTTTTCAGTACTCCTTTGGTCAGTGGTGATCAAAACTCTCTTTTAGGTATGCCTTGGTATTTATTTCCAGAGTTCCCTCAAAATGGCCCTCTCTGCTTCACATATCTCTTGCCTTGTTCTTTTTTACTCATAGGTCATCTCCATTTTACTTGAGATAATTCAACTTGCTTTTCTCTACACCCACTTGAAGTCTGCTGACCAACATTGTACTAGTTTGAGTGGTACATTATAAAGCCTCAACAGAACCCCTCTAAAGCTTTCTCTGCTTTTGTAATTGCTTCTGCAAATTGTCTCAACTTTGAAAATTACCTGTTTCTCTTGAAGTCGTCTTGTGTTAATTCCGTTCCATTTATTATATAGCCCAGTTCCTCATTCTTTCTGCTGCTGTGCATTTCCCTACATTTGTGAATGTTGGAAAAGTTTATTTTATACCTTTTGTAATGACGGTTTTACAGCAAAGCAATGTGCAAGCATTATTTATCAAAGAGCAACAACTTGCATTTATATTATGCCTTTAACGTAGTAAAACATCCCAAGGTGCTTCAGGGGAACACTATTGGGCACAATTTAATATCGAACCTCATGAGATATTAGGACAGGTGATCATAAGCTTTGAACAGGCAGGTTTTAAGGAGGATCTTAAAAGTGTGAGATGTCGAGAGGCAGAGGGGTTTAGGGAAGGCATTCCAGACAATTGGTGACTCTATAATTCAGCTGCATGTTTGAAGAAATATGTGATCTAGAGAGAGTTTAAGTGAATACAATTATTGCAGACAGAGATGACTCGGCATGTCTGAGTCTGCAAACTGAGAATGCAGAAGGTATTGAATATATCATCATCTGTGGAGGTGACATTGCAGGCATTTAACTTATGCTTATTCAAGTCTATGTGGCAAAGTCACTTCTTAACAGCAAGAGTTCCAAATGCCTATTGTAATGTGTGGTGTGAGTCAAGTGTGTGCGGGGACAGGGAAAAGTGGAAGAAGGAAGTTTGAAATGCTGGAGGAAGGTGAGAGAATAAACTCCCCACGTGAGGGTTTTCAACGAAGGGAATGTCCTGTGTTTATATTTGTAGGATTTCTGGTTGCTGTACTTATCCCAGATTTTTCCTGAAGATGTTGGTAGGCTGTTCAAATCTGTGGAGCATCACAGCTGAATCTTACCCTGCCCCCACCCCATTTATTTCCACTTTGCAGCAGGGTCACTAGTTAAGGATCAGAGGCAGGAATCCTGACTAGTTCTCTTTTCTCTCAATAACTAGGGGTGCTGAGGCCAACTACTGTCTTGCCTGAAATTAGCAAACTCATGGATTCACTCACGAAGCTGCTGGGGGACATGTCTGATCGCCAGGCTTTGTATATTAGTCACACCATTATGTAACTTCTCCAACATGGTTACTACAGTTTTCAGTTTATTGTATATAATAGTGATTTAGGAGAAAGGACAATTTGAAATAGTTGCTTTTTAAAAAAAAAAGCTTCAGATATTTTGGTATCCAATTGTCTGGCTGCTTGCTGTAGAAAGTTCGGACTGTGGAGTGAAAACTAAAATCTGAGCTAAGTGCAGTCACTGTGTTCAGACACCACTATCAGAAGTACATACACTATAATTATACCGAGAGTATAAATAAATACCCAAAATAGAAGTCCTTCAATGTGACAGCGTGGATTTTTGTTTAGTCATGTTACCAGTTTGCCGATATGAATCAGCATGCTGACTTCCTTTTATTTATTTATTTAGAGATACAGCACTGAAACAGGCCCTTCGGCCCACCGAGTCTGTGCCGACCAAGAACCACCCATTTATACTAAACCTACAGTAATCCCATATTCCCTACTACCTACCTACACTAGGGGCAATTTACAATGGCCAATTTAGCTATCACCTGCAACCCTTTGGCAGTGGGAGGAAACCGGAGCACCCGGTGAAAACCCACGCGGTCACAGGGAGGCCTTGCAAACTCCGCATCGGCAGTACCCAGAATTGAACCCTTTAAGCAAGGAGACCTCAATGCAGGATGCCGCCTGACAGTGTGGAGGAGAACACCCATCCAAGTACTCTACCTCTGCTCCTGTTACCCTGTCGTCGCTGTCATCTTCATGCTTGCGCTGAGGGACCTGTGGCTGCATGTTCTTCGTAACCTCAGTGACATCAGCCATCCTCCTCCCACCCCTTTTGCTGTTGAAATTCTCATCTGTGCCTTTGCCACCTCTAGACTTGACTATTGCAATGGTCCTCTGGCTGGCCTGCCACCTTGTGCCCTCCATAAACTTGAGGTAATCCAAAATTCTGCTGTCCATATTGTAACTCATGCCAAATCCCATTCGCCCATCACCCCTGTGCATGTTAACTAACTTCAGCTTCTGATCCAGCATTTTAAAATTTTCATCCTCGTTTTCAAATCCTTCCATGGCCTGGCCCCATTCTGTCTTTGTAATCTCTTTCAGCCCTATGTTGCTTCGACTTATCAACGCTCCTCCTATTCTGACCAATCGCACATCACTGGTTTTAATTGCTCCATTATTTGTGATTGTGTCTTCAGCTGGTAAGGCCCTGAGCTCTGCAGTTCCCTCTTTAAACCCCTCTGCCTCTCTACTTCTTTTCTCCTTTAAGATGCTGCTTATAACCTTCTTCTTTGACCGAGTTTTTGGCGATTTGACCTAATATTTCCTCGTGAAGCTCCGTATCGGATTTTTATTTGAGAATCTTCCTATGGAATGCGTGGGATGCTTTACTACATTAAAAGCATTACAAAGATGCAAGTTTATATTGTTCTTGCCCACCTACGTTTTAACTTGGTTTATTAGGCAGCAGCTGGTGTGGGGAGTGGTGATTTGGTCACTGTACCTGACCCTGGAACAGAGTTGGGGAATGTTATGCTAACTCTTCTCAAAATCTGTATATTTTAAAATATTGTCACAAAGGGTATCTTTGTGTTTTCCTTCAAACTGCATATACCATTCCTTTAGTGTGTTCCTAGGAAGTGTTACTGCGTGTTCCTGTGAGTTACTCCCTTTCAGTGTTAACTTGTATTATATATTGTGCAGCGTGTGGCCAACGCAGGCTGTAAAAACACCCGTACAACTCAGCTCACAATCACTGCACCAACCTTGAAATGTGATGAATGAATGGCTGTTCTTGCTAAATGCAATCAGACTTGTTTCAGTTTGTATCTCCAGTTCACAAGTGGTTCTGTTGTTAAATGCCACTTTTGTTGTGCCCTGCGCATTAGTTAATCTTTGAAAGCAGAAATGAGGGAAAGTGTCACACTTCAGATCCCATAAGGACTACAGTCACAACAATAGGTTGCTAGGTGAAGAATAAGTCAAAGTACTTCCTGGATGTCCTGTGCTGGCTTTAAAGCCGCACCTTGTAAAACGTTAGGATAGAATTGAGAGGAAAATCCCTCATCTTTGTTTGCTTTTTATTTTCCTCACACAGAAAGGTAAGCAAAACCTGAATGAGTCACCCTTGTTTTGAAAGGTCAAGGTTTATTTGCAGAGGGTTGGCTGTCTTAGAATTTTTAGGTAATTTTCTGCACAGCTGTGAAGTGACCTTGTGGCATTGACCCACTTGGCTCTTGCGACTGGAGACTTGCATTCTTTTCGAATATGGAAGTTTGCTCAGGAGGCTTTGGGAAAGTTATTAGCATCCATTGACACTTACTCCCTCTAACCTTTGCCCCAAGAGTCGTCTTAAATAAATTTCTGTTAGGCTCCAGTTATAGATGGGTGTGCTGGATCACGGGCCTAGGTTTTCCGATCACTGTTGGTTTCACACCCACAGTTACCTCTTTGAAATGAATGGGTTGCCGCTGGTTTTAAAGTGGGGCCGATAAGATGCAGAGTCCAAAACTGAGCTACCACCAGAAGAGCTAGATCTGATTATGCTTTACTCAGTAGTCTCCAAGTTTCTTTGCAATAGAGTGTGAAACCGCAACTGTTGCTTTCTAAAAGCCCCTTTTATTCGTATATTTACTCACTCTCACACCACCACCACCACCCACTCCCCCTCCCCACTTCCTCTCCTTAATCAGGCTTTCCAAAAACCACTTAACATGCTGAAGAAGTGTTTGTGGGAGCATGGTTCACTTTCGGCCAGCTTTGGGAATGCAGTTCTACAAATAAAGATTTGTATTTCGACAGCACATTTCATGACCTTAGCACATCCCAAAGCACTTCACAACTAATGAAGCACTTTTCAAGTATAGTCACTGCTGTAATGTAGAAAATGCGGCATCCAATTTGTGCACAGCAAAGTCCCTCAAACAGCATTGTAGTAATGATCAGATAATCTTTTTAGTCATAGAACCATGGAGTTCTGTTGATTGAGGGATGAATATTGACCCTGACAGCAAGGTGAAATCCCCTGCCCTTCTTGGGAATAGTGTTGTAGGATCTTTTATGTTCATCTCAGAGGGCATCCGAAGGGCAGCACCTCAGAAAGTGCAGCGCTCCCTCAGTACTGCACTGGTGTGTCAACATAGATTATGTGCTCAAGTTTTTGGAGTGGGACTGGAGCCCACGACCTTCTGACTCGGGTGAGAGTTTTTAAAAAATTCATTCTTGGGATGTAGGCGTCACTGGCCAGGCCAGCATTTATTGCCCCATCCCTAATTGCCCTTGAGAAGGTGGTGGTGAGCTGCCTTCTTGAACCGCTGCAGTCCATTTGGGGTAGGTATACCCACAGTGCTGTTAGGAAGGGAGTTCCAGGATTTTGACCCAGCGACAGTGAAGGAACGGCGATATAGTTCCAAGTCAGGATGGTGTGTGACTTGGAGGGGAACTTGCAAGTGGTGGTGTTCCCATGCATTTGCTGGCCTTGTCCTTCTAGTTGGTAGAGGTCACGGGTTTGGAAGGTGCTGTCTAAGGAGCCTTGCTGCAGTGCATCTTGTAGATGGTACACACAGCTGCCACTGTGTGTCGGTGCTGGAGGGAGTGAATGTTTGTGGATGGTGTGCCAATCAAGTGGGCTGCTATGTCCTGGATGGTGTCGAGCTTCTTGAGTGTTGTTGGAGCTGCACCCATCCAGGCAAGTGGAGAGTATTCCATCACACTCCTGACTTGTGCCTTGTAGATGGTGGACAGGCTTTGGGGAGTCAGGAGGTCAGTTACTCGCCACAGGATTCCTAGCCTCTGACCTGCTCTTGTAGCCACGGTATTTATGTGGTTACTCCAGTTCAGTTTCTGGTCAATGGTAGCCCCTAGGATGTTGATAGTGGGGGATTCAGCGATGGTAATGCTGTTGAATGTCAAGGGGAGATGGTTAGATTCTCTCTTGTTGGAGATGGTCATTGCCTGGCACTTATGTGGCGAGAATGTTACTGGCCACTTATCAGCCCAAGCCTGGATATTGTCCAGGTCTTGTTGCATTTCCACACAGACTGCTTCAGTATCTGAGGAGTCACGAATGGTGCTGAACATTGTGCAATCATCAGCGAACATCCCCACATCTGACCTTATGATTGAAGGAAGGTCATTGATGAAGCATCTGAAGATGGTTGGGCCTAGGACAGAACCCTGAGGAACTCCTGCAGTGATGTCCTGGAGCTCAGATGATTGACCTCCAACAACCACAACCATCTTCCTTTGCGCTAGGTATGACTGCAGCCAGCGGAGGGTTTCCCCCTGATTCCCATTGACCTCAGTTTTGCTAGGGCTCCTTGATGCCACACTCGGTCAAATGCTGCCTTGATGTTAAGGGCAGTCACTCTCACCTCACCTCGAGTTCAGCTCTTTTGTCCATGTTTGAACCAAGGCTGTAATGAGGTCAGGAGCTGAGTGGCCCTGGCGGAACCCAAACTGAGCGTCACTGAGCAGGTTATTGCTAAGCAAGTGCCCCTTGATGGCACTGTTGATGACACCTTCCATCACTTTACTGATGATTGATAGTAAGCTGATAGGGTGGTAATTGACCGGGTTGGACTTGTCCTGCTTTTTGTGTACAGAACATACCTGGGCAATTTTCCACATTGCCGGGTAGCTGTACTGGAACAGCTTGGCTAGGGGTGCGGCAAGTTCTGGAGCACAGGTCTTGAGTACTATTGCCGGAATATTGTCAGGACCCCTAGCTTTTGCAGTATCCAGAGCCTTCAGTCCTTTCTTGATCTCACGCGGAGTGAATCGAATTGGCTGAAGACTGGCATCTGTGATGTTGGGGACTTCAGGAGGAGGCCGCGATAGATCATCAACTTGGCACTTCTGGCTGAAGATTGTTGCAAATGCTTCAGCCTTATCTTTCGCACTGATGTGCTGGGCCCCCCCATCATTGAGGATGGGGATATTTGTGGAGCCACATCCTTCAGTTAGTTGTTTAATTGTCCACCACCGTTCACGACTGGATGTGGCAGGACTGCAGAGCTTAGATCTGATCCGTTGGTTATGGGATCGCTTAGCTCTGTCTATCGCATGCTGCTTACGCAGTTTGGCATGCAAGTAATCCTGGGTTGTAGCTTCACCAGGGTGACGCCTCATTTTGAGGTATGCCTAGTGCTGCTCCTGGCATGCCCTCCTGCACTCTCCATTGAACCAGGGTTGGTCTCCTGGCTTGATAATGGTAGAGTGGGGGATATGCCAGGCCATGAGGTTTCAGATTGTGGTTGAGTACAATTCTGCTGCTGCTGATGGCCCACAGCACCTCATGGATGCTCAGTTTTGCATTGCTAGATCTGTTCGAAATCTATCCCAGTTAGCACGGTGGTAGTGCCACACAACACGATGGACAGTATCCTCAATGTGAAGGTGGGACTTCGTCTCCACAAGGACTGTGCGGTGGTCACTCCTACCAATACAGTCATGGACAGAAGCATCTGCGGCAGGCAGATTGGTGAGGACGAGGTCAAGTATGTTTTTCCCTCGTGTTGGTTCCCCCACCACCTGCCACAGACCCAGTCTAGCAGCTATGTCCTTTAGGTCTCGGCCAGCTCGGTCAGTAGTGGTGCTACCAAGCCACTCTTGGTGATGGACATTGAAGTCCCCCACCCAGAGTACATTTTGTGCCCTTGCCACCCTCAGTGCTTCCTCCAAGTGGTGTTCAACGTGTAGGGGTACTGAGTCATCAGCTGAGGGAGGGCAGTAGGTGGTACTCAGTAGGAGGTTACCTTGACCATGTTTGACCTGATGCCATGAGACTTCATGGTGTCCGGAGTCGATGTTGAGGACTCCCAGGGCAACTCCCTCCCTACTGTATACCACTGTGCCACCACCTCTGGTGGGTCTGTCCTGCCGGTGGAACAGGACATACCCAGGGATGGTGATGGCAGTGTCTGGGACATTGTCTGTAAGGTATGATTCCGTGAGTATGACTATGTCAGGCTGTTGCTTGACTAGTCTGCGGGACAGCTCTCCCAACTGTGGCACAAGCCCCCAGATGTTAGTAAGGAGGACTTTGCAGTGTCGACGGGGCTGGGTTTGCCGTTGTCGTTTCCGGTGCCTAGGTTGATGCCAGGTGGGCCGTCTGGTTTCATTCCTTTTTATTGACTTCGTAGCGGTTAGGTACAACTGAGTGTCTTGCTCGGCCATTTCAGAGGGCATGTAAGAGTTAACCACATTGCTGTGTGTCTGGAGTCACATGTAGGCCAGACCAGGTAAGGACAGCAAATTTCCTTCCCTAAAGGACATTAGTGAACCAGATGGGTTTTTACAACAATTAACAATGGTTTCATGGCCATCATTAGACTAGCTTTTAATTCCAGATTTATTAAATTTAAATTCCACCTTCTGCTGTGGTGGGATTCGAACCCAGGTCCCCGGAGCAATACTCTGGGTTTCTGGGTTACTAGTCCAGTGATAATACCACTACGCCACCGCCTACCCAGTGCTGCCATTGACCCACAGCTGTCACGACTAGCTTCTAGAAATTAAAGCCTGTGTAATTTTTGCTTCTGAAATGGTGTGTTTCTTTTTCAGACGTGACCGTTTGGAGTCCTCCTGGATGCCGGCTCATCGGCTCAACCTTGCAGCACAGCCAGCCCACCCTCACTCTGGGGGAAACCTCTTCTCACACCTGCCAAATGTGGAACCTCAAGGTTTGCTGCCCAAAGATTTCGAAAAAGTTGCAAATAGGAAGGATGCTCCGTTGAAAGCACAGATGCCTTCTCTGCAATACCCATCCTCTGACTCCTCGCCATATGACTACACAACAGTGGCACAGAAGTCTACAGTCCCGCATAAAAGCATGCTGGACCGCATTGAGGCACTGAAGGCGATGGCGGCCTCCCTCTCCAACCGGATTGAGAGTGGAACCAAAAAGCTTGCGGGCGTTGGCATCAACTATGGAGTTGCACAGAGTTCAGCACACGATGTGATCCAGACTGCATGGGATGATGGACGCTGGGTAAAGACTGACAGTCCACCTGTCCGTGACAGTGGTGAGGATGACATGCCTCCCAGAATTCGTCGAATTCTAGGAGCTAATGTGGGCCATACAACCTACGAGGATCGGCTGCCGGGGGTTGGCAATCTATACGAGTATAAAAAGTTTGGCGATTCGCCTCAGTGCCAAACCTCCTTAGCAGCGGGTACAGAGGCCAGGACTTCAGGGACCGACAGGTACCATGAAGTGAGCTGGGAAAACACGTACAAGAGATCACTTGAGGCCCTGGAGCAAGACCTACAAAAGCTCAGCAGGGAGAGGAATCAGTTTGATTCCCCCCATTCTAGTGGGGGCTCAATCAGCGAAGGGCCGCTGTTGAGTGAAGGAAGCCTCTCTGAGGAGGATGGTCTACCCAATTGCAGAGACCCGATCAAATTAACGGAAAGGTTAAGGGACAAGGAGTTCTGTGCAGGAGAATCGAGCCCCTCCAGGCCGGGTGCAGAATTCAAGAAAGAAGCAGAGAAGTACCAGCCCCTGCAACTGCAGTCAGAGGGATGCAAGAGCAGAGCACTTTGGGAAGAGCTAGCCAAGGGAAGTCCTCACAGTGTGATTAACATCTTTACAAAGAGTTGCCAGTTCTATGGAAAAGGTAAGGAGCTACATGTCTGTGACTTTTCATGTTATTTGGTGCATTATGCACTCCCCGCCAATTCATTTTTCTTCTCTGACACGCTGGGGTGTGGGATGAGCGCCCTCTGCTGTTTCATCCAGATATTCATTGTTCTTCTGTACATCTAGGTAGAGAATGTTAGCAGCTTTTTGACTGCGGGGTCTATCTCGGCCAGGTATCCTGTCTCAACTGCTGTCTGCATAGACAAATTCCAGCAGAAGTAACTGGATAGCTATTGGGTGTGTGAACCTTGGGGTCTGACGCTGAGATACTGGTGTCTGAAATGTAGGGGGAGCAATGGGGCGGTCTGAAGTGAGTGGGGTGAGGGGGGGATGTGGTGGTGGGGTAAGTGGGTTCCTGGGGCCTGAGACAAGAGGGGTTGGGGTGGTGATGCATGGTGTCTGACATGAAGTGGGTGCTGTGGTGGGGGGCAGGTGTCATGAGGGAAAGGGCTAACGTGGAGGTGGTGGGTGAGGGAAGGTTTAGAACAGAGTTTAGTCTCTGACCAATCTGTTATTGGCTTAGGTGCTACTATCTCCTAGCAGTGATGAAAAGTGGATGGTGTGGGAAGGGCCTGTGTTTAGAGTGTTTCTTCAAAAGGCCTGATGGAAATCACTGCATGTGACCCTTGTGACACTGTGCTTTCTGCTGACAGGAGGTTTGGAGGATGAGTCTGACGGAGGCTCGCCAACACTGCAGCCCATGGTGTCTGCAGCAACCCCTGAAGAAGTGGCTACGTATGAGGATGACTTCCTCTCCTCCCAGAGCAGCACAAGCTTGAGCAGGAAAATCCCATCGTACCAAAGGTAATGAGTAGGGCCCTGCCAAATTCATGGTCAAATTTTATAGTCATAGCATTTTAAGAATCGGGGATTTCACATATTTAAATTGTAAATTTCACGGCCTTGCAACAAACCATGAAATTTTTTATATTCTTTCATAGGATGTGGGCGTCGCTGGCAAGGCCAGCATTTGTTACCCATCCCTAATTGCCCTTGATAACGGAGTGGCTCGCTAGGCCATTTCAGAGGGCAGTTAAGTGTCAGCCACATTGCTGTGGGTCTGGAGTCACATGTAGGCCAGACCAGGTAAGGATGGCAGATTTCCTTCCCTAAAGGACATTAGTGAACCAGATGGGTTTTTACGACAAACGACGGATGGTTTTGTGGCACCATTACTGAGAATAGCTTTCAATTCCAGATTTAAAAAACAAAAAATTGAATTTAAATTCCACCAGCTGCTATGGTGGGATTTGAACCTGTGTTGCCAGGGCATTACTAGTCATTTGGATTACTAGTCCAATGACATTACCACTGTGCCACCATCTTCCCAGATCTATTTAAAACAAAAAAAAAGACAAGGGAGGTTTCTGATTTCCAGTGGGAATTATTGTATACTTAAAAACCATTGTAAAAAGCTGACTATGTATAAACAGGTCACATTCTTTACTCATGAAGACTGGTTGAATGTGAGCATGAAGCAACCTGTACCTGTCTCTCTGTTCATTCCCTGTGTTGCGATCAGGTGAGGAGGGGTCGAAAGGCTTCCCTCTTTTCCCTCTTCCTGTCTGACCACAATAGGTTTATTTATTTTTGACGTGGATATGCTTGCCAATTCAGTGAGTGTTTAACTGTTTACGTGCCGTGATCATAAAAAGAACCAATCGGGCAGGTTTTCTTCCGTTTAACAGAGAAAGAGGCTAGCTTTATTGTGCTTAAACCGACCTAAGTAAAATAATAAAATACGCTTCAACTTTCTCTCTCTCACTCTCACTCTCACTCTGTCTCTCTCTCACTCACTCACACACGCACACGCACACGCACACGCACACGCACACACGCACACGCACACAAATAGTTTACAGAGTGGGGAAGGATAGTTTGGTCGAATTAGAGTCGACAAGAATAAAAGGGGTATTCAGTCTGTGGAGGTTAATGACTCAGCTGGCTAAAGGCTGAATACGGTGGTCGCACAGCTTTCCTTTGGTGGTCCTGAGATTTCCCGTTTGAGTATGCTTATTCAGTGGTTCTCCAGGAGGCAACAGTGCAGCTGATCTCCTTCAAGGGAGCCTCTGTCTCGTCTTTCCAGAAACCTCCATCTACCCATTACCACCACCCACAGGCTTAAGTAATTATGTACAGTGAGCATCGATCGGTAAACAGCCTAACTCAATCAAACACGTATCAATTAAACCACAGCATTACAGTCTACAGCAGGAGATATGCCTCGGTGGTCACGGTCAGCAGGCAGAGTTCGAAGCTTGCAAGGTTTGAGTGCTTCATCTCTACCAGTTTAATATTCAGGTTTCCAGGCGGTGGTTTAAAAAAATCATCATTGGACCTTGCATGTTTTTGTGACACCCCCACATCATGTGAAATGAAGTGCGATGATAGGAGCATTTCATTATAAGATTATAAGGGTGGCGCAGTGGTTAGCACCGCAGCCTCACAGCTCCAGGGACCCGGGTTCAATTCTGGGTACTGCCTGTGCGGAGTTTGCAAGTTCTCCCTGTGTCTGCATGGGTTTCCTCCGGGTGCTCCGGTTTCCTCCCACATGCCAAAGACTTGCAGGTTGATAGGTTAATTGGCCATTATAAATTGCCCCTAGTATAGGTAGGTGGTAGGGAAATATATAGGGACAGGTGGGGATGTGATAGGAATATGGGATTAGTGTAGGATTAGTATAAATGGGTGGTTGATGGTCGGCACAGACTCGGTGGGCCGAAGGGCCTGTTTCAGTGCTGTATCTCTCTAAACTAAATTTAAAAAAAAATTCATCCTCAAATACTCACTTATCAATATCACACTGCCATAGCTATGCTGTGGTTTAATGTTCACCTGGGATGATTCTGTGCTGAGTTGGACTCTGGATAAAGCATGAGCTATCAGCATCACTAGGGAAAAAGTACTGAGCAAACTATTGGGATTGAAGGCAGACAGGTCCCCAGAGCCTGATGGCCTACATCCTAGGGTCTTCAAGGAAGTGGCAACGGAGATAGTGGATCCATTGGTTATAATATTCCAAAATTCCTTGGATGCGGGCAAGGTTCCAGAGGATTGGGAAAAAGCTAATATAATGCCCTTATTCAAAAAGGGAGAGAGGCAGAAAGTAGGAAACTATAGACCTGTTAGTTTAACATCTGTCGTGGGGAAATTGTTAGAATCTGTTATTAACGAAGTAATAACAGGACATTTAGAAAGTCAAAACGCAATCCATCAGAGTCAGCATGGTTTTATGAAGGGTAAATCGTGTTTGACTAATTTGCTAGAGTTCTTCGAAGATGTAACAAGCAAAGTAGATAATGGTGAGCCTGTAGATGTAGTATGTCTGGACTTCCAGAAGGTATTTGATAAGGTGCTGCACAAAACGTTTTTACACAAGGTAAGATCACATGGGGTTGGGGCAATTTTTTTTTATTTGGAGATACAGCACTGAAACAGGCCCTTCGGCCTACCGAGTCTGTGCTGACCAACAACCACCCATTTATACTAATCCTACATTAATCCCATATTCCCTACTACATCCCCACCGTTCTCCTACCATCTACCTACACTAGGGGCAATTTACAATGGCCAATTTACCTATCAACCTGGCTGTGGGAGGAAACCGGAGCACCCGGCGGAAACCCACGCGGTCACAGGGAGAACTTGCAAACTCCGCACAGGCAGTACCCAGAATCGAACCCGGGTCGCTGGAGCTGTGAGGCTGCAGTGCTAACCACTGTGCCACCCTTTATTAGCTTGGATAAAGGATTGGCTAACAGAAAACAGAGATTCGGGATAAATGGATCTTTTGCTGGTTGGCAAGACGTAACTAGTGGGGTGCCACAGGGTTCAGACCTTGGGCCCCAACTATTTACAATCTATATTAATGACTTGGATGCAGGGATAGAAGGTACTATAGCCAGATTTGCAGATGACACTATAATAGGGGGGATAGTAACTTGCAATAAAGACATAAGAAATTTACAAATGGATATGGATAGAATAGGTGAATGGGCCAAAATTTGGCAGATGGAGTTTAACGTGGATAAGTGTGAGGTTATAAGAACATAAGAACTAGGAGCAGGCGTAGGCAATTCAGACCCTTGAGCCTGCTCTGCCATTCAATAGGATCATGGCTGATCTCATCTTGGCCTCACCTCCACTTTCCTGCCCATTCTCCATAACCCTTCAATCCATTACTAATTAAAAATCTGTCGATCTCCTGAAATTTACTCAATGTCCCAGCTTCCACCGCACTCTGGGGTAGTGAATTCCACAGACTCACGACGTTTTGAGAGAAGTAATTTCTCCTCATCACAGTTTTAAATCTGCTACCCTTATCCTAAAACTATGACCTCTCATTCTAGATTGCCCCACCAGAGGAAACATCCTCTCTACGTCTACTTTGTCAATCCCCTTAATCATCTTCTATACCTCAATTAGATTTCCTCTCATTCTTCTAAACTCTAGAGCGTAAAGGCCTAAACTGCTCTCTTCATAAGACAAACCCCTTATCTCTGGAATCCATCTAGTGAACCACCTCTGAAGTTATCCATTTTGGTCGAAAGAATAGAAAGGCAAATTGTTTTCTAAATGGAGAGAAACTTCAGCGTGCTTTGGTGCTGAGGGATCTGGGTGTCCTCGTGCATGAATCGCAGAAAACTAGTATACAGGTGCAGCAGGTAATAAGGAAGGCAAATGGAATTTTGGCATTTATTGCTAAAGGAATAAAGTCTAAAAGTAAGGAAGTGTTGCTGCAATTGTACAAGGCATTAGTGAGACCGCACCTGGAGTATTGCGTACAGTTTTGATCCCCTTACTTGAGGAGGGATGTAGTTGCATTGGAGGCAGTTCAGAGGAGGTTCACTAGATTGATTCCAGAGATGAGAGGTTTGTCTTATGAAGAGAGATTGAGCAGTTTAGGCCTTTACTCTCTGGAGTTTAGAAGAATGAGAGGAGATCTAATTGAGGTATATAAGATGATTAAGGGGATTGACAAAGTAGACGTAGAGAGGATGTTTCCTCTTGTGGGGCAATCTAGCATGATAGTTCATAGTTTTAGGATAAGGGGTAGCAGATTTAAAACAAAGATGAGGAGAAATTACTCATCTCAAAACGTCGTGAGTCTGTGGAATTCACTACTCCAGAGTGTGGTGGATGTCGGGACATTGAGTAAATTTCAGGAGATCGACAGATTTTTAATTAGTAATGGGTTGAAGGGTTATGGAGAACGGGCAGGAAAGTGGAGTTGAGGCCGAGATGAGATCAGCCATGATCATATTGAATGGCGGAGTAGGTTCGAGGGGCTGAATTGCCTATGCCTGCTCCTAGTACTTATGTTCTTATAACCTCACACTTATCCACGTTAAACTCCATCTGCCAAATTTTGTGGTCAGTATAAGCTACGCTCTCTCTATATCCATTTTGGACAAAAACTTTAAAGTGCTTGAGAATCGGTGACCATCCCAGAGTTTCCTTCTCTACAGTAGAGTATCTAGAGTATTTCTTTTCATGTCTGTTTGATTTTTTTGGAGAAATACCCAGCTGGTCTCTCAATGTCTGGCTCATCGTCTTGGAGCAGGACAACACCTACCCCTGGTCACTAGTATCAACTGCCACTTTAAATGGTTTGTTAAAGTTTGGAGCTGCCAGCACTGGTTAAGATGGCTTTCAGTCTCTCGAAAGCTGTTTGGCACCTCCCTGACCACACTACCTTTGCTCTCTTTTGTAACAAGTCTATCAGTGGGTTGGCTGTAGTGCTGAGGTTTAGCGCAAACTTGCAGTAAAATCCACACATCCCCAAAAATCGCATGATTTCCCATTTGGTTGTGGGGATGGGAAAATCCATCAATGCCTGAACCTTCACTGCTCTGGGCAGCACCTGCCCTTGACCCACAACATGGTCTAGGTAGGTTATCTGAGCTGAACCAAACTCGTTCTTTGCAAGATTTACCACTACGTCAGGTGACTGTAATTTTCGGAAGAGGGCTGCTAACTGGTCTAGGTGGTCCCCCCGTTATCTCTGTATACTAACAGATCATCCAGGAACACTACACAGTTGGGTAGGCCAGCCACTAAGTGGTGCATCAGCCTTTGAAACATAGAAACATAGAAAATAGGAGCTGGAGTAGGCCATTCGGCCCTTAGAGCCTGCTCCACCATTCATTATGATCATGGCTGATCATCCAACTCAGTAACCTGTTCCCGCTTTCGCCCGCTGCTCTTTGATCCCTTTAGATCCAAGAGCTATATCTAACTCCTTCTTGAAAACATACAATGTTTTGGCCTCAGCTGCTTTCTGTGGTAGTGAATTCCACAGGCTCACCACTCTCTGGGTCAAGAAATTTCTCCTCATCTCAGTCCTGAAAGGTTTACCCCGTATCCTTAGACTATGACCCCTGGTTCTGGACTCCCCCACCATCGGGAACATCCTTCCTGCAACTACCCTGTTAAGTCATGTTAGAATTTTATAGGTTTCTATGAGATCCCCCTCACTCATCTCAACTCCAGCGAACATAATCCTAACCGACTCAATCTCTCCTCATACATCAGTCCCGCCATCCCAGGAATCAGTCTGGTAAACCTTTGCTGCACTCCCTCTATAGCAAGAACATCCTTCCTCAGATAAGGAGACCAAAACTGCACGCAATGTTCCAGGTGTAGCCTCACCAAGGCCCTGTTTAATTGCAGCAAGACATCCCTGCTCCTATACTCGAATCCTCTCTCTATGAAGGCCAACATACCATTTGCCTTTTTTACCGCCTGTTGCACCTACATGCTTACCTTCAGCGACTGGTGTACGAGACCACCTTGGTCTCGATGCATATTCCCCTCTCTGTTTATAGCCATTCAGATAATCTGCCTTCCTGTTTTTGCTACCAAAGTGGATAACCTCACATTTATCCACATTATACTGCATTGCCATGCATTTGCCCACTCACTCAACTTGTCCAAATCACCCTGAAGCCTCTCTACATCCTCCTCACGACTCACCCGCCCACCCCAGTTTTGTGTCATCTGCAAATTTGAGATATTGCATATAGTTCCCTCTTCTAAATCACTAATATATATTGCGAATAGCTGGGGTCCTAGCACCGATGCCTGCAGTACCCCAGTAGTCACTGCCTGCCATTCGGAAAAAGACCCATTTATCCCTACTCTTTGTTTCCTTTCTGCCAACCAATTTTCTATCCATGGCAATACACTACCCCTAGTCCCATGCGCTTTAATTTTACATGCTAGTCTCTTATGTGGGACTTTTGTCGAAAGCCTTCTGAAATTCCAAATAAACCACATCCACTGGCTCCCCCTCATCAACTCTATTAGTTACATCCTCGAAGAATTCTAGTAGATTTGTCAAGCATGATTTCCCTTTTTTAAATCCATGTTAACTCTGCCTGATTCTGCCACTGTTCTCTAAGTGCTCTGCTATAAAATATTTGATAATGGACACTAGAATTTTCCCCACTACCAGCGTCAGGCTGACTGGTGTAAAATTCCCTACTTTCTCTCTACCTCCCTTTTTAAATAGTGAAAGGTGGCTGGGACATTTCTTAATCCAAAGGGCATCATCTGGCACTGGAATAAGCTGTCTGGGATGACAAAAGCTGAAATCTCTTTAGCTAGGATGGAACCTGCCAGTATCCTTTTGACAAGTCTATTTTGGTTACGTAGGTGGTGTCTCCTACTCTCAATACAGCCTTCCAGGCGGGGAATTGGGTAGGAATCAGCTCTGGTCACTGTATTAACCTTCCTGTAATCAATGCAGAGCCTTGTTGAGCCATCAGGTTTGGGCATGAGCACAACTGGGGAACTCCAGCTGCTCTGACTGGGCTCAATCAGCTTGTTCTTCAGCATGTTCTGAATTTCCTCCCAAACCTGGGTCAGTTTCCTGAGACCTAGGCGATAGGGATTTTGCTTTAGCGGAGGGGTCTCCTACATCCACATCATGTAGAGCTAGGGTTGCGCACCCTGGTTTGTCCCTGCAGATCTCTTTAAACGCTGTGAGCAGCCTTGTTAGGTCTCCTCTCTGTTCTGAATTTAAATAGGATAGTACGGTGTCTAATTTCCCTAACATTTCGGTGTTAGGTATGCGGTTCGATTTGGGAATCCTCCAGGCCTCCCTTTACCTCGTCCTCACTGTCCCTTTCACCTCCTCTTTCCTGACTGCCTGACAGACCTGTGCTTGTTTGTCCCCTGAATGGCTGTGACACTGCTTTAACATATTGATGTGGCACAGCCTTTGCTTTTTTCTACAGTCTGGAGTGCCAATTAAATCATTCACCTCACTAATCCTCTTTACTACTCTGTACGGGCCACTGAACCGGGCTTTCAGTGGTTCACCCTGTATTAGTAGCAGCACTAACATATGGTCTCCGGGCTGAAAGGTTCTGCCCTTGGCATGTTTATCTGCCTGCCTTTTCATAGTTGTTTGGGAGGTTTTTAGGTGTTCCTGAGCCACCGCACAGGCTCTCGTGAACCGCTCACAGACATGGAGATGTAGTCTAACATGGAAGGTTTGTCCCTGTATCCTAAAAACCTCTCCTTGATTAGTTTTAGAGGACCCATCACCTCATGTCCATAAACCAATTTAAAGTGACTTAAGCTGGTGGACTCATTAGGTGTGTCCCTGGTAGCAAACAGAAGAAATCCCTGCCATTTGTTCTAGTCATAGGGGCACTTATCGCAGTATGCCCTGATCATTGTCTTTAGGGTCTGGTGGTAGTGTTCCAAAGTCTCTTGTGACTGTTGGTGGTAGGCTGAGAACTTTAGCTGTGTCAAGTCCAGATTACTCATGACCTTTTGAAAAATGCTGGACATAAAATTCGTGCCCTGATCCAACTGGATCTCGACAGGCAGCCCATATTGGGTGAAGAATTGGGTTAGCCCCTCCACCACTACCTTGGCAGAGATAGGTCTTATGGGGATGACCTCTGGAAATTGGGTAGCCACGTCCATAACGGTGAAAAGATGCTGGTAGCCCCCTTTTGTTTTCGGTAGGGACCCTTCACAATCAACCAACACTCTGCTGAAGGGTTCCCCAAAAGCCAGAATGGGAATTAGGGGTGCAGGTTTTATTGTAGTTTGGGGCTTTCCCACAACCTGGCACATGTGGCAAGTTTTGCAGATCTCCACCACATCCTTGTGGAGTTGGGGCAAGTCAAAATGCTGTCGTATGCGGGCTTGGGTTTTTCAGATACTGACATGTCCAGCCATTGGAATTTTGTGGGCTGTTCACAGTATTTCCGCATGGTACCTTGGCACCACTACCTGGTGGAACACCCTTCGTCTGCAGGTCTGTGAGGAGGTCTCAGTTTCTTCATCAGCACCTCATTCTTTAAATAGTAGCGTTCTGGAACCCTCTGCTTTAGCTTCAGTTTGGGGAGTATGTGCTAACTTTTTTTAACCTGTGTCGGCTTGCTGAGCCTTGACCAAGCAAGATCTGCTGAACACTTCCTTTGGTTCCTCTAAATCCCCGAAGGTTTCAGATAACCAGACAGCAGGGTCATCCGTCTGCAGTGCCAGTTTAGCCTCCTCTGACTGAGCTTGTTTGGCCATAGACCGGGTCACCACCCAGTCAGGGAAAATGCCAAATTCTGTAACTGCTCTGTCTCCCTGACCTCTTTCAGTCTGTCTAGGATAACTGGGGAAGCTACCACCTTCGCCCACATCAGGTCATTACCAAGGAGCAGGTCGACCCCATCCACAGGTAAACTAGGGACAATCCCCATGGTTACCGGTCCAGAAATAAAGCCTCCAGGTGCACCCAATATAAAGGTATGGGCATATACCTTCCCCCGATACTGTTCACTAATACTTTGGCATTCAATGCACTCTCTGGGGGACAAGGGCAAGCCTTTTCCTAGCAGAAGGGATTGGCTGGCCTCTGTATCCCTAAGTATGACTATGGGCCTACCTGCCTCACTCGAGGGGTATGGGATCACTTTTCCTGTAGAGACAAACTCCTGGTAGCTTTTGGGGATTCTTAGTTCTCCCACACTTACAGCAGTCCGTTTACTGTGACTTACTGCGGCAGTTAGAGCCACGGCCTGGTCTGCCGTGCATTCCATCAGGGCCCCTTTTCCTGTACTGAACTGGGGTACCCTGACTAATCCTATAGGTTTTCCCTGTAACGTTCAGCAGTCAGCTTGAAGGTGACCTGCCTTGTTGCAGTGGAAACATACAGGCTTTTGGGCATCACTCCTGTTCTCAGCACCTTCCTTTTTGGCCTGAGGAGGGCCCCCTGTCTTTTCAACTTTCCCTTCCTGCCCATGGTTCTTCATCCTTCTATCACCCTCCCACCTTTTACGCTTTTCAGGATATTGGAGGTGACTAGGGAATGGTTTCCCTTGGGGCAAGGGCTTGTGGACAATAATAAGCACAAGCCCCCCCCCCATCAGCCAGGCTTCCTGCCTGGTCCTTTGAACCTTTCGTTCCTCCACGTGGGCTTTAATGGAAAAGGGAAGTGAGTTTTTCAACTTCTCGAGGAGAATCACCTCTCTGAGGTTTTCATAGGTGGTATCATATCCACTGGTCGAAAGCGAGTTGCTTAACCCTTTCAAACTCAATGTAAGTTTTCGGACAGTTTGGAATTTTTGTTGGTATGCCTGTGGTACCAGCTCATATGTGCTCAGGAACATTTTTGGTCATCTCATAGTTTGGTGAACTCTCATCGGACAACAGGGAATAAACTTAATGGGCTTTTCCTGTTAATTTTCTTTGCAGTAGCAGCCTCCAGCCCTCCGCTGGCCACTTCAACTGTTTTGCAAGCTTTTTAAATGCGATGACGAATGCTTCCACATCCCTGTCATTGAATTTTGATATCAATTGGGAGAACTTTAAGAACTTAGCACTCATCCTGAACTAGGGGTAGTCCCCTCACTAGCCGTGCCTTCTCTGGATACACTGGGTCTTCCCCTATTCTGGTCGAGCTGCCGTTAACATTTTCCTGCTTCTCCTTCTGGAAAGCTCTTTCTCTCTTTCCTGGAATTCTCTCTCTCTCTTTCCTCCTTCCATTCCTGTCTCTCCCTTTTTCTTTGAATTCTAGTTCTTGTCTCCACTGTTCCAGCTGTACCTTGGCTGATGCTTTTCTGATTGTTTCAGATTCTTTGCCTGTCCCCGGTTCTTCAGTTTCTATTTCAAAATGGTTGGCCGCAAGTTTTAGGATTTCGGGTTTCTGAGCTTTAAGACGGATATTTATCCCTAAATGCCTTGATATACTCCTTAACTGTTCAACGGATAGAGCCTTAAACTGTCCCAAGTTACTTCACTCTGTTCTAGGAAGGTACTGGCCTTGAATGTGGACATTTTAGTACTCTAGCACTGAAATCCACAAGGAACCCTTTATTGAAGTTTAAAAACAATTGCTGCTAGGGATCACTTTGGTTTTCCGCTTCCAATGTCTCTTTTGTCTTTGGGTTTGATCCTGGACGAGCCCCCAAATTTTTGTTGTCATCAGGTGAGGAGGGGTCGAAGGGCTCCCTTCTTTTCTTTCTCCTTGTTTGACCACAACAGGTTTATTTCTTTTTGAAGTGGATATGCTTACCAATTCAGTGAGCGTTTGTTTACATGCCATGATCATAAAAAGAACCAATCGGACAGGTTTTCTTGAGTTTAACAAAGAAAAGGTAAGAATAAGAGGAAGAGCAGGCAGGGAGATGTTGCGGAGCACAGCGGGACTGGTGGTCTGAAGTGCATTTATTTCAATGCAAGAAGTATAACAGGTAAGGCAGATAAACTTAGAGCTTGGATTGGCAGCTAAATGTTCCAGGATTTAGAAGCTTCAGGCGGGATAGAGGGGGATGTAAAAGGGGTGGGGGAGTTGCATTACTGGTTAAGGAGAATATCACAGCTGTACTGTGGGAGGACACCTCGGAGGGGTCATGCAGCGAGGCAATATGGGTGGAGCTCAGGAATAGGAAGGGTGCAATCACAATGTTGGGGGTTTTCTACAGGCCTCCCAACTTCCAGTGGGAGGTAAAGGAGCAGATATGTAGACAGATTTTGGAAAGATGTAAAGGTAACAGGGTTGTAGTGGTGGGTGATTTTAACTTCCCCTATATTGACTGGGACTAACTTAGTGCTAGGGGCTTGGATGGGGCAGAATTTGTAAGGAGCATCCAGGAGGGCTTCTTGAAACAATACGTAGATAGTCCAACTAGGGATGGGGCCGTACTGGACCTGCTATTGGGGAATGAGCCCGGCCAGGTGGTCGAAGTTTCAGTAGGGGAGCATATCGGAAACAGTGGCCATAATTCCATAAGTTTTAAGGTATTTGTGGATAAGGATAAGAGTAGTCCTCGGGTGAAGGTGCTAAATTGGGGGAAGGCAAATTATAACAATATTAGGCAGGAACTGAAGAATTTAGATTGGGGGCAGCTGTTTGAGGGTAAATCAACATCTGACATGTGGGAGTCTTTCAAACGTCAGTTGATTAGAATACAGGACCAGCATGTTCCTGTAAGGAAGAAGGATAAGTTTGGCAAGTTTTTGGGAACCTTGGATAACGGGGGATATTGTGAGCCTCGTCAAAAAGAAAAAGGAAGCATTCGTAAGGGCTGGAAGGCTGGGAACAAACGAATCCCTTGAGGAATATAAAGACAGTAGGAAGGAACTTAAGCGAGGAGTCAGGAGGGCTAAAAGGGGTTATGAGAAGTCATTGGCAAACAGGATTAAGGAAAATCCCAAGGCTTTTTATACATATATAAAGAGCAAGAGGGTAACCAGGGAAAGGGTTGGCCCAATCAAGGACAGAGAAGGGAATCTATGTGTGGAGCCAGAGGAAATGGGCGAGGTACTAAATGAGTACTTTGCATCAGTATTCACCAGGGAGAAGGACTTGGTGGATGATGAGCCTAAGGAAGGGAGTGTAGATAGTCTCAGTCATCTCATTATCAAAAAGGAGGAGGTGTTGGGTGTCTTAAGGTAGATAAGTCCCCAGGGCCTGATGGGATCTACCCCAGAATACTGAGGGAGGCAAGGGAAGAAATTGCTGGGGCCTTGACAGAAATCTTTGCATCCTCATTGGCTACAGGGGAGGTCCCAGAGGACTGGAGAATAGCCAATGTTGTTCCTTTGTTTAAGAAGGGTAGCAAGGATAATCCAGGAAATTATAGGCCGGTGAGCCTTACGTCAGTGGTAGGGAAATTATTAGAGAGGATTCTTCGGGACAGGATTTACTCCCATTTGGAAACAAACAAACTTATTAGCGAGAGGCAGCATGGTTTTGTGAAGGGGAGGTCGTGTCTCACTAATTTAATTGAGTTTTTTGAGGAAGTGACGAAGATGATTGATGAAGGAAGGGCAGTGGATGTTATCTATATGAACTTCAGTAAAGCCTTTGACAAGGTCCCTCATGGCAGACTGATACAAAAGGTGAAGTCACATGGGGTCAGAGGGGAGCTGGCAAGATGGATACAGAACTGGCTCGGTCATAGAAGACAGGGTAGCAGTGGAAGGGTGCGTTTCTGAATGGAGGGATGTGACTAGTGGTGTTCCGCAGGGATCAGTGCTGGGACCGTTGCTGTTTGTAGTATATATATAAATGATTTGGAGAAAAATGTAGCTGATCTGATTAGTAAGTTTGCGGACGACACAAAGGTTGGTGGCGTTGCGGACAGTGATGAGGATTGTCAGAGGATACAGCAGGATATAGATCGGTTGGAGACTTGGGCGGAGAAATGGCAGATGGAGTTTAATCCGGACAAATGTGAGGTAATGCATTTTGGAAGGTCTAATGCAGGTGGGAACTATACAGTAAATGGCAGAACCCTTAGGAGTATTGACTGGCAGAGAGATCTGGGCATACAGGTCCACAGGTCACTGAAAGTGGCAACGCAGGTGGATAAGGTAGTCAAGAAGGCATATGGCATGCTTGCCTTCATCGGTTGGGGCATAGAGTATAAAAATTGGCAAGTCATGCTGCAGCTGTACAGAACTTTAGTTAGGCCACACTTCGAATATTGCGTACAATTCTGGTCGCCACACTACCAGAAGGACATGGAGGCTTTGGAGAGGGTACAGAAGAGGTTTACCAGGATGTTGCCTGGTCTGGAGGGCATTGGCTATGAGGAGAGGTTGGATAAACGGATTGTTTTCACTGGAACGATGGAGGTGGAGGGGTGACATGATAGAGGTTTACAAAGTTATGAGCGGCATGGACAGAGTGGATTGTCAGAAGCTTTTTCCCAGGGTGGAAGAGTCAGTTACTAGGGGACATAGGTTTGACGTGAGAGGAGCAAAGTTTAGAGGGGATGTGCGAGGCAAGTTCTTTACACAGAGGGTGGTGAGTGCCTGGAACCTGTTGCCGGGGGAAGGTGGTGGAAGCAGGTACCATAGAGACGTTTAAGAGGCATCTTGACAAATACATGAATAGGATGGGAATAGAGGGATACGGACCCCGGAAGTGCAGAAGGTTTTAGTTTAGGCAGGCATCAAGATCGGTGCAGGCTTGGAGGGCCGAATGGCCTGTTCCTGTGCTGTACTGTTATTTGTTCTTTATTGTATTTAAACAGGTCTAAGTAAAATAATAAAATACGCTCCAACTTTCTCTCTCTCTCTCACACACACACACACACACACACACACACACAAATAGGTTACAGAGTAGGGAAGAATATTTTGGTCCAATTAGAGTCGAGAGAAATAAAAGGGATATACAGTCTGTGGAGGTTAGTGACTCGGCTGGCTTCAGGCTGAATTCGGTGGTCGCGCGATTTTCCTTTGGTTCTGAGGTTTCTGATTTGAAGATGTATACACTGATTCATTGGTTCTCTAGGATGCAGTAATGCGGCTGATCTCCTTCAAGGGAGTCTCTGTTCTTTCCGGAAAACTCCCTCTACCTGCTAGCACCAATCTCAAGCTTACATAATTAGGTACAGTGAGCATTGATTGGTAAACTGCCGAACACAGTCAAACACAGATCAGTTAAACCACTGAACACTATAGTCTGCAGCAGGCGATATGCCTCGGTGGTCACGGTCAGCAGGCAGAGTTTGAAGCTTGCAAGGTTTGAGTGCTTCGTCTCTACCAGTTTAATATTCAGGTTTCCAGCTGGTGGATTAAAAAGATCATCATTCAACCCAGCACATTTTTGTGAAACCTGTCTCTTTGCTGTGAACACCTGTCAGTGTTTTGACATAGGTCTGTCCGCGTCCACAGAGTTTGCTGGAATTGTCAGACAGCGACATGCTGGCCTTGCAAGGCAGAGGATTCTGCATTCCACAGAGTTCCAAAACTGCAGCATCGGCCAAGTACAATCTGCTTCTTTTGCAATGCTTTTATAAACAGGAATCTCCAGCCTACAGTTCTTGTCAAAGCCAGGAATCACATCAAACGAGCTTAAATCCACTGTCAACAGGTGCATTTGTGCAGGATCAAAGATGTGCACAGGTTTCAGGAACGCCGCAGAAGGTTGTTGAAACCTTTGAGCTGCTTTTTCTTCACCGCTTGACTCTTCCCTGTAGCAGTAATATTGTTTGAGATTCTTTGCCATGCAAGAAAACACCTGTTGAGCACAGGCATTTATTTCAGTGTCATCCGAGTGCTGTTCATTTGATTGTGCTTCAGCCCAGAACAGTGTCAACATTCAAACCAACTGATTAAATCCATCAAGCATGTAGCATTCTTGGCAACAAACTGAACCTCATTAGGATGAACCTCATTTAGAAGGGTTACAATGTTTTTTTAAAGCCTGTGTTTTCGGTGTCCAGAGTGCGCCTTTCTGAGACAAAGTCTGAGTATTTCATGTGAGCTGCCTAATACTGAACTGCCCGAAACCAGGAATTCTAACGTACAACTACTGGCTCTGGAGGAAGGGCGCTGTTTTGTTTCCCAATTTCAGCACTATTTGCAATGTGTTGTCCTAATCAACGCTTACAGCTAGGGTAGTGTTTGAAGATCTCCTTAATGCAGCTGACCAGTTTGTCGAGTTTACCAAACTCGCTTTTCCACAGCGCACCGAAAGAGAAATTCGATGTGCATTACATGTAATATGGACAGCATTAGGCATTACACCTTGGAGCAGAGATTTGAAAGATTTTGTCATGTAAGTTGCATTGTCACTAATGAAAGCGGAGACTTCGTTGAAATCTGCGCCATATTTTGAAACTGTTTTGATTATCGCTCGGGAAACTGGTGTAATTAACAGCTTCTAAGTGGGCGCAGTCTGTGAACACCATTGTTAGCTTTCCTAACTGTACATCTTTGGCCTTAACAGACATAAATTCAAATAAAACATGCAGTGCATCGTTGTCTTTCTCATCGGTGGGCTCATCGCAAATAATTACAAAAGACTCAGGTGCATTAATCTGAGACTTCATCTCACAATGTGTATCAGAAACCTTCATTAGGTCGTCCTGTTGTAGTTCATTTGCAAATTTTGTACATTACGCTGAATAAATACCACAGCTTTGCGTGATCAAGTTTTTCCAATGGTATGTTGGCTCTTGCAAAAGTGTCCACAAGTTCCATTGTAATCAACTGACTGTTTTCTGAGCTCCCTTAAAGAGATGAAATCATTGCTTTTTTTTAACGTGTTCGTTTTCCAGCAGTGCGGTGGCGGACACTCCATTTCTGCTGCGATGGCTTTTGGACTTGTGGCACTGAACCGTTGCCCGCCATGTGTGATCTAACGAAGCCTTGCAGCTTGTACAAAACAGTGTATTACCATTGGCTTGCAGAATTCAGAAGCCAAGTTCTTTCACTTGATGTGCTGCAGTAGTGGTTGTGGCCGCTTTTGATTTGCTAATTCTGGCATTCTCACTGGTCTGCTAATACTTGAAACTGCTTCTCTCAAAACTGCAACGAAAGCCCTCCCTCATCTACCAACCAGCAAGTTTAGCCTTGTGTCTATCGCTAAAACATGTGAAGTTCATTAAATTCCCAGCAATCAGCGAGGTGAGCCTTGTATCAGTCGCTAAAACGTGTGATGTTTGCAACATGTCTAGCATCGGCGAGGTGAGTCTTGTGTTCATGAATAAAACACACAAAGTTTGCAAGATGGCCAATTTCATTTAGTACCTGAGATTTCACAGTCAAATGACAATTTATCACACCTGTGAATTTGGTAGGGCCCTAGTCTTGTGAGTAGCCCGACCCTTCAGACCAAATTAAGACACTTTGCTGCAATTAGTTTACTGCAGTGCCAAGCAAACTGAAATTACTACAGCATGCCTTAGTCTTTCAAGTGTTTTCCCCCAGTGTCGAGTTGTTTTCTAAGAATGCTGAACTGCTGACGTTCAAAATGCCAACCTTGCTGGAAAGATGTATGGGGACGGACTCCCTGGCATTACTTTGCTGCACGCATGATGCATAGCAATGAAAGGTGCTTGTGTGCTTGAATTTGCTGTTTGATGTGGGATCAAACTGTGCTGATAGTGCAAAGTCCTGGTGAAGTTTTGTTTGGAAATTGTTGAATATTTACATTTAGTTTATGTGCAACAGGCTAGGATGAATTTTAAACTGGGTGTTGACTGGATTTGCACTTAGACAATAATTCACAAATTACAGTAAACAGATGTGTGGCCTGGTGTTTTCACCCAGTGAATGATTTATGAGGAATTCTCCCACAACTACTCAGTGTTTTGCAGAGTCCTTGACAGTCAATGTTCATAGAACCACATACCACAGAATGAGGCCAATTAGCCCATCATGCTTTTATCAGCTCTTTGGAAGAGCTATCCAATTAGCTCCACTCCCTGCTCTTGCCGGATAGATCTGCAAATTTTTCTTTTTCAAGTATGTATTCAGTTCCATTTTGCAAGTTCCTGTTAAATCTGCTTCCACCACCATTTCAGGCAGTACATTCCAGATCACAACAACTTGTTGCGTAAAGAAAAAAAGTTCTTCTTATCTCCCCTTTGGTTCTTTTTTGCCAATTATCTTAAATCTGTGCACTTTGGTTACTGACCCTCCTGCCAATGGCAATAATTTCTCCTTACTCTGTGAAAACCCTTCAAGATTTTGCACATCTTTATTACATTTCCGCTGAAACTTAGCCGCTCTAAGGAGAGCAATCTCAGCTTCGCAGTTGAGTTGAAGTGTCTCATCCCTGGTATCCTTGCTGTTCACCTCAACCAGAAATGTTGGGAAATTATATGAATCGACAATACCCTGTAACACTGCTGGTGTTGCTAGTATCTCTGTATAGTTGCTATTTTAAATTCTTTTTAGAAAGTGTCTTGGAGAGGGAAGCAGACGCTAGTGCAATCACCATGCCTGATTCCACGACTGGCTTCTCAGATGCCTCTAAAATTGGCGTTTCTCTGTTGACAGGCTGCCACTGGCATGGTGCTTGTCCAGAGACCCGCTGACTTTCAGTGCCATGCTACCCCTTATCCTTTTGCAATAAGTAAGAAAGAACTAATATTTATGCGCCTTTTACAACCTCAGGACGTCCGAAACATCTCATGGCCAAATGGTCAAAGACAGAATCTGTTAGATTAGAGCTAAGAAAGTAAAGAGGTACAATTACATAGCTGGGTGTATTCTATAGGCCACCAACTGGTGGGGAAGGTATAAAGGAACAGATTTGCAAGGAAATTGCACAGAGGTGCAAGAATGATAGAGTAGTTATAATGGGGGGCTTTAATTATCTGAATATAGAATGGCATAGTAAAAGTGTAAAGAGCAGAAGGGTAAGAGTTTCTAAAGTGTCTTCAGGAGAGTTTTTGACATCAATATATTTGCAGTCCAACGAGGAAGGAGGCATTGCTGGATCTCGTTCTGGGGGATGAGGTGGGTCAAATAAATCAAATGTCAGTAGGGGAACATTTAGGGGACATCAACAGATTTAGGTTGGCCATGGAAAGGACAGTAACAATCCAGAATAAAAATTAGTTGGGGGAGGCCCAACTTCAAAAGAGTGAGGATCGGGCCCAAATAAATTGGAATCAAAGATTGGCAGGCTCCACTGTAACTGAACAATGGGCTACCTTTAAAGAGGCACAGTCAAGGTACATTCCCATGAGGGGGGCAGGTAGGGCAAACAAATCCAGAGTTCCCTGGATGACGCAAGAGATAGAGAGACTAAGATGAAGCAGGAATAGGGTGCACATGACACATGTCGGGTGGAGAATACAATTGAGAACCAGGTTGATTATAGAAGGTTCAGAGGGGAAGTGAAAAAACAAAAAGACAGTATGAGAGGACACTAGCAGCTAACATAAAAGTGAACCTAAAAGACTTCTATAGGCATTTAACTAGCAAAAGGGTTGTAAAAGTAGGTGTGGGCTGATTCGGGACCTAAAAGGGGATTTATGCACGGAGTCAGGGGACATGGCTGAGGTACTAAATGAGTACTTTGCATCTGTCTTTACTTAAGATGATGATGCTGCCCAAGTCATGGTGAAAGAGGAGGTAGTTGAGACACTGGATGGGCTAAAAATTGGTAGAGGAGATACTAGATAGGCTGGCTGTACTTAAAGTTGATAGGTCACCAGAACTGGACGACATGCACCCAACGATACTGAAAGAAGCCAGGGTGGAAATTGCAGAGGAACTGGCCATAATCTTCCGAGCCTCCTTAGATACTGGGGTGGTGCCAGAGGACTGGAGAATTGCAAATGTTACACCTTTGTTCAAAAAAGAGTGCAAGGAGAAGCCCAGCAACTACAGGCCAGTCAGATTAACCTCAGTGGTGGGCAAACATTTAGAAACGATAATTCCAGACCAAATTAACAGTTGTTTGGACAATTGTGGATTAATTAAGGGAAGCCAGTACAGATTAAAGGGCAGATCATGTTTAACTAACTTGCTTGAGCATTTTAATGAAGTAACACAAAGGGTTGATGAGGGTAATACGGTTGAGTGGTATATATGGACTTCCAAAACGCATTTGATAAGGTGCCACATAACAGGCTTGTCAACAAAGCTGAAGCCCGTAGAATAAAAGGGACAGTGGCAGCATGGCTATGAAGTTGGCTGAGTGACAGAAAACAGAGTATCTGATAATGGATGTTTTTCAGACTGCAGAAAGGTATATAGTGGGGTTCCCCAGGGGCCAGTGCTAAGAACCCTGCTTTTCTTGATGTATATTAATGAAATAGATTTGACTATACAGGGCACAATTTCAAAATTTGAAATTGACACAAAACTTGTAAATATTGCGAACTGTGAGGAGGATCGCAATAAACTTCGAGGACTTGGGCTGGTAGAATGGGCAGATAAGTGGCAGATGAAATTTAATGCAGAAAAATGTTAAGTGGTACATTTTGGTCGGAAGACTATATAAATTAAGGGTACAATTCTAAAGGGGGTGCAGGAGCAGAGGGACCTGGGGGTATTTATGTTTTATTTATTTAGAGATACAGCACTGAAACAGGCCCTTTGGCCCACCGAGTCTGTGCCGATCAACAACCACCCATTTATACTAATCCTACATTAATCCCATATTCCCTACCACATCCCCATCATTCTCCTACCTCCTACCTACGCTAGGGGCAATTTACAATGGCCAATTTACCTATCAACCTGCAAGTCTTTGGCTGTGGGAGGAAACCGGAGAACCTGGCGGAAACCCACGCGGTCACAGGGAGAACTTGCAAACTCCGCACAGGCAATACCCAGAACTGAACCCGGGTTGCTGGAGCTGTGAGGCTGCGGTGCTAACCACTGCGCCACTGTGCTGCCCAAATTATGTGCTCAAATCATTGAAGTTTGCAGGACAGATTGAGAAAGTGGTTAATAAAGCATAAGGTGTCCTGGGCTTTGTCAATAGGGGTATAGAGTACAAGAACAAGGAAGTTATGATAAACCTGTATAAAATATTGCTTTGGCCCCATTGTTCAGTTCTGGGCACCACACTTTCGGAAGGACGTTAAGGTATTCACGAGAATGGTTCCCAAGATGAGGAACTTCAGTTATGTGGATAGGTTGGAGAAGCTGGTCTGTTCTCTTTGGAGAAGAGAAGATTAAGATGGGGTTTGATAAAGGTGTTCAAAACCATGAGGTCTGGATAGAGTAGATAGAGAGAAAATGTTCCCATTGGCTGAAGGATCCGGAACCAGATGACACTGATTTGAGTGGTTAGGATCTGGAATGCACAGCCTGAGTGTGTGTTGGAGGCAGATTCAATCGAGGCCTTCAAAAGAGGATTGGGCAATTGTTGGAAGATAAAAAATTTGCAGGGCTACGGGGGAAAAGGCAGGGGAATGGAACTAGGTGAGTTGCTCAGAGTCTGCACAGGCTTGACTGGTCGAATGGCTGACTTCTATGCTGCAGCCATTCCATGACAAGTACATTTGAAATGTAGCCTCTGTTGCAATGCAAGAAAGATGGTAGCCAATTTTCGCACAGCAAGATCCCACAAGCAGCATTGCGATAATGACAAGATAATCTGTTTTAGTGATGGTTGAGGGATCTATTGTACCCAGGTCCCTGTTAGAGAGTCAATAGAATCGTGGTTTTTGTTGAGCACCATCTTCAACAGCAGCTTGAGCGACCCACAAGAATTCTGATTCTGTTTGGAGCTATATACATGGAGATTGCCTCCTGTAGGTTGCTGATCAGTTGAGGCCAGAGCTGCTCTTAACACATGAAAAATGGAAAGTACTGTGTACAAACTACCTACGTAAAAGCTATAGTTTGATTTGTATCATGACCAAAATTGCTTTTGCATTGCTGTAGCAGGGTTGTAGGAAGTGTAGTTGTTTGAGAGAGGGCTCCAGGTTAAGTCAGTATTAGAACTGCATATTACAACAAGCCCTGCAAAGGGAGCTGCTCTTTGGAGTGGGGGCGATAATTATTTTCAGAGCCGGTTAATGGCAGGTACACAGACATGAAAACTGTGGGAAAAGAACTGGGAGGATTAGAGACTTGCGCAAAAAGTCTGAGCTCGCAGTTTGAGAATGAAGTCTATTTGCACATATTGGCCCAGTCTCTGAGCCATCTCTGAAATGAATCTTGCTGTGCTTCCCATAGGTACAGATCAGTTTTCTGGTTTCATGTTGATTTTCCAAATGATCATATCATTCAGCAAAAACTGAATACTGCACTGGGATCTGGAAACTGCTTGAAAACCTGAACCTGCTGCTCTGCATGTATGCAAGAGCTGGATTGAGTTCTTGAGATTCTGGGTACATCCCTCTGCAAACCTGTTCCATCAACCCCCAATCCAAAAAAATGCGTGTATTTTATACCAGGGTTTCCAGAGTCCATGCTTTATCTGCCCATGCTTTATGTAGCTGGATATGCTTGGAGGAGAACATGCAGCAGAAGCAGGTGAATGTTGGTATTAGTTTCTAGTTCCTCGGTGAGCTTGGTTTTGCGCACTCTGCTGTTTGTATGAGTTGTAATTGTTGCACAAACCTTTCCCTGGTTTTTCTGCAGGCTGAGCTGGAAGGATCCAGGTTGTGAGATTGCGTCAAATTTTTGTGCTTCCTGATCTCCAGGGAATTCAAATCAATTGTAGCATTTTCACTCCTGTTTTTGGGATGTTTAGTTAATATTTAACCATCACCCTACTGAATAAACAGAACCCTGTGGAGCTAACAAGTATGCTATAACGTGCTTTAAGGATTTGTGCTTTAATACATATTTTAATATAAATCCCCTGGTAGAAGGGTCGGTAATCAGAGAACACAGATTTAAGGTATGAAAACAGAAAATGCTGGAAATACTCAGCAGGTCGGACAGCTCAGTGGAGAGAGAAACAGTTAACATTTCAGGTCTGTGGCCTTTCATCAGAACTGGGAAACGTTAGAAATGTAAAAGATTTTGAGCAAGTGAAAGGAGGGCGGGTGGAAAAACCATAAAGGGAAGGTCTGTGCTAGGGTGGAAGACAGAAGAGATTAAATGACAAGAGTTGGTGGTGCAGGACACAGAGTGGAAACGGGACAAGTAATGAAACAAAAGGTGTCTGGAGGAGGTTCTTTTGGCCACCCTCCCCCAGTTTTTATTTCAGATTTCCAGCATCTGCAGTATTTTGCTTTTGTATTAGATTTAAGGTAATTGACAGAAGAGCCAAAAGTGAAATGAGCATCTTTTCTTCAGCAAGTTGTTACTATATGGAATACACTGCCTGAAAGGAGCGACACCAAATTGATAGCTCATTTAAAGAGCTGACACAGGCAGCATGGGCCAAATGGCCTTTTTTGTGCTGTAAGATTCTCTGATTATGAATGGCCACTGCTGTTGGTAGTTAATATTAATGCTGCAAGTCTGTTGTGTAAAGAAACATAACCAAGTGAGTTTTGAGACTGTCGTGTCTTGTTCAGTACAAGTGATTTTAAATGTTTGACTAGTTGCTATATGTAGAGAAACGTGTCGAATGAGGCTGATTCACCATCACAAGAGAAGCTGATCATGTAGTCACCAATCCTAATGTTTTATATAAATGCTCCAGTTCCATGATTGAGGACATCAGTCCCATGAAATCAGCAAAACTGCTGCAGCACTTGTTAGTACTTTACCTCTGTAGTTCAGTAGTGTCCCCTAATGGCAGAAGCACATTACTGCGCATTATCATTCTGCTTTCAAATGGTTAGAATTATTAGAATTAGAACATTTCAGCGCAGTACAGGCCCTTCGGCCCTTGATGTTGCGCCGATCTGTGAAACCATCTGACCTACACTATTCCATTTTCATCCATATGTCCATCCAATGACCACTTAAATGCCCTTAAAGTTGGCGAGTCCACTACTGCTGCAGGCAGGGCGTTTCACGCCCCTACTACTCTCTGAGTAAAGAAACTACCTCTGACATCTGTCCTATATCTATCACCCCTCTACTTAAAGCTATGTCCCCTCGTGTTTGCCATCACCGAGGAAAAAGACTCTCACTATCCACCCTATCTAACCCTCTGATTATCTTATATGTCTCTATTAAGTCACCTCTCCTCCTCCTTCTCTCCAACGAAAACAACCTCAAGTCCCTCAGCCTTTCCTCGTAAGACCTTCCCTCCATACCAGGCAACATCCTAGTAAATCTCCTCTGCACCCTTTCCATAGCTTCCACATCCTTCCTATAATGCGGTGACCAGAACTGCACGCAATACTCCAGGTGCGGCCGCACCAGAGTTTTGTACAGCTGCAGCATGACCTCGTGGCTCCGAAACTCGATCCCCCTACTAATAAAAGCTAACACACCATATGCCTTCTTAACAGCCCTATTAACCTGGGTAGGAACCTTCAGGGATTTATGCACCTGGACACCAAGATCTCTCTGTTCATCTACACTACCAAGAATCTTCCCATTAGCCCATGATAAGGAAATATTCTTAATTCAGGAAGTCTGGCTTCAATTCTTCTCATACTGCTCTAAATGCCGTCATTCTCGTGGTACTGATTGAAACCTCATCACTCTCCTGTGTTATGATCAGATGAGGAGGGGTTGAATGGTTCCCCTCTTTTCTCTCCTTGTTTGACTGCAACAGGTTTACTTCTCTTTTGAAAAGGATATACTTGCTAATTCAGTGAGTCTTCAACTGTTTACAAGCTGTGATCATAAAAGAAACAATCGGACAGGTTTTCTTGAGTTTAACAAAGGAAGAGGTTAGCTTTATTATACTTAAACAAATTTAAGTAAAATGATAAAATGCACTCTACTTTCACACACCCCACACACACTCAAAGTTCTCACGCACACAAATAGATTACAGAGTTGGGGAAGGATCGGTTGGTCAAATTAGAGTCCAGAGAAATAAAAGGGGTATACTGTTTGTGGAGGTTGATGATTCAGCTGGCTTCAGACTGAACTTGGTGGTCTTACGACTTTCCCTCAGTGATCATGATGCTTCCGATTTAAAAAAATATATAGCTGGTTGATCTGGCTGTACTCCTGGAGACAGTAGTGCAGTGTTGATTTCCTTCAAGGAGTCTGTGTCTGCAGCAGGGGTATGCCTGAGTGGTCACGGGCAGCAAACTGGTTTCGAAGCTTGCAAGGTGGGGTGGAGAGAGAGGGAGGAAGGAGGGACCCCAATCGGGTCTAATCTAGTCAGCATCTCAGCTGCTTGTCTCCTTACTGCAGAGAAATCAATGTTAAACACACGAAGGGTGGGTCTGTCAGCTATGAAGAGAGACTGGATCGACTAGGGTTGTTTTCCTTAGAGCAGAGAAGGCTGAGGGGGGACCTGATTGAGGTATACAAAATTATAAGGGGGGGCAATAGATAGGAAGAAACTTTTTCCCTTAGCGGAGGTGTCAATAATCAGGGGGCATAGATTTAAGGTAAGGGGCAGGAGGTTTAGAGGGGATTTGAGGGAAAATATTTTCACCCAGAGGGTGGTTGGAATCTGGAACACACTGCCTGAAGGGGCGGTAGAGGCAGGAACCCTCACAACATTTAAGAAGTATTTAGATGAGCACTTGAAATGCCATAGCATACAAGGCTACGGGCCAAGTGCAGGAATATGGGATTAGAAATAGGTAGCCTTGATGGCCGGCATGGACATGGTGGGCCGAAGAACCTGTTGCTGTGCTGTATAACTCTATGACTCTATGACATGACCATCATCCAGTGATTCAAACGATAGTGTATTCCCCCTTGCAACTTAATCAGTTCATGTCTTGTAATTCCCCTCTCACAGCTAGGATCCATTGTTCAAGTGATTGGTTTTAAGACATTCCCATTATAGCTTGATAAGTTCAGGCCTGGAAATCCCCATTCAGCTAGGGTCCCATTGTCCACACGATTAGATTTAGTGGTTTGTCGCCATCAGTTGGATACATTTGTTGATTGCCTTTATGCCTTGCTAATGGGGGCAGGATATGTGGTTCACTCATATTCCCCAGGTCATTGTCCTTGATGGGTCTTTGCAGACATAGTGTCTCCATTTCAATGGATTGGAATGTGGAAGGCACAGTGATGCAATGTGGGATAGTCATCTTTAGCTGCGAGCTCAAGTCACCCTTAGTCTTTTTAATAATTCAATTTGGCTTTCTAGCTGGTGGATTAAAAATCATGATTTGACATAAAGCATGTTTTCATGACATCTGGTGCTGATTTAAACCCCTGTCGCTCTCCTGGTGCTGATTTAAACCCCCGTCGTGCTCTTAGAATCTAAGAACCTTTACAGCACAGAAAGAGGCCAGTTGGCCCATTGTGCCTGCACTAGTTGAACAAAAGAGCCACTCAGCCTTTAATCCTACTTCGCAGCATTTGGTCCATAGCCCTGCAGGTTACGGCACTTGAGGTGTACATCCAGGCACCTTTTAAATGTGATGCGATTTTCTGCCTATTTTTCTGGTTTATACCCCGTCCCTCTCCTGGTGCTGATTTAAACTCTATCGCTCTTGTGTACTCATTTAAACCCTGTCACTCTTAAGGTACTTCTCTGGTCGCAAATGTACAGAGTAGTGTTGGCCTGGCCATTCTTGCTAATGTAGAGGGTGGAGCTTGCTATGAAATGAGCCATCCTGAAATCCAATCCTTTATGTGGCTTTAGACTGCATTGTGGACATGAACCAGCATTGGCTTTTCCCTGCAGTGAGTCACAGGACTACAGTGCATAATCACTGGTTGGCCAAAGGCTTCATAAGGTACTGAAATTGCTTTGCAGCAACGTTGATGCCTTGTTTGCCCGAATGTAAATCAGAAATGTAACAGAATCAAACAACCTGAGTGCAGCCGAAGATACTTTACAGCCCTTGTCGAGTGTTGAAGGAGCATCATGGTCCAGCTCTGACTGACCACCTGCTTTGATAAAGGCTCTTCCCTGGAAGCGTTAACCTCTTTCAGAGGCTGACTGGTCTCAGTGATCATGTTTTAAAGATCTGTTTATTGACTGGTTTGTCTCAACACAGAGAACATCTTGCCACTTGTCTGTCCATTGCCCTTCAAGTCCCCCTAGGATTAGATAGAACACAAGAAGTGGAGCATGTTAGTATTGAGCAATGCACTGAACATGCTAGTTCCCTGATCCCAGAGAAAGTTGCCGTCAGGTCAACCCTGCACCACTGGTGGCAACCTGGCAACACTAGACATTCAACAGGAGATGTAATGGGAAATTTTAACTGTATCAGCCTGTTGGGAAACCGACGGGACCATGTGCAGTGCTGGTTTTGTACCTTGCACTTCACTTTTTATACTCTTAACTCTAACATCTGACCTGAACCCTTCTGGGTGGGGAAAATGGTCAAGGCTCACAGCTCAGTACACTCGGTATTCTTTTAAGTTTGTTGTATCACCAATAATATACCAACATCAGTACCCTGCTCCCTTCAAGTTAAATCAGCACTCTCATACACTCCCTTAATTTCCAAACTGCACTCACCCTGTCGATCACTGAGGAGTGTGTTCCCATCTGTGTGGATGATCAATTCTGCCGCAGTTCCTTGTAAGTCTTGTCCGTAAACACACATTTCTGAAAGTATAAAAATCACACCCCTGACAATGAACTTCTTCAATCTTCTGCAACAATTCCACATTTGGGTTCATGAATAGCCCATGAACATATGAAGGTGTATCGCTGAGGAAGATTCTGGCTTATCAACATCATCAGATTGGTGATTGAGTTTCGCCCTAACGGTTTTTGGGATTAGCATTTCCAAGGGATGTGAGTGTTCCCCCAGGCCACAGTTTGTTAGATTGTAAGTGCTATTTACCTAATAATAAAAACAAAATACTGTAGATGCTGGAAATCTGAAATAAAAACAAAGTGCTGGAAATACTCAGCAGGTCAGGCAGCATCTGTGGAGCGAGAAAGAGAGTTAAAGTTTCAGGTCTGTGACCTTTCATCAGAACTGGCCAGTTCTAATGAAAGGATGACAGGTCACAAACCTGAAACGTTAACTCTGCTTCTCTGTCCACAGATGCTGTTTGACCTGAGTATTTCCAGCGCTTTCTGTTTTTATTTAAGTACTATTTACAGTTTGGCTACAGGAGTTCAGTGGTTTAGATAAGTCACTTTGTTCATTTGTTGGTGTCATCTTATTCCCAGAAGGTTGACTGCCATAGATCTCCACATCTGTCTGTCCTGTGAGATAAGTCACTTAAACCTGGATAGACGCATACCAGTGTGTTGTCTGATTGCATCAGCTATCTCTTGACTAGTATATTCATGAAGTCCCTCAATTGTGCCTGTGTTTCATATCAATTCCCAGCTTGTTTTTTTTTTCCACAAGCTGAGTTACAAAGTCTGAGGATCCTGGGTTGTGAAGCTTGTCCAATTTCCAACAGTTGTCCCTTACAAATGGCTTTTTTGCAGGACTATTGCTTGAACTTTAAATGTTGGCTGCCTTAAGGTTGAATGCATCCTTGCTGCAGGACTGGCTAAAACTCCATTGAAGTCAGCTTTGGGCAGGATGCATAACTGATGTTTTACCTGATTCTGCAGGTTTCCTGCTCACGAGTTCAGTTCAAAACAACCCTGTAGTGTCCAGTATTGGAGTTCCATGCAGGACCATGCCTTCATCACCACCTGTGCTCGCTGACCTGTATTGGCTCCCCATCTGGCAACCCTTCCGTGTTAAATTTCTCCTCCTTGTTTTCAAATCCATTCATGGCCTTACCTCCATCTCTAACCTCCTCCAAGCCTGCAACCCTCCGAGAGCTCTGTACTCTTCCAATATGTCATGACTTCCTTTGGTCCACCATTGGCGGCCATGCCTTTAGCTGCACAGGTCCTAAGTTCTGGAATTGGTTTCCCAGACCCCTGTGCCTCCGCCTCGCTCTTCTCCTTTAAATGCTCTCCTTAAAACCTGTGAAGTACCTTGGGACGTTAAAGCTGCTAGATAAATGCAAGTAGTTGTTGCTTTGCCACTGAACCAGCATTGTATATCCTGAATAAAAACCTTCAACTTTTTCAGGTGCTGTCTTAGTAACTGCCATTTACTTTTCAGAAAGATTGCACATGATAAACAAAAGACCTGTTTTTGGAAACAGAGTGGTGGATTAATCCCTTCCTTTTCTGTTTCTTCAGCTGTGCCAGCAGTCTTTCCAGTGCCCAGGGAGAGCTGCTCAGCAAAAGATCTCATGATGCAAGGCCCGGAGAGGTATCCCCGCGGTCCTCGGGACCACGTTCCACAGCCTCCTCCCGATCCTCTGGTTCTTCAGGAAAGAAAATGAAAATAGATGGTAAGTGATGTTGCAGAAATTGATCTATAGCAGTGGTGAAAGCTACCACAAGGGTGGTATGAATCTGGCTAGACATGCTCTAGTGGCTTCTTCCAATGATAGTCTCGGAGTGCATTTGCTTCAGCTCTGTTAGCTGGTCTAGCCCCTCCCTGCTGCTCTTGCCCTCTCCGTTCCTTTCCCGCCACCTCCGGCCACCCTTCATTTTCCCCCCTCCTCTCCCCGATTTGAATGTAAACGTAGGAGGCATGATCAAGAACTTTGCAGACGACACAGAGATTGGCCGTGTGGTAGATAGTGAGGAGGATAGCTCTAAGCTGCAGGAAGATATTGATGGTCTGGTCAGATGGGCAGAAACATGGCAAATGGAATTCTACCTGGAGAAGTGTGAGGTGATGCATTTGGAAAGGTTAAACAAGGCAAAGGAATACATGATAAATGGGACAATTATGAGAAGTGTAGAGGAAGTGAGGGACCTTGGAGTGATTGTTCACAGATCCCTGAAGGTAGCAGGACAGGTCGATAAGGTGGTTAAGAAGGCATATGGAATCCTTTCCTTTATTAGCCGAGGTATAGAATATAAGAGCAGGGAGGTTATGCTGGAACTGTATGAATCATTGGTTTGGCCACTTGAGTATTGTGTGCAGTTCTGGTCAACTCATTACAAAAAGGATGTAATTGCACTAGAGAGGGTACAGAGGAGATTTACAAGGATGTTGCCAGGACTGGAAAAATGGAGCTATGAGGAAAGATTGGATAGGCTGGGGTTGTTTTCCTTGGAACAGAGAAGGCTGTGGGGAGATCTGATTTAAATGTACAAAATTTTGAGGGGCCTGGATAGAATGGAGGTGAAGGGTCTATTCACCTTAGCAGAGAGGTCAGTGACGAGGGGGCATAGATTTAAAGTGATTGGTAGAAAAATTAGAGGGGAGATGAGGAAAAACGTTTTCACCTAGAGGGTGGTGGGGGTCTGGAACTCACTGTCTGAAAGGGTAGTTGAGGCAGAGACCCTCAACTCATTCAAAAGGAGTCTGGATATGCACTTCAAGTGCCGTAAGCTGCAGGGTTACGGACCAAATGCTGGAGGTTGGGATTAGAATGGGTGGATTGTTTTTTGGCTGACACAGACATGATAGACCAAATTGTCTCTTTCTGTGCCTTAAACTTTCTATGATTCTATGATTCTTGCTGGAAAGATGTGCCCTTGCATGGATGTTGATTGGGTATGTCACAGATTCATTAGTTGGGTGTGAGGCATAGAGAGGATCTAAAAGTCAATTGTCATAGTTTTTATGTGACTAAGTTGAATATTTTCAATAGGTTTGTGGGAACAGGTGAGATCAGTGTGGTCTTCATGAATTATACTGCTGACATTGCTAACTTTCAGTTTTGGCAGGTACTGATGTTGCTAGGAGTGTGCGGCATTCTCCTGTGGATGACGGTACCTGGGCATCTCCCAGTATTTCAGACCAGAGCTGCTCAGAAGGAAGGATGCCAGGCCTGGAGCAAGGCTTAGTTGGAGATCCTGAGCAAGTTGAGGATGCAAACTGCATAGTGGAAGAACCCAGTGTTCATTCCCCAGCCAGGTAGGGTCTACTCAAGTGCACAAAGATTGCCTGGGTGTAATTAACTTCTTCATGAGCAATAGGAGCAGAGGAGTAGGCCATTCGGCCCCTCGAGCCTGCTTTGCCATTCAATTAGATCATGGCTGATCTGATCAGGGCCTTAACTCCACTGTCCTGCCTGTTCCCCATGATCCTTGACTCTCTTGTAGCCTTTAATATATTCAATGACCCAGCCTCCACTGCTCTGGGATAGAGAATTCCAAAAATTGACGACCCTCTGAGAGAAGAAATTCCTCCTCAACTCCATCTTAAATGGGAGACCCCTTAATCTGAAACTGTGCCCCCTAATTCTCGACTCCCCCATGAAGGGAAACATCCTCTCAGCATCTACTCTGTCAAGCCCGCTCAAAATCTTAAATGTTTCGACAAGATCACCTCTCGTTCTTCTAAACTCCAATGAGTATAGGCTCGACCTTTCCTCATAAGACAATCCCTTCGTCCTAGGAATAAACCTACTGAGCATTCTTTGAACTACCTTCTATCCCTCCTCAAATAAGGAGACCAAAACTATACGCAGTGCTCTAGGTGTAGTCTCACCAACACCCTCTACAGTTGTAGAAAGACTTCTCTGCTTTTATACTCCATCTCCCTTGCAATGAAGGCCAACATTCCATTTGTCTTCCTAATTACTTGCTGTACCTGCATGCTAACTTTTTGTGATTCATGTGCGAGGGCACCCAGATCCCTCTGTACTGCAGCATTCTGTAGTCTCTCTCCATTTAAATAATAATTTTTATTATTCCTGCCAAAGTGGATAACCTCATATTTTCCAACATATTCCATCTGCCAAAGTTTTGCCCCCTCACTTAACCTATCTATATCCCATTGCAGACACTTTATGTGCTCCTCATAACTTCCTTTCTTTGTGTTGTCAGCGTATTTGGTTACAGTATACTCAGTCCCTTCATCTCAGTCATTCATGTAGATTGTAAATAGTTAAGGCTCCAGCACTGATCCCTGTGGAATTTATGAAGACTTATATTTGAGGAACTTAGTGATTAATGTCAGTGAAGAAAAAGTACTGTAGAAATTAATGGGACTAAAAGCTAACACATCTGGTACTGATGGCATACATGCTAGGATTCTAAAAGAGACGATTGTAGAGACAGTGGATGCATTGATTTTAATCTTTCAAAATTCCCTAAGTTCTGGAACAGTCCCACTGGAAGCTAAAATAAAAACAAGAAATGCTGGAACCACTCAGCAGGTCTGGCAGCATCTGTGGAAAGAGAAGCAGAGTTAACGTTCCGGGTCAGTGACCCTTCTTCAGAACCCCTGGAAACTAACACAGCTATTCATGAAATAAGGGAGATAGTGAATGGGGAAACGACAGGGAAAACGCTGGAATTTGTTATTAAGGAAGTGGTAACAGGGTACTTATAAAATGGTTGGGCAGAGTCAACATGATTTTATGAAAGGGAAATATTGTTTGACAAATCTATTAGTTTTTTGAGGATGTAACTAGCAGGGTAGATGAAGAGTAGTGTATCCAAGTTTGCTGGTGATGCAAAACTAGGTGGAATGTAAGCGGTGAGCAGAATCCAAAGATTCTACAAAGGGGTATGGACAAGTTAAGTGATTGGGCAAGAAGATGGCAGATGTGAGGTTATTCACTTTAGTAGGAATGGTGAGAAATTATTAAATGTTGGTGTTCAGAGGGATTTAGGTGTCCTTGCACACGAAACACAAAGTTAATACACACCAACAGTGAACAATTGGGAAGACAACTAGTATGTTGGCCTTTATTGCAAGGGGGTTGGAGTGCAAGAATAAGGAAGTCTTGCTGCAATTGTACAGGTTTTTGGTAAGACCACACCTGGAGTACTGTGCACAGTTTTGGTCGTCGTACCGGAGAAAGGATGTATTTGCCTTAGAGGGGGGTGCAACAAAAGATTGCTAGATTGATTCCTGGGATGAGAGGGTTGTCCTATGATGAGATAGGCCTATGCTTTCTGGAATTAAGAATGAGAAGTGGTCTCAGTGAAACCTATAAGATTCTGAGGGGGTTTGACAGGGTAGATACTGAGAACTTGTTTCCCCTGGCTGTGGAATCTAGGATACGGGTGCAGTCTCTGGATAAGGGGTCGATCATTTAGGACTGAGATGAGAGATTTCTTCACTCAGTGGATTGTGAATCTTTGGAATTCTCTAGCCCAAGTGGAAGTGAGTGCTCAGTTGTTGAGCTTATTCAGGATTGATATTGATACATTTTTGGACACTAAGGGAATTGAGGGATATGTGGATCAGGTGAGAAAGTGCAATTGAGGTCAAAGATGAGCCATTATCTTACTGAATGGTGGAACAGGTTTGAGGGGCCGAATGATCTACTGCTCCAATTGTTTATATTAACGAGTGGTGTAATGAAGCTCTGTGTATATGCGTGATAGAAATGGAGATGACTGCTAGCTCTGCTGCTGTCCCATAGTTAAAAGAAAAAACTTGCATTAAGTATTGCCTTTCAGAATGTCCTAAAGTGGTTCATAGTCACTCAAATAGTTTCAAGAGTAGTCACTCTTGTAATGTAGGAAACGTGGCAGCCATTTTGCACACTGCAAGACCCACAGGCAGTAATGAGATAAATGACTGAATACTCTGTTTTAATGAAGTTGGTTGAGGGATGAATACTGGCCAGGATACCAGGGAGAACTCTCCTAAATCTTGTTTGACTCATGCTAGGGATATTTTGCATCTGATTGAGAGGGCAGGTGAGGCCTTGGTTTAACGCTGCATCTGAAGGATGGCATTTCCAACAGTGCAGCACTCCCTCAGTACTGCACTGAAGTATTAGGCTAGATTATGTGCTAGAATGGGAATTGAACTGATGACCTTCTGACTCAGAGGCAAGAGTGCTACCACTGAACCAAGACTGACATCTTCGGATGCTTTATCCAAGTGGCCATTCTTGGTGAGAGTCTACATTTTGGATGTTGATGGGCTATTCCACAGGGGTGGTCACAACACCATGCTATCCTCTCATTAGATGCCTGTGTCAAAATTTGTAATTGTGTAACTATGTGCTTTCAGTGTCCAAGCGGAGGCATCGAAGCCCAAGAAAGCTGCAAGCTCTTTGTCCTACCAGTATGCCACCAGCTCCATATCCCAGAGGCCTTTACAGAATGACACAGCGACAGCAGCAGGAGATGGGACGAGACAGTTGGCCACCACTGCCTTCACGCCTTCACCTTCTCCAACCTATAGGCCACAATTCACTGACATCAGTGTTACAGCAGTCAGACCCTCTGCATCCTCAGCTGCAGGTTGGAGCAATATAAAGCTTATGCGAGCATCGGTTGTAGTGGTGACCCCATGAAAATGGAGAGTGGTGGTGTGTGCTTTACCAGTGTGAATTCATTAGATGGTGCTGTGTTGTGCATGGCTTGTCTTCAGTAACTGCTTCCCACAATTATCCCTCACATCTTCATATGCATTTTCTTTATGAAACGCTGTGTGATGTGCAATGAGAGAGTTAGGATGTGGTGCATGGCAGGAATGGGTAAGGTGTTGTGGAGCAAGTGGGACATGGAAGCAGGTGCTTTTTAAGTGAAGTGATTGGACCCTATGTTTCAGCACCTCTGTACATAATAGTCATATTTTTGTAAAACATTTTTTGAGAGATTAGTTGTAAATAGTATTGCCATGAATGATCAACTTCATGAAAGTCTAATTAGTCACCAGTACCCTGATAAAACTAAAGGTAAATTGGATTTGGGTCTTCAGCACTCTTTGGCTGTTGTTCTAGCTTGACAGTCTCATCTTGATTTCTCTTGTCTCATTTAGTTCTCCAGAAATTACCAAGTAGTTTCCAAAATTCATTTTGAGCCCTGGAGGAGTGAAGGATATTTTTCCAGCTCTGCAGCTAGCATTCTCCCGATGCATTGTTTGACCATTTGTTAAAATTGGAACTGACCCTGTTTTCCTTTTGGTTATTGCAGCCTCCATGCACAGCTCCCCACTAAGTCTCCAACATCGTATGACCGCTGAACTCACTTATTTAGATGCTATAGAGGAGTCTGTCCGACAGCTCTCAGAGATAGACAGGACCCGGGGGATCGCGCTTGCTCAACAGGAAACCGTGTCGTTGGCTCAGATCCTGAAGGTACTGGTTTTATGCCTTGTGTTCTTTCAGAGGTGCTATTGTAAAATGTTTTAAATGACAATGGCTGTTACCTCTCTAAATGCTAGAATTATTCCAAACCAGGAAGCATTCCCAACAAAGTTCTTCAACTAAATCAGGCAAAAGAAATAATATTCAATAAATAAATATTAATTTTCCTTTCCTGCATATTTGTGATGCCTCAGGGTAAGGACCAATCTTAAACATGTAAACATCAGAATTAGTCTGTACGTAACTGCACATTCAAATTTGGCTGATAGAACACCAAGCTGAACTTCCTAGGTTTCCAAGACATTGCAGTCTTGGAAAGTTTGAGCCATTATGATGCAATTATAAGGAGCTGTGTTTTTTTTTAATAGGTTGAAATCCCAAGCCTAGCGATTAAAATCTTGCCATTTGGCATTGTTGAGTTTTGAGGTGTCTCGTATTCCAAATGTTAGCTCTCTGCTCTTTGGGTGCCGAAGAACGGAGGGTTAATTTTGCACAGTGGTGTAATGTGGTGTCACTGTTCCTGGTGAATTAACAGCTGTTTGTGTTCAGGCCCAGCAACAGAGACATGAGCACGACATAGCCCTGCTGAAGCTGAAGGCCGAACAGGAAACGGTGGCAAGTCAGAGACAACTTGAGGAGACCAGGCAGAAAGCTGTACAGGTACTTGAGCATGTTACAGGTGTCTGGAAATGCAAATAATTCAGGGTTGGGCAGTTCTCGACATACAAATTGAGTGAATTTATAAAGTGCCTTTAACATAGAACCCACATTCCACCACTCCCGCACCCCCCCTCCCCCCCGCCCCACTAAAGATGCTTCATGTAGACGTATGCATGAAAATGGATGGCAAGCCCAAAGAAGGAAGTACTGGGGTGATCAAGAGCTTGGTCAAGGAGGTACATTTTTAGGAGGTTTTTAGAGGAGCTGGAGAGTTGATAGGGGCACAGAAGATACAGCTGCCAGTGGTGGGGTGATGGGAGTAGGGATGCGCAGGATGCTAGAGTCAGGAACGAGCAGTAAAGGGAAGGTTGTACGGCTAGAGTTGGGGAGTGGAGAGACCATGGTGACCTGAATTTGGGTTAGTAAATTTGGGAGGTTAAAGGGAGTTCCTGTCTTTTTAAGAGATATTTCAGATGTAGCCCATGTGCCTCAATATGCTATGTCCTGTGAGTCAGGCAGCTTAATCACTCCAATCTCTGTTGGTTTTTAGTTATATGTACAGGCTTACACCTGTTTTAGTAGCTTAAAAATGACTACAGAACAGTTTATTTTGAAAACTTCTGCATAAGCCAACTATTTCAATCCTCTCTTGTCATCCAAAACTTTCTGCTGCCAGTATCCTAACTCACACCAAATCCTGTTCACCCATTATCCCTGTGCTCACTGACCTACATTGGCTCCCAACACCTCGAATTTAGAATTCTGATCCCTACATTGCCCCTCCCATCTCTGTAACCTCTGTCAGCCCTACAACCGTCCAAGAACTGTTGTTCCAATTCTGGCCTCTTGCACATCCTTGATTTCCTTCAGTGCACTGTTGATGGCCGTGCCTTCAGCTGTTGAGGCCCTAAGCTCTGCAATTTCCTTCCTAAACCTTTGTCTCTCTCCATCTCTGTCGTTCCCTTTGAGGTTCCTTAAAACCTAAGTCTTTGACCAAACTGTTCTTATGTGGCTAGGTGTCAAATTCTGACTGACAGCACTCCTGTGAAGTGTCATGGAATGTTTTACTATGTTAAAGGTGCTATATAAATGTAAGATGTTGGCTGGAATTTTACCTACCTTAATTGGGTCAATTTGGAGGCATCTGGGTGATAAAATGGCATCTGATGATGTCTGGTCAGGTCCTGGAAGTCGGGTGTGACCGAGTCGCCGCTTGCATGTCCGACCACAAGTAATTTCAAGGCACTTAAAGCAATTGAGAAGCCAATTGACTGGAAATTTACGCGGCCGTCTGATTTTATGGCCGTAAGTCGGGTCACTGATCGTGTCGGGGACCTGGCAACTTTGAAAGGGTGGAAGGTAAGCAATCAGTGTGGGTGTTTCAGGTAACACTTTCGGTGTTGCTTAGCTGTGAAAGTTCTAGTGTGTTATATAAATTATAGACATTTGTAGCTTGTGCAGAGGGCTCCAACTGAATCTGACTCACTGCAGCTCAGGACCTATCTGTTTTGCATCAGTGAGTGGAAGGAAGGGAGTTGTGTGTGCCTGTCCTGACAGCTGGAACTTGAGATTTAATCTTTGAATCTGGTAACCAGTCCAACGATGGCAATTCTGTATTCTGGAGGCAGCACTTCAGAGGAGGAGGATCATGTCCCAAATGGGACAGAAGGACAGCTCGGTATGGGCATGTGCAAGCAGCTGGTCAAGTGGCTCCCCGTTATTTGTGGGGGAGAGCAGGTGGCAGAATCGGGCGAGAGCAAGCACATGTCAGGAGATGCGCCTACCCAACAGGCAGGGTATACCGACCGCGTCTGAGCTACCTGCACTTGTCAGGATGCCATTGCAGAAGAAGGCTGCGTCTGTCACGTGAGACCGTGACATTTCTTCGTGAGATGGTGGCAGTGTAGCCTCAAACTGCCTCAGTGGCCATCCAGTGCCGATCGCTCTAAAGGTGACCGTTGCCCTTAACGTTTATGCGTGTGGCTCTTTCCAGGCTTTGATGGCAGAGCTGTGTGGAGTCTCCCAAGCAGCTGCGCACCACTGTATAAAGGTTGTGATTGCACTGTTCAGACGTGCTAATTAGTTTCAAAACAGACAACACCAGCCAGGCTGAAAGATCAAGAGGATTCAGCGCAATAGCTGGGTTCCCAATGGTTCAGGGCATGATGAACTGTACGCATGTGGCAATTAGATCACCAGCAGGTCATTCAGGGGCATTCATTAACCGAAAATGCTTCCATTCATTGAACGTTCAGCTTGTATGCGATCATTGCAAGAGAATCATGCAGGTTTGTGCACGATACCCAGGGAGTTGCCACGATGCATACATTCTCAGAAACTCTCAGGTGCCTGCTCTTTTCTGTCCCCTGGACAGACTGGAAGGTTGGATACTTGGCAACAGGGGTTATCCTTTGAAGTCATGGCAGATGCCAACCTTGAGAATCCCAAGGGGTCATGCTGAGGAACGCTTCAATGAGAGCCATGTGGCCACAAGAGTGACAAACAAACAAACAATTGGCCTGCTCAAGATGAGATTCGGGTGTCTGGACCGCTCAGGAGGAGCACTGCAGTACATGCCAGCATGGTCATCCAGGATTATTGTCATTTGCCGTGCCTTGCATAACCTGGCGATGGAAAGGGGAGATGCCATTGAGGAGGTTCAAGGTAACCGTGAGGCATCATCAGATGAAGATGGAGTTTCTGATGAGGACGGTGGGCAACACCTACACGATGGCATGGTAGAGGAGGCAGAATGTCATCTGGAATTAATAGCGAGAGAGACCCGGGATGCCCTAATAGGCAGACATTTCTCTTGAGAGGATCGCTCCATGCAAAGATTTCACATTGTGGCATGCGATGAGCCATTGTGGGATTGCAAGAGGGGAAAGACACGCACATCCAAGGGAAAGAGATGATCTGATGAGAAACAACAACATGTCATGATGAACCCAACCCAAGTGTGTGACATCTCATATATAACCACTTGAGCAGCACAACGATGTCTGATGCACCCTCACGGACGACATATGCAGAGTTAAATGTTCAAACCACAGATCTATTTACAGTGATGTAATGTGCAATTGAAATAAATAACTGGAAGGTAACCCAGTGAACCAGGAGTGATACTATGATTTCTTAAAACGTTTGTGGGTGCTCTTGCGTGTGGATGATCCCTTGCCACCAGACTCACCAGAGGCAGGTGGCTGATCAGGCTACCACCCTGCTCATGATAACTTTGGCAGACGTCCTGTGCTTGCTCGCTGCCGTGGAGGTCACGGCATATCAGGTGCACCCTCTAACACCCTGGGAGTTTGCGGTTGGCATGTCACTAGCGGAGGGAGCAAGGGGCTGCATGATGCATCAGGAGCTCCCTGAGAGGAGCTCCCATGTGCTATTGGCTGCTGCCGTTGTGCCCTCCTGAGGCTTGACTGGTCCTCAAAGCTGACCTTAGAGGGATGAGCAGCCTCGATCTGCCGCATGTGCATCTGAGTTTACGTCCTGATGGCCTGGTCCAGGGAGGCTACACTCCCCCTGAGATCACGGATGGCTTCCAGTACTGGCCCCTCCACTGCAGCCATCAATCTGTCAACGGAGGATGCCAGATGGACAAATGCCTGAGTGTTTGCAGCTGACACGCCCTGGACGGACGTTTCCAGAGTTTGTGCTATGGCTCGCAGTGTCTCTGACAATTCCTCTAGATGTTCATGCACCGCATGTTGAACCTGCAACATCTCCTGCCGAATGGATGCTCACGGAGGCGTGTCATTAACTTGCGGCTCTGCACTGGTCTGGCCTCCCACACTCCTCCTGAGTGTGTGAGGCATCGGCCGGTTCTGCCTCTGGTGGTTGATCCGGAAACTGCTGTGCTAACACCCGTAAGTGACATTGTTTCCACAGAGACAGTAATCCCAACCTTGGTGGAAGTATCTGCGCTGGCGCTTGGTGAGGTGCGATAATGTGACAGTGGACCCTCTGAGGCGATCTCCTCATCCTCAGAGGGGGACTGTTGAGCCCCTGAGACCCATCCTGGCCACTGATGTGTTTCACCCGCAGGGAAAATCAGATTGATCAGTTTGATCAAAATGGTAGGAATATGGGATTAGTGTAGGATTAGTATAAATGGGTGGTTGATGTTCGGCACAGACTCGGTGGGCTGAAGGGCCTGTTTCAGTGCTGTATCTCTAATCTAATCTAAACCACAGATTTAAGCACGTCCCTTACCGCAGTTTGCATACATTTGTGTGAATCAACTTTTATTAGCACACTTCAGTGCATGAGACAATCACCGCTGCAACTGCGGAGCGCCCCCCCCTGCCACATCCTCCCACCACATTATGGGTCACTCACTCTGACGACCAGGCCCGCCAACCTTGCCCTCTGTCATGGTGCATTCTCCATCCTCCCCTGCCAGGATCAAGGCATCCTCCTCCATAATTGTCAGGTATGCCTGATTGCCCTGGCCACCACCGGTCCGGGACACACTCGGGCATTGTGTGCCCTCTTCTATTTAAACAAGCACTCCTAGTGTAGACATGTGATTTGGTCTCTCACACCCTCACCCATTGGGTTTTTTGTTGCATTTCAGCATGACTGCAATGCAGTGTCCAATTTGAACACTATTGGATCACGCCCATCCTGCCTCCCAATGCAATGCAGCAGGCAAGGTTTACACCTTGCATCGTTATGACAGACTGACCCTTCCCTGACATATTCACAATGAGATTAATGAGGAGTGCCCCTTACCCGGGCAGAGCGAAGCAGGTCATTGAGCCACTTGCGGCACTGGAGCCATGTCCTCCGTATCTCACGGCTGCTGACCTCCTTGGCAACCTCCAGCCAGGCCCTCTTGGTCACTTGTGTGGGCCGCCTTCAGGCATCAGCGTTGAATAATATGTCATGTCATGCCTCGCCTCTACTGCCTGGAGGAGGACCTGCAGAGATGCCTCTGAGAATCTGGGGGATGTGGTGAACCTTCTCCCCTCCATCACTCTGCATTTCTTCTGCAAATGTTTGCCCCTTTCCTGTCCCGGGCGCTGTCAGTCTTCCTTCACTTCTTCACTTTCCAGTTAGCTGGTCACCTCGGCGGTTACACTCACAACTCCTCCTCTGCTGTACTCCCATGTGTGACTGCTCCATTGTAATAAAATACTGCGAATGCTGGAAATCTGAAACACAAACAAGAAATGCTGGAAATACTCAGCAGGTCTGGTAGCATTGTTGTAATGCTGTCTGCCTTTTTAAAGGGCTGACATTGACCTCGCCCCCAAATCCATTGCTGCAGCCGGCCACGCGTGTCCTGTCGGTTGCCGCATATGCCGAGGGACTGCAAATTGGCAGCCCCGCGTGTAATGCCAGTGGGTGGGTGGCGCGGAACGGATCCGGTTTTCTCGGCCGCTTCCGACCTGTCTGCCCCCGAGTCGGCGGGACCAGAAAAATTCCAGCCATTGAGTCAGTTTTTCTCATTGTGAATGTTCTTACCTCTGAGTGAATACGTTGTGGTTTCAAGCCCCACTCCACGACCTGAGCATGCAACCTATGCTGACGTGACAGTGCAGTACTCAGTGGGAGTGCTGAATTGTTAGAGCTGCCACTTTTCAAGTGAGGCATTAAAACAAGGCGTTGTCTTCCTGTTCAGGTGTATAGAAAAGATCCCATATTACTACTTGAACAGGGGAGTTCTCCTGGTATCCTGCCCAATATGAATTCTTCATCCAAAACAGATGGTGTTTTTTTTTTAGGATTTTGCTGTGCACAGAATAGCTCATGTTTTCTTCATCACAATAGTGGGTATACTTCAAAAATACTTCCATCAGCTGTGAAGTGAGTTGGGGTGTCCTGAAGATGTCAGTGAAAGTCTTATCTTTTTCTAATGGCACTTTCTGCTTCAACATGTCCCCAGCTGGGGGACACAGTGTAAAACTGCCTCAAATGCTACATTTGCAATCTTATTCGTAGAACTCATAAAGATGGTTTTGCTCTAAAGTTAGAGCATCCATTTGTCCAGTAAAACAAATAGGATAATAAAGATAAATGTAGACTTGCAGCCTTTTTTGAAATTGTTCTCAGGATGTGAGCGACACGAGTAAGGATGCTTGTATTGCTCACCCACAGATCACTAGAATTATTGAATTTGGTTTCACAACTTACTGTAGGAACGTAGAAACAGGAGTAGAGCCTCTTATGCTATTCACTTAGATCAGAGTTGATTTTTACTGAGCCCCCCTTTACCTGCCTTTTCTCCTTATACCTCAGATCCTTGCAAAACAAAAATCTATTGATCTTGATAACAGCAGCAACTTTTATTTATATAGTGCCTTTAACGTAATAAAACGTTCCAAGGTGTTTCTCGGAGTGTTGAAAGGAAAATTTGACACCGAGCCACGTAAAGACATCTTAGACCAGATGCCTAAAAGCTTGGTCAAAAAGGTGGGTTTTAAGTAGTGTCTTAAGGAGGAAAGGGAAATAGGGAGGCAATTTCAGAGCTTAGGGGTTTGGCAGCCGAAGGCACAACCATCAATGGTGGAGTGATTTCTCTTCTGAATGGCCTGGCTCTAGTTTTAAGATTGTGCCCATGATCGGGTTTGTACTCTATCTCCAGTGCCGTAACTACAAGGCTACTGTGCCCACATATGACAGTGACTGGAGGAAAGGGAGAAGCTTTACATTTTGATTGTAAAGCAAAGCACGAATTAGTGAGATTGGGTTGCATGATGAAACTTGACAGCAGATCAATGCATTGTGCTTATTGGATCAAAAATCCATTTCAAATTGTATTTTGATAGTTCAGTGTCTCTTGGATGTGCTATCTGCTGCACTGCTTAAAATATCTGAGATATCAATTGCTAGTTATTGATGATTGATATAACACTGCTAGATGTGACGGCTTCTCTCATCACTGTATACTCAGGCACACACCGAGAGCCTGCAGCAATTTGCACAGGCACGTCAAGAGATGCTGCAGGAGTCCACGAATAAAATGATGACTCAACAGGTGGAAGCCGCTAAGCTGACTGCGGATGCAGCACGTCAGATTAAGGAGGTACACTGGACTTTGTTTTATCCCAGTTAAGAAATGCACCCTTCCCCCCCTCCCCCCACCCCAATCCAGCTGAAAACCTAGTACTTCCTAATATTTTGAAGGGCTATTCACATGTGAATACTGCATTGGCTGAGCTTTTACACCAACTTGCATTTATGTCACTCCTTTAATGTGCTTCCAGTGCATTTAAATCCTTCTTTAAATAAGGAGACCAATACTGTACACAGTACTCCAGATATGGTCTCACCATTGGCCTGTATTGCTGAAGCATAACCTCCCTACTTTTGTATTCAATTCCCCTCGCAATAAACAATAACATTCTATTAGCTTTCCTAATTACTTGCTGTACCTGCATACTAACCTTGAGCGATTCATGCAGTAGGACATCCAGATCCCTCTGCTTCTCCGAGGTCTGCAATCTCTCACCATTTAGATAATATACTTTTTTATTCTTCCTGCCAAAATGGACAATTTCACATCTTCCCACATTATACTCCATTTGCCAGATCTTTGCCCATTCACTTAACCCATCTATATCCCTTTGTAGCCTCCTTATGTCCTCTTCACAACTTAGTTTTCTACCTATCTTTGTGTCATCAGCAAACTTAGCAACCATACCTTCGGTCCCTTCATCCAAGTCATTTATATAAATTGTAAAAATTTGAGGCCCCAGCACAGATTCCGCGGCACACCGCTCATGACATCTTATTACAATTTTAATTCCACTGTTACGTTTGTTACAATTTCAGAGGGGAGATGAGGAGAATTTCTTTTTACACTGCGAGGTACGGTGATCTAGCAAGCAAATACACTGCCTGAAAGGGTGGTGGAAACAGATTCAATATTAATTTCCAAAAATGAAATTGGATATACTTGAAATAGAAATGATTTGCAAGGCTATAGGTGAAGAGAAGGAGAGTGAGACTAATTGGGTAGCTCTTTCAGTGAGTTGGTACAGGCATGATGGGCCGAATGGCGGCGTACTGTGCTGTATGATTCTGTGATTTCAAAAGTAAACTGGAGGTCCAAGTTGCATTCTAATCTGTATGGTACTGATAAAAGGTTCTTTCCGTTTAGATGACCGAGTTGGCGTATGTGCAGATTGTAGCAGGGTCCCCGACTGTTGTGACTACGAACCTATCTCGTGGAGCAGCTGCTGTGCCAGTGACAGCGCTGTTGGACCAACAGAGACAACAGCATTCGGACTTCATGAAGCAGCTGCGAGCCAGGACTGAACCTGACAGGTAAGACCTTGAATACTACCACGCTCTTATCAATAAGATCTAGTTTCGCTAGTTTAATAATCTGGGGGGCTTGTTGCTGATTGCACAGTTTTTGACATTGTGCCTACTACTGCCCTGTGTATTGATGAAAATGTTTGGGCCCCCTGCTCCTGCTTTGTGTTTTAGTCCTGATCTAAATTGGAAGGATTAAGAGGTGTGCTGAGTTATCTTGCTGTTCTTTTACATCCAGGACCTTGTTTCTTAAACTAGTTACTAATGATATGTGCCACCTGTAAGATGAAAACAAGCAGTCTTAGCCCAGTTGTCAGTGTGGGTTTCTAGCAAAATTTGGCACAAGTTGGGATTAAACTGGAAAGCATCTCTGTGGTGGGAGTGATTGGTGGGGCTAAGACAGAGTGGGGTGCTACTGAAAACAGCATGTGGCTGGTGGAAAATGGTTTAGTTTGTACATTCAGCATTACTGGAATGCAGTTCTAGCCTATGATAAAGGACTGTAGCTTCAGTGCAGACTCATGATGCCTTGAGGTCCATTTAAGTTGGAATAGTATTGTTTTTTAAATTGACGTCTATGCCTGTGTGTTATGTATGTTGTGTATTTATCTATCTCCAGGTTTACAGTGTCCTTTATGCCTTGAAATAAATTGATTACCAAGTTGGCACTGTTTACATCACGGTTGTCAGGTCTCAGTGACATTGAGAACATTAGCCTCCATCCTGATGGCTGCAGGCTAAAGTTCCCCCCCAAAAAGTTATTTCATGGAACCTGTTTATAAGGGGAAAATCCCTAGGGAGTCATTTCAGGGTGTAACCCCATCCTGGTCTTCAAAGGACAGTCTCAATTAGTTAAAACAATATTGTGCAGTCAGCTTGTGTCTAACATCTGAAGCAATGTGAGATATAGCAATCACTCCAAACTCTTCAATCTTTGTAGAAGGATTTATTGCAAATGTGCACTGTACAAGAGCAAATTAATTGCACAGTATTCTAAGCATGCTATTTTTGGAGTGGGATTGAATTTGGAAATACGACTGTAATCTTCTATGGATTGGTGAGCTAACTGGACGAATGTGCTTATATGTTAGTCAACCTAAAAGAAATGCAACATATGAGTGCCCAGTCATCTTGTTCTCTGGAAATTCTCAACTTAAGAGTACGCAGTGTCTGATGCCAAATTAATCCATGTTAAGCTTCCATCTTGCCTAGTATTTCAGTTAAATATAATTGACTGAAGTTTGACGGTTGTCTGCATATCTCCCTTGGGCTAGATCTGGTGTAAAGGGATTCGAAAAAACCAACTCAACTAACACAAACTATACAAGGGATCAAACCAGGGACCACCTTATCTGCATAGCCCAGTGCCACAGTATATGGTCCCTTTTCCCAGTGAACTGAAGCAGGAGGGGACCCTACCAAAGTGCTTTTGCTGAAAAACTGTTTGAAATAAAAAACCTTTTTTTTAACCATGGCTGGAAAAGATTGAATTGCATGACTCGATGGGAATGAACTAACCATTTTTTTTCTTTGTTTCTTAGCAGAAAGAGTGAGAGCAGCCCGACATTGGCTGGTCCAGTGGAAAAACTGCCTTATTCTAAAATTCATTACTCTGCTTCAGTAGACAGTCTGTCTGAGTCGTCCAGATACAAACATCACGATCTAAGGTGTGTTTTTTTTATGTTTACAGTAACTGCTTTTACACATGTACGTTCAGTTGTTTAGTCTTTTGCCTATTAAATGTCCACCCTCCCACAGCTCCCACCCACCTCCTCTCCTGATGGAGTACTGTGACTCTGGTGCCAGCAGCCCTCTAATAGCTTGCCCAATAGGGGCAACTGCTGAGTGCCAGTCTGGTGGCTGAATTGATTCTGTACTCACCCGAAGTCAGAGCTACTTCCAACAGGTGAGGTCACTAGATAGTGTTCAGGGACAAGTAATGTTAAAAAGACAAGCCTTAAGGCTTTGTGCCTTAATGCGGAGCATTCACAATAAAGTGGATAAATTAATCGCGCAAATAGATGTAAACGGGTATGATATAGTCGGGATTACAGAGACATGGCTGCAAGGTGACCAGGGATGGGAAATTAATATCCAGGGATATTCAGTATTTAGGAAGGACAGACAAAAAGCAAAAGTAGGTGGAGTTGCATTGCTGGTTAAAGAGGAAATTAACGCAAACGTGAGGAAAGATATTAGCTCTGACGATGTGGAATCTGTATGAGTAGAGCTGAGAAACACTGAGGCCAAAAAACATTAGTGGGGGTTTGTATATAGACCCCCAAACTGTAGTGGTGATGTTGGGAATGGCATTAAACAGGAAATTAGAGAAGTATGTGATAAAGGAACATCTGTAATTATGGGTGACTTTAATCTGCATATAGATTGGGCAAATCAAATTAGTCACAATACCATAGAGGAGGAATTCTTCGAGTGTATACGGGATGGTTTTCTGGACCAATACGTTGAGGAACCAACTAGAGAACAGGCCATCCTAGACTGGGTATTGTGTAAAGAGAGAGGAATGATTGACAATCTAGTGGTGCGAGACCCCTTGGGGACGAGCAACCATAATATGATAGAATTCTTCATCAAGATGGAGAGTGATGTAGTTGATTCTGAGACAAGAGTCCTGAATCTTAGTAAAGGAAACTACGAAGGTATGAGGCGCAAGTTGGCCATGACAGATTGGGAAGCATTACTTAAAGGGATGACGGTGGATAGGCAATGGCAAACATTTAAAGAGCGCATGGATGAACTGCAACAATTGTTTATCCCTGTCTGGCGCAAAAGTAAAACGGGAAAGGTAGCCAAACCATGGCTTACAAGGGAATTTACAGATAGCATTAGATCCAAGGAAGAGGCATATAAATTTGCCAGGAAAAACAACAGACCTGAGGATTGGGAGCAGTTTAGAATTCAGCAAAGGAGGACCAAGGGGAAAATAGAGTACAAGCTTGCGGGGAACATAAAAACTGACTGTAAAAGTTTCTGTAGGTATGGGAAGAGAAAAAGATTGGTGAAGACAGATGTAGGTCCCTTCCAGTCAGAAACAGGGGAATTTATTATGGGGAATAAAGAAATGGCTGACCAACTAAATGTATACTTTGGTTCTGTCTTCACAAAGGAGGACACAAATATCATACCAGAAATGTTGGGGAACACAGGGCTTAGTGAGAGATAGGAACTGAAAGAAATCAGTATTAGTAGAGAAATGGTGCTGGGGAAATTGATGGGATTGAAGGCCGATAAATCCCCAGGGCCTGATGGTATGCATCCCAGAGTACTTAAGGAAGTGGCCCTAGAAATAGTGGATACATTGGTGGTCATCTTCCAAGATTCTGTAGACTCTAGAACAGTTCCTACAGATTGGAGGGTAGCTAATGTAACCCCACTATTTAAAGAGAGAGAAAGCAGGGAATTATAGACCAGTCAGCCTGACGTCAGTAGTGGGGAAAATTCTAGAGTCCATCATCAAAGATTTTATAGCAGAGCACTTAGAGAACAGTGGTAGAATCGGGCAGTCAGCATGGATTTAAGAAATGGAAATTATGCTTGACAAATCGACTAAAATTCTTTGAGGATGTAACTTGTAGAATTGATGAGGGGGAGCCAGTGGATGTGGTTTATTTGGACTTTCTGAAGGCTTTCGACAAAGTCCCACATAAGAGATTAGCATGTAAAATTAAAGCGCAGGGGATTGGGGGTAGTGTATTGCGATGGATGGAAAATTGGTTGGCAGACAGGAAACAAAGAGTTGGGATAAATGGGTCTTTTTCCGAATGGCAGGCAGTGACTAGTGTGGTACCGCAGGGATTGGTGATAGGACCCCAGCTATTCGCAATATACGTTAATGATTTAGATGAGGGAACTAAATGAAATATCTCCAAATTTGCAAATGACACAAAACTGAGTGGGAGGGTGAGTTGAGGCGATGCAGAGAGACTTCAGGGTGATTTGGACAAGTTGAGTGGGCTACTGCATGGCAGATGCAGTATAATGTGGATAAATGTGAGGTTATCCACTTTGGTAGCAAAAACAAGAAGGCAGATTATTATCTGAACGGCTATAAACTGAGAGGGGGTAATATGCAGTGAGACCTGGGTGTTCTCGTACACCAGTCACCGAAGGTAAG